>NC_037539.1:18747335-18767171 GCF_001531365.2 Cynara cardunculus var. scolymus | reverse complement strand
TTACACTGCCATTATATTTCATAAACATCTTCCAAAAACATATTTCCTTTCATCCGGATTTGAAGTCAGGTCATAGTTGTCCGGATTAGATATCCGGTCAATATACTTTAAACATAAACCAACTCCTTTGTCCGGATTAGAAATCCGGACAACACTTTACTTTCCTTGTTATCCGGTTTAAATAATATCCTGTCACCTCTCGGCCGATTTATAAGTTATCCGGTCACCTCTTGGCCGGTTTATAAGTTATCCGGTCACCTCTTGTCCGGTTTAAACAATATTCGGACAAGGCATGGACGATTTAAGTATCCGGATATCAATCCGGGCACTACTTGCACAGTTTACATGAATCATCATCAAAAATGCAACCAAATTCATAATAATCAGTTCTAAATGCTTATCAGACTGTATGTAAGCAATTCATATCCAAAGCTCTTAATACACTCACCTTTTAGAAATCAAAAACAAGGCTTTGAAATCTTCTTCTTCCTGTGCAAATCTTCAAAACTCTTCAGAAAAGCTTTCCCAATATGGTATGTGTATGTCTGTGTTTTTCTTTCACAAGAACTTTCTATAYATATATACCAATAAAAGAGGAGAGGATGGCGGCTCAATAAGCCGACCTCCCTCTTTTAAAATATTACTCCTCAAACACACATACATATATATCATACACATATATATATATATAATATATATATAAACCTGAAATAATAACCAGAATATTACATTGGATTTAGGCTGCATGTAGTAAGTATTTTAAACTGCATAGTGAGCGATTTAGTCATACCATCTTGAACGATCTTGACCAGATTCATGAATTGTGCGGTTTACAATTTGTGGAGAGCGATTTAAGCTCAAGCAGTGTGAGATTTAAGTGTATGCAGTGTGTGATTTACATCTTGCTTTGAACGATTTAAGTACTTAGTCTGTTGAGCATTTTATTCCTTGTGTTGAGCGATTTACTGTTGTTTGTTTAGAAGACTGTGCTTTTAGCGACTTAGACTGTTTGATGAGCAATTTAGAATCTATTTAATGAGCAGATTAGAGATTGTCTAGTGAGCAGATTAGAGACTGTTTAGTGACCAGATTAGAGAGTATGTTGTAAGCGATTTAGAGGCTTAAGGATCTGCATGGTGACCGAGTTATAGAATAGCTGTGAGTGATTGTTTTAACAGGATTAGGAGTTACTTTGAGCGTTTAAAAATCATTAAGTGAGCTGTTTACATCAAGATTTGAGCTACTTATTCCATGAAGTAAGTTGTCTTGATCTTGATCTTGATCTTGATCTTGAGCGGTTTAGAGCTCAGCATCTTGTTTGTTTTAAACAGAATCCTTGAGCGATTTATCCTGCATTTTGAGCGGATTAAGACCATGCATTGAACTGTTTTGAGATGTTTAAATCACTCTTTGAGCAGATTAAACCTTGTGCGGATTAAGCATAGTGGTAAACAAATTAAGGCTGGTTGGTGATTGATCTTAAGCGATTTACTTTGTGTAGTGAGCGATTTAAACTCTATGTTTCATTCATGCAATGAGAGGTATTCCATGCAGTGACCAGATTAACTGTTTGCAGTGATTTACCTTGAGTGGATTCTTACATAATCTTGAGTGGTTTACCTTGTGTGATTACTTCAAGTTGTGACTGATTTTGTGTTGAGTGGACTTGACCATATTCAGAGATTGTGTTGAGTGGTTTAGATACCTCTTTGAGTTGTATTGGGCTTAAGCTTGAATATAATTTTGGTTTAGGCACATATTTTTTTTATCTTTTATTTGTTTGAACGTTGTCTAAAATTTGCTAAACATTCTTTTTGATCAATTTGTTTTTCCAGAAATTGTGTGAATTTTTTTTTGTGACTGTGTAATTCTTTTAGTTTGTTTTTCTTTGATCATTTTTCTTAAACTGCATAGATTCTATAGTTGATCAATCTTAATTTTTCTTAATGGTAGCTATTCTGGAGGAGAATAAAGAATCAAGAGCTTAAATTTCAAAGATGGAGAAGAGCATTGTAGACCATTTTTTCAAAAGTTTACCAAGAGAGTTTTCTTATCAAAGAGAAAATTTGTGACTTGTTGTCTGAAGATTCTTTGAAGATCACATCTTGTACATTGTTTCTGAAGATTTTTGTTGATATTGTTCTACATTGTCAAAAGAGATGATCATTGTTGTTCTACATTTGAGGGGGAGAATGTTAGAAGATCTTTCTCAACAAATGATTGTCTGAAGTTTCGTGTTGAAGATTGTTTTTGAAGAAGACATAATGTGCTTAAAGCTTCAAAGTTCAAACGATACTCGAAGTGCGCAATTTCTTTCAAGTCTAAATACAAAGGGGAAGAATGTTAGGACTGAAAGTCAGTGTAAAATTGTATTCGTCTTGAAAGTTAATTTTGTCTATAATTGTGTAAAAGTCATCGTGTTTGACTTTTCTTTGGACTGTTTGACTTTTACTATTTTGTCTAGTTTGACCCTATATAAAGGGTGATGTCTTCGTAAATTTAGAGGAGAGCTTATTTGTAATATCAGGATACGTATTGAGAGTTTGACCAAGATTGAGTGCATTGACTTTCTCTCTCTCTCTTCTCCTACATGTTTTTACAAGATATTATATTCTGCCATTGTTGATTTGAAGGTTTCATGGAAGATTGATCAAAATTGGGACTTATAGCTTACAATACAGCCAAGTATGGAAAGAAGACCATAAACGACTTGGATTTTCTAAGATAGCTAAGATCTCAAATTCGTCTTACATCTTAAGTTTATCTTCCCTTTGTCTAGAGCATAAACAGGTTGTAGGTTCCAGCAAACATTTATAACATAATATCATGTAGGTTCCAGCAAACATTTATAACATAATATCATGGTTCTAAATAACTCATTATGGCTTCACTTATTATGGCGTCAAGGCTTGGGTTTGTTGTTACGTTAACCTTTGTGGCTCCACTCTAAGACTTGGCTTCCATTGTAATATGTTATGACACGTTACGACGTGTTATGACGCATTACAACTCTGAATTTTTTTAAGACGTGGCATTTTTTTAATATATAATTTGAATGATAGATTATAATTATGTATGCAATTTAAAACTTAAATAAACATTAAAAAAACTTAACAACTAAAACCCTAAATAGGCAAATACTTAATTTCTCTCATTCATACAACATCAATTACTCATCAGCTGAAGTATGTCAAGCAAGATTTTAGTTGTCACCTCAATAGTAAATGTTACTCAACACATATAGTTGAAGGCTCTTCTGTTCTTAAAAATACGAATCGCACTTGTTTTTGTGCCTAAAAACTGTAAAATCCAAGTAAAAAAAAAGAACTTTTTTCTTGAAAATGTACTGATTTTGGTTTGAAATCATCAAACCTCACCAGAAGTCACCGCAAATAATCATTTTTTCTCAAACCTTAACCCTAGAAATGGCGACCCGTTTTGTATCTAAATAATTGAAGACCCACATGGCTATCTTGTTCCACACCCACCTCATTCTGCCTCTGCACTCGATTGAAACCCCAATTCTTAACATTTTGTGGTTTATTTTTTAATTTTTTATAATAATATATTTTAAATAATAAATGTCCCTTGTAATTAAAATAATAGTTTTTAATATTAAATTTTATTAACATTTAAACTTAATATATGATAAAATACTATTAAAATTAATAATTATCACTCGAGTCGAGATCGACATTAGAACTTGTTTAACTTAACAAGTCGATCTTCATAACATCAATGTTCTTCGTGAATTGTTCAAAATCCCGATTAAATTTTTTGAGTATGTATATATAATGGATATATGTGTCTATGTAGTAGATATATTTAATGTTATACTATACATGATACATACATGTATACACTATATATACATAATACATGCATTCATGCAATATGCTTATTAGACCTCTAATTTATAGATTTCATACTCAACTGGTGGTTGTTAAATTAAAGAAAATCAAGAACCAGAAACGTATAAAACGTATATCAAAAGGGATGTTAAATTAAAGATAATCAACTGATCATTTTTTGGTGTTAATGAATTGTAATAGGTCTTGATGGTCGTATTAGACTTACTGGTTATTAATAAGTTGTACCGGACATTCATAGGTTTTAGTGGTTCTTAATGAGGTTTACTGAGCCTTGATGGGCTTTACTTAATGGACCTACTCTAATAGGCCTTGATGGGTCATATTGGATTCACTGACTGTTAATGAACCTCACTTGGTCTTCATATTTGCTTTAGTGGTTTTTAATTAGTTATATTAGATGATAGGACCAAGACTGCCTGTTGATTCGAATTCCTCTCTCTCATTTTTTTACTTATTGAACAGATTTGTTTCTTGTAATTTTTCTCGATAAAGTCCGTTGATTAGGGTCTCATATTGTATTACTAACTAATAAGAAGTGTGAGAAAAAGAGATTTGCTCTCTCGTACGAACAATTTTTTTCGTAAAATATCGTCTAATAATTAATAATAAGTTAAGTTTCTATTACAATACGGAACACAAATGACAATATACAGGATGAGAACTAAACGGAGAAGTATCTTCTTTCATCATCAATCGAATCACTGTTTGCAACCCGGATTCTTTGTATTTAATCGGAGTGGCTCTTAACGAATTTGGTTGCGCATTGTTGGGCTTCAGTGGCTCTTGATGAATTGTTATTGGTCTTGATGGGTCATATCTGACTCGGGGACTGTTAATGAACCTCGCGAGGAATTCATGGTTTTGGTGGCTCTTAATAAATTGTATTGGGCCTTGGTGGGCGGTTCTTAATGAACTATATTGGTCCTTGACGAGTTGTATTAGATTCAGTGGTTATTAATGAACTACATTGAGCTTTCATGAGTTTAAGTTAGGCATGGCAAAGGGGCGTGGATGGGGTGGGTTTTGTAATCCCCGGCCCCAGTTTTTAATAATAACCACCGACCCTTGTCCTTGGCTGGTACAGGGATTAACATCACGTCCCTGATCAATCCACGGTCAAACCCCATGAAGAATATCTGTTAGTTTGAGTTATCGGGGATCCCGACCCCAGTTTGAGTAACATCCCCCGGTCTCGGGACCTGTTTTAGCGTGAAATCCCCGTCCCCACTCAGGTTGGGTGAGCCGAGTTCCCCACCAGGTCGGGGCAAATCACCATCCCTAGTTTAAGTAGCTCTTAATGAAATGTATTGAGCTTTGATGGGTTACATGACTCTTAGAAACTATTGGGTCTTCATGGGATTAAGTGACACTTAATAAAATGTATTGGCCTTTTTATGAGGTTCAGTGGCTCTTAATGAACTGTAGTTGGCCTTGATGGGTTGTAAAAAAACCCTAGTTTCTAGTAGTGGTGTGTAGTATGTAGTGGATATATGTATGTATGTAGTGGATGTAAGTATAATTGTATGTAACAGATTTATGTATACATGATACATTCATACACTATATACTATATACTACATACTATATACTAGATACTATATATACACATGATGCATATATTCATACACTATATACTATTTGTACATTAAGTTGTATAAATCCATTAATACACTATATATACACATACACATACATACCTTCATACACTAAAATTGAAATATATTGATTCATACACTAAAATTGAAATATATTGATTCATACACTAAAATTGAAATATATTGATTCATACTAAATTATATAAATGATACATACATTTATACATAAAAATAACTACCACAAAAAAAAAAAATATCCGTTAATAGATATTTTATATTTTAGTTTTTAATTGCTTAGAACTCCTAAGTTATGAAAAAGTATAATAAAATTAAAATATCTTTCCAAAATCTGACCTTAATTATCGATAGATATTCTAATTTTAATTTTTTATTTTCTAAAACCTCCCAAATAAAAAACTAAAAATAAAATTAAACTATTCGTCGGTAATTAGTATGTAATTGTTAACGGATATCTTAAATTTTAAGTTTTAATTTTTTTAATTGATAATTTTTCAATCTATCGGTAATTACCTACGGTTTTCAAATCCATCGGAAAGTTGTCGATAATTACCTACAGCTTACTGGCTGATACTTTTTTTTTGATAATTTTCATATTCGTCGTCAATCAACGACGGAATTTTTCGTCAATAATATTTCATCGGTAAAAGTCATTTTTCTAGTAGTGGCGGGTTGGGGTAGATTGTAATGTGACTTTTAGTCTAGTAGCACTACTAAAAGAAAGACTTCTACCTAGGGAGTTTTCCCTGGAAAATCGGTCGCGTTAAATGGTTATTCATCATAGAACTGTCGCAAAAGTTGGTGGATAAATTGTTGATGGGTAATTCAAGTCAATGACAGATTATCCAAAGCATTTTTTGGGTGATTCGTTGGTATTTTTTTAAAAAACATCGAAATCTATTGAATGATTTCCTTGAGTGATTTTCGTGAGTAAAAGTCATTTATTTTCTAGTTATTCCTCATTTATTGGTTGTGAAACGTATCCTACTTTACATCTGTGAGGCTCTTGGGTATGGCTTGCACCTTTATGCCTCCCCCACAACCAGTTTGAAGTTCTACTTGGACGCTGATTGAGGAGATACTTGTTGCTCCATTTCAATCTATTGCACATTCTTGTGGGATAACTTCTTGTCGTGGTCTTCAAAGCACAACCCACTCTTTCTCGCTCCAATGTTGGGGAATACCATGTGGTTATCAATGCCATTGCCGAGACTTCTTATATTCGGAATTTGTTACTTGAACTACATTGTCCGCTTCGTCGAGCAACCATTGTCTATTCTATGTGATAACAATAGTGTGGTTACCTCTCCTCTAATATTGTTCAACATCAACGCACCAAACATATTGAAATGGATATTCACTTTGTTCATGAAAAGGTGGCTCTTGGCCAAGTTCAGGTGTTACATGTTCCTACTAGCTAACAGTATGCCGACAAGATCTCCCTTCCTCTCTGTTTTTTGAGTTCGGTCCAGTCTCAACGTTTGCCCTTCTTCGGCTTCGACTACAAGGGTGTGATAATAGATAAATAAATATGTAAAATATTTGTTTATATTTTGTTTATATTCCCCTTTCCTTGTTTATATAGTTTTACATATTGTTGTAATTTCTATATATTCTCCCAAGATCTCATGTTAGATCCTCTTGGTGAGTGATTTTCGATTGATAGTATTGTAGACTACTAGACTGAATGTTGCATTATAACATAACAGAGTTAGCTTAAAGGAATAAGATAAATAGTTAAACCACTTCAAAAGAACGTTCATTATTTAGGATCTTCAAAGTCCCAAGAGCTAAGACCAGAGGGCAAGGAAAAATAAAAATTACAGAATGGCTGGACTTGGATCATTTAAGCCAGGTTACTTGCCTAGCTCAACAATTAGTCTCAAGCTTTCTAACAAGCAGGATAACGAGCTCTCATGAACTTGCTCGGCTACACCGGCCTATATGTTGTACCATTGACTAATTGGTTGATATACACATAGAGTTGATCATGTATCATATACCCATCAAAATGTAAAGTGAAAAAATTTCAAATCTGAGAAATAACTTCCTACAAACCAGGAAAAATCCTTCCTTTGACTTGTTATAGACGATTGGTATTCATGACATTTGTAAATGTTTAGACCTAAGAGTAGTATATATATTAGTTGATATTTGTTAAAGGTTAAGCTAGTTATGGTGTTTAATCGTTAAATGTTGAACGATTAGTTATTAATTATATGTTGACAGTTATATAACTGTCATGATATTGTGTCGTTTGGGTGAAGGGTTGCATCCCTTCGTATATGTATATATGTAATTTATCTATTGTATGTAACGATTGGATGATTCAATGAATAACATATGAATGGTTAAAGGTTGCTCTAACATTATGGTATCAGACCCTCAGAAAAATAGGGTAGCAAAAATACTGAATAGGACAATAATTGAGAAGGATAGGAGCATGTTAAAGAGCAAAAATATGGACAACTCTTTCTAGGGAGAAGGAGTGGCATGTGCATGCTACCTAAGGAATAGAACATCTACAAAAGGTCTATCTAACATGACACTGCAGGAAGCTTGGATTGGGTATCAGCTCACTGTTGGTCATCTTAGAACCTTTGGGTGCATTGCTTACTCATATATACCTGAACAAAAGAGGAACAAACTAGATGAAAAATCAGAAAAGACCAGATTCATGGGATATAGTGACATATCAAAAGGCTCCAAGTTGGACAATCCCATCACTAAAAAAATCATCATAAGTAGCAATGTGGTGTTTGATGAAAGAAAAGGATGGAATGATCTGTTGAAAGAGGAAGGAAATAGTATACAAATCTTAGAAGGTGATGATGAACAGAAGGAAATCAATTTGAACCAAGATGATCATGATCAGACTCCTCCAACAGTAAACACTCCTTTAACATCTAGCAACACTCAAACCTATCAAGAATAAACTACCCATAAGTCTACTTGTGAAAGTCCACCAAAAAGAGGACATAGAAGCCTGAGGGACATCTACAAATGACACAATGAGACTTGAATTTAATGATACTACAGATTTTTTGTCTTATTTTCAGATGCCGATCCATTATCTTATGAAAAATCCAATCAAGAAGATAAATGGAGAGATGCCATGGATAAGGAGATAGAAGCTATCATAAAGAATGACACCTGGGAATTGGTAAATCTTCCAAATGGTCACAAACCAATTGGAGTCAAGTGGATATACAAGACAAAGTTAAATGAAAAGGGGAAATAGATAGATATAAATCAAGGTTAGTAGTTTAAAAGGCTACAAACAGAAATATGGCATTGATTACCAAGAAGTCTTTACACTTGTCATAAGATTAGAAGTTGTAAGATTGGTCCTTGCTATTGCTGCTCAAAACAACTGAAAAGTACATCAGATGGATGTTAAGTCAGCTTTCTTAAATGGAAGCTTTGAAGATGTCTACATAGATCAACCAGAAGGATATGTGAAGAAAGGTGAAGGGTAAAGGTCTGTCATTTGAAAAAGGCTCTGTATGGCCTAAAACAAGCACCACATGCTTAGTATGGCAGAATAGAGAGTTATTTCTTAATTAATGGTTTCAAAAAATCTCCTCAAGAGCACACTCTTTTCACTCAAAAGGATGGAGGTATGATTCTCATGGTTTGCGTCTATGTAAATGATCTAGTCTTTACAGGAAATTCACAAGAAATGATAGAAGATTTCAAAGTATCCATGAAGAAAGAATTTGATATGAGTGACATGGGGATGCTTCACTATTTTTTTGGGAATAGAAGTTAGACAAGAAGAAGAAAGAATAAAGATCATTCAACAAAGGTATGCCTAGACCTTACTTGATAGATTAATATGGGACAGTCTACTCCTACCAGTACACCTATGGACTTTGGACTTAAACTATTAAAAGATAGTAAGGATGATGATATGGATGCTAATCTTTTTAGAAGCCTGGTAGGTAGTCTCATGTATCTAACTGCTACCGGGTTAAACATGGTTTTTTTCAGTTAGCATGATTAGCAAGTTTATGGAATCTCCTAAAACAAGTCACTAAGAAGTAGAGAAACAAATTCTCAAGTATGTTAGAGGTACTCTTGACCATGGTACTGTTTATTCCCAGACAAAGAATTTCAAGCTTATGAGTTATAGTGATAGTGATAGTGATTTTGGAGGAAATTTGGATGATGGAAGAAGTACAACATGCTATATTAACATAGGATCTGGAGCTATATCTTAGCAATCCAAAAAGCAAAGTATGGTGGCTTTATCTTCTGTTGAGGCAGAATACATGTCTCTGCCAATATCTGGGTGCCAAGCTCTATGGTTAAGGGCAGTTTTGGATGAATTGGAGCATTCACAAGGTGATACCACTACTATATTTTATGACGATAAATCTACAAAAAATCTTGTCAAAATATCCAGTGTTCCATGGAAAGAACAAGCACATAAGGATTAAATTTCATTTTATTCGAGAACTTGTGACAAATGGTGAAGTAAGGATTGAGTTTTGTGGGACAAAAGATCAAGTTAGTGATTGTTTTACAAAGGCACTTCAAATTGGAAGTTTCAAGGTCATGAAAGAAAGCTTGGGAGTGCGGGTGTTAAAGGTTAAGCTAGTTATGGTGTTTGTAACGGTTAGTTATCAATTATATGTTCACAGTTATATAACTGTCATAATTAAGGATAGTTGTGTCGTTTGAGTGAAGGGTTGCATCCCTTCATATCTGTATATATGTAATTTATCTGTTGTATGTAACAACGGGATGATTCAATGAATAACATATTAATGGTGAAAAGGTTGCTCTAACAATATTCATGTACCAGAAACTGCAAGGAGGTTTTTAACGCAATGGTACTTGATTCCCACCCCTTTCCCCCTAAAATTAACTATAGTGTAGGTCCATATTTAAATCCGTGGAGCCAAGCGGTTTCCTGTATGGTTACAGTCGGTATTAAATTCCTGTATATCATAATTATTCAAATTAATATGGTTGGTATTCAGTAATTGTAATAAGGTACAACTAAACAGTTCAGGCTTTATCTGCTGTTTCTGTATCAGCTTCAACTAGCCATGGAGTTTTGGTTAGATTTCGGTCACAGATTCAAGCCATTAAAATAGTTTCTTTGCGCACAAAGGCAAGGAGAAGCTTGCATAAAAAGACCTCTCCGCCAAACCTCGTACACTCAGGTAATTCTTTTTGGAAAACCATTTCCAGTGTTTGATCTTATGCAAGTGTTAGGACTTGACGTGGTTGGTACTTCCTCGCCCATAAAGCAGACTTAAAGTGCTCTAGCAACCCAAGTCAATTATATAGTTAAGAAGCGTAACCACCTTCCCTTAAATTTTCTCATGAATACAATAATAGCACTATGCAACTACCATCTTCCTCCATTTAATTAGTTATGCATTTGTTTCTGACGAAGAACAAGAATATTATATAAGGCACAAGGGGATAAAAGAGAAAATGAAAACAAGAAACACTATTTGCAGCAACAGCAGCAGCAGAAACAGCATACGGATAGTTTTAGTCTCTGCCAAGAGTTATAAATGCATTCCTACTTCTCCGTCATACAGTCTTCCAGTTGTTAATTCTTCTTGAAACTTAACAGTCAAGGTACACAGATTTCCCTTGTTCTCTCTGGGTGAATATATCTTAATATGGTATTTATAGCCTGTGTGATCCAACAGTCCTTTTTTGACAGTGCTAACATATATACCAATTCATGCCATGATCATTTCACTGTTGTATTAAGATTCGAAGTTTAATGGTAGCATAAATTACACGAAAAATTCACTCACCGTCCAGGTGCCACTTGCTTGCATGTTTATTATAAACTACCAATCAACTCTTCAACATTGTAGCTAAGGTACAACAGTTGCTCAATCTTCTATTACTATATGGATATTATGAGGATGAACACTGTTTACCTTCATTTTTTGTCTCGGAATTACATTTTATTTCATTTTGCAACTCAAGTTTTCTTGAGACTTTAAAAGTATCAAAATGGGGCATTGAGAGAATTCATTTTCTTCAAATCATTTTGAGATGACAAGAAGCAGAAGTTAGCGACGACTTTTGTTGTTACTAAACGTCAATTTATCGTCATAAACAGTTCATAGCGACGACATGTTATCGCTATCGCTTTTGGCTGAAAAACACCAGATCTCACTTTTCTTGCAGAAGTCAAAGTCATGCTTAAGTTTCCAATTATCCAAGTGTTTTTGTGAGTACAATTACATGTCGTTACTTTGTTACATGGTATTTGATAAGGCACATGGGACAACACGATAAAATTATCACTGTGAAACAAAGACATGGAAACAAAATTATGAAATGATTGAGCATTGAGGTAGTTGATTATAGTTTACAACAATCTGAAAGAAAGACGAAACGAATTGAACTGAGAGATGGTACATCGAGACCAGACTATTGATTAGTACTGCCACTATTTTGGTACCGAGGATATGTGGTTGAAGGTAAAAGATATATCATTCCTGATGCAGTGCTAACGGCTCGGGCAGACAACTATAGTTATTTAGCTTTTAGGGGTTCAAAAGCTCCTGATGGTAGTTGAATCACATGGCTAATGCAGATTCCTGAGGATGAAGATCAAATCAGAAGAGTATAAGCAGCTTCAGATTAAGAAAATATATAAAGCTGATTTAGGAAGCAAGGCTTTATTCAGTTAGCTATATATTGAAGATTGGAGATGGCATTTGTTTTGTGGATACATTCTAAAACTAGCCTGATTTTTAAAGAACTGGTGAAAAGTAGGATGATTTATTTATTTTGTTCCATAGAGTGTTATCACTTTTTTATATATAACCCATTTCTCCCCCACCCCACCCTCTTCATGAAACAAAAATAGATCACCCTACTTTAGACCTTTTCTTAAAACAAAATTACCCTAGATTCAGATTTTGTCCATGTTTTGCCTGGTTAGATTCTCAGTTGTCTTAAGTTTATGAAAACGCATTCAAAATTGCAACGTAAAACTTAAGATATCAACGTTCGTGACAAAATTAGTCAATCAGAGTGTACACGAAGACCATGGAAGGAATGCATACACTTATCAAAGTAGAAATTTATGTGAAAACTAAAGACTGGATGATCATGAATGATTTTTGCATTTATCGTGGTGTTACACCAAGATCCAACCCTAATCTTGTGTCCAAAGAATACACATGATGAAGAGGCATGATTGCAGATTGCGTCATGCATGTTTCACACCTGAACGCAAAAGGGTTTTAATTATATGACTACATATGTAGGAGTAAGACATCATATATATATATATATATATATATATACATACATATATCCATACATATATATAGGATGCAACTCTTATTAATACAGGGATGTATAGCCATATGCATCTCAATGATAAAAAGTGACTAGTTTAAGAATTACTTGGTTTGGAGAAGATATACTATATAGTAATATGGTAGGACTTTCGAGAAGTCAGATTTCCTAGCTCCGTTCTAGTATGTATAGATTAGTTAGTTTCTCATCCTATGTTTCATTGGGCTAGCTGTTTACTAAGATTGTGTCTAGACATCAAATGCAAACTCAGGAAAAACTAGTTACTGAATGGTTTTCTCCCACTTTTCTCTAGACTCTTGCATGCTATGGAAAGCTCTTTGCCTAATGGCAGTGATGGATCTACTTGAGAAAGTAAGTATGCACATGCATTTCCAGAGATAGTTCAGTGTTTTATGGTGTAAAGAAAAGAGGAAACTTGTTACCGAATGCATTCCAGTTTTCTTTTAATCGTAGTGCATAGCCAAGTTAGAAAATGTAAATCCACCAACGAATAACAGCTTTCGGTCATCTATGGTCACTTTCATTCCCCTTGGTGAGCTGATGGACAATCCGCGGGGTACCCTAATTTAGTTTCTCTATGAACTTGAATAACTTGCTCTCCTTTTTTGTTCCTTATTTTGGTTGATGTATTGATCCCAATCTCTCTTAGGGGTGTTTGGTAAGAGACATTATACAATATTTAACGAGAATGTAAATAAAATAAACCTGTTTGGTTTATATAATATATATATATATATATATAATGGGTTCATTCCACCCAAATTTTTATTCTACCTTAAATTAGGGAATGAAAATTCATTCTCATTTTTCATTCCTGTCATTATTATTTTCATCCTGATTTTCATTCATTTCCTTGAACCAAACACCCTATTCCAGATGTCTCTTTCACTTGTTTTTTATTCATTTCGAATCAAATTACCATGGTTCAGCCTTGAAGCTAGACTATTCGGATGGATGTGATTTATCTTTGCTGAACTTATTGATTATCCTTTGTCAATGTTGTTTCCCAAAACTAACTCTAATTCTCCACTTCTTGTCAAGTGTGCATTGTGTTCTATCCATTGTAAATAGAATATGGTAGAATATTCAAGATGTTAGATACTGGGTTCTATTTTATTGGTCTTCTGTTGTCGACTAAAATTGTAACACATTTATATCGTATATACAAACTTTATCCTGCTTTATCCAAATAAACCTTAATTTGTATCCCCGTTAATAGTTTTCTTTTATTCTTTATCTGCCTTCTCAATTCTCACAAAATGATACCTTTGTTTGTAAGTGTACACTAACACGTACGATAATAAAATTGAGATTTAAACTCTTAAAATGTTTAAACGTCCTAATAGCATGTTTTATAATACTTCAGTTTATAGGATCATACTGTAAGACGATTTTAGGCGTTTCAATAAGTTTTTTAGTACGCTTTTAAAATAAAGTGTACTATTAGTTATTTCATATGACACTTTTGAAATGTTTAATAAAACCTTTTACAGAAGGAAGTTTGTGTTTATAAGATTTCAAATAGTATCGTATAAGTTATAAAATAATTAATAAGACACTTTATTTTAAAAGCGTCCTAAAATTCTTGTTAAAACACCTAAAAATCTCTTGTATACATGGTGTAACATTTTTAAATAAGACAATGATTCTATAAATTTAAGTCCTACAAAATATATTATTTGGACGCTTAGAAATTTTAAGTGTACTATAAATCCAATTTTGTTGTATTACTGATGAGAGTTTTGGGGGTTATAGAACTTCCATAAATGTGGGCAAGGTTCCACTGAACGATATAATCCAGTATGATGCATCACTGCAATAAAAATGGTTTTATAACACACTTAAAACGTCTAAGGGTCATAATAAAATATTTTATAGGACTTAGGTTTATAGAGTCAAATCAAAAAACATCATATCTAAAAGTGTTTTGGTCCCATAGGGGTTTTATAAGAGTAAACAGTTTATACAAGGGGAGATAAATAAAAACACAAATTTTCACTTCTTAAATTCGTTTATTGATTAAGAAGAACCAATATGAGAATTTACAGATTGCGAAAATAGATAAGGAAAAGTCATAATCTAAACAATCTATGAGAATCATTAAGCTTGTCTTGCACAAAAAGAAATAAGAAAGAATAAGAGATATAAGAGTGTTGAAGGTGTAAGGAGGGTTTTCTCCACTATTTATATCCACTACATTAAATGCACCTCAGAAAATACAATCTATGTGTCAAAAGGAGGGTAGTATGCATGTTCTTGTCCATCAGATATGACAAACTTGGTGAGCACGTTGCGAGACAATAAAGTGATTCGTATCGTACTACTATCTCGTAGAAGCAAGGGGTATGTACTTCTTTGCAAAACAATCTTGATGCATAAGATATTAATCAAGTTATAGAGATGAATCGATGAGGATTCCTTCAGCTATTGTTGATATCTTGGTTATATTTTACTTTTTATGTAGATAGTCATGGTATCACAGAATGCCGATTCAGATCATGAGTGGACCATCTTTGTCTTGAGCTTTATGTTCGATATTGCTTAATCTTCTTTGATGTGAGTTTGTCTTTAAGGAAACCTTTTAATAAAATAATTGTCTCATTTACTGTTTTGAGGGATCTTTCAGTATCTATATGGAGTAAAAGTACTATTTTGAAATTTCATTAACTGTAAAAGAAATTACAAGTATAGAAATAGAAATTACAATGTCTAAAACTACAATAACTAAAAAAATCTTATAACTGATAATAAAAGAATAAGATAAGAAAATGCATCTATTAGCTAAGATCATCAAAGGTGACATAGTAGGGAAATTCAACTCTTTGATCTCTTCTCTTCAACAACTCCCTTCGAATTTTTCTTTCAACGGACTGACCGGGGAGAGTTGAGACATACAATAAGTGAGGAAAAAGATCAGATGGTCGTTAGGTGGAATACAAAGCTCTGAGCATCGCTTAAATCTAAGATCCTCATTCGTATCTGTGAAGAAGATTCCTTGTTCAAGTTTTAAGACAACATTACCTAGAATTTGAGCACCTTTGATAGGAAGGGTTAAGTTCAGCATAGAGAAATCTAGAGAGTAGTTGGAAAGAACTTCATCGAGTGAGAACTTTGTTTGAAGCTTGTTCTTAAGAGGTAGGCTATTATCATCAACATTTCATCCTCTACGACTCGTCCGCAGTAGTAAAGAAGGAACAACTACTACCTTTGATATTCTTTTGAAGAGTCTGTTCAGCTCCTTTTCAATAATGTATTTGTACCTGGACTTGGACTTCTAAATGCTTTGACGAATCTCCAGCCACTCCTGGGCTTCAGTAATCCAGTCTCCATCATCTTTGAAGATAGAGTTGTTGACCAAAATCATTCCATATTTTCTTCTCCCAATGATGGTGACATATGTGATCTTATGCCTGTTAAGGAAATGTTCCACTTTGATACTACACCATCTTGTTTCTTTTTCTTCGACATCAGCTCTTTGGCCTTGTCTTCTCCAGCTTCTCTAAGAAAGAGAGGAATTTTTACTGAAGGTCTAATCCTCATCATTCAACATTCTAAGTTCTGTGATTAAAATATTAAACCTTGTTTCATCAAGGGTTTTTGTGAAAAGGTCAACAAGTTGGTACTCGATGGGAATGAAGTGAAGTTAGATATCACCATTCATCATATGATCTCTGATGAAATGATATTTGATCTCTGATGAAACGATATTTGATCTCAATATGCTTGGTCTTTGACTGAAGAACACGATTATTAGCAATTGTGATAGCAGTGGTACTGTTGCAGTAGATAGGAATATTTGATAGCTGATGATCATAATCACCGAGTTGATTTCTCATCCATAGAACTTGAGCACAACATCTACCAGCAGCGATGTATTCAGCTTCAGCGGTTGATATGGACACTAAGTTCTGCTATTTGCTTATTTAACTCACCAACTTTCCACTAAGAGACAAGTTCTGGAGATCTTTAGAGACCTTGAGACACATTGCATAGGAGGATTCAGGAAAGAATTCCAGAAACTTTATCAGAGTCTCAGTGTTGGAATATTCTCTTCCAAAAGTCCTTAAGTCAATTAATAAACAATTAAACCTTTGGTGTAATTCAGACAAAAAATCATTATTACCAGAAATGAACATTTCATATTGTGTTACTAGATTTATGTTTTGGGTCTTTGTACTTCAGTAGTACCTCATGTTGAACACAAAGAGTGTCCCACATGGCTTTGGAAATTTTGGTGTTCATAACAGAATGATATACCTCATCAAAAAAAGGCACGACGATGATGGTTGTAGCTTTAATGTCAATAGCCACCTTTTTTTTGTTGTCATTTGTCCATTCATGGACTTTTTGCTACATGCCTTTCAGGTAAGACAATAGTAGTAACAGTGGCAGAACCAGCTTCTATGCTCATAGAAATAACATGGTCCATTACTAATGTAGTAAGGGATCTTAGGATCTACACCTTCTAAGAAGAGACATAAGATTTTTCCAGGGAGCAAAGTTATCTATGTTAAATCATGGTGGTTTGGCAAGAGAGCCATTATCGAGATAGTTGTTGTTTGTGGTTATAGCCATCATAGAGAATAACTAGAAAGGTATGAAAAACACTACTCTAGTACTAGTTATTGGTCCTAAAGGGGTTCTGCAAGAGTAAACAATTTGTAGAAGGGGGATAAATTTTCACTTTTAAAATTTGTTTACTGATTAAGAAGAACCAATATGAGAATTTACAGATTGTTGCGGAAATAAATAAGGAAAATTTTCAATTTGAACAATCTATGAGAATCACTAAGCTTGTCTTGCATAGAGAAAAGTAAGAAAGAGTAAGAGATAGAAGAGTGTTGAAAGTGTAGTTGAGAAGAAGGATCTTCTCGGCTATTTATACATATTGCATTAAATGCACCTTAGATGGTACAATCCACGTGTCAAGAGGGGAGTGGAATACATGTCTTTATCCATTGGATATGGCAAAATTTTGGCCGGATATGAAGAGTCGCTTCAGGTAGTTAGTGAGCATGTTTGGAGACAAAAAAGTGATTTGTACCATACTATTATCTGGTAGAGCAAGGGGTATGTACTTTTGTGCAAGAAGATAAGACAAAACAATCTTGATGCGCAAGATGTTGATCTAACTATAGAGATGAACCACTGAGGAATCCTTTAGCTATCGTTGATATCTTGGTCAGATTCACTTTTAATGTAGATAGTCACGGTATCACTAAATATCGCTTCAGATCACGAGTAGACCATCTTTATCTACAACTTTGATATAGCTAAATCTTCTTTGATGTGAGTTTGTTTTTAAGGAAACTTAAGTTCTAATACATTTACAAAAAGATGTTCATCAATCACTGAACAGATTCAGATACAATCTGATCGTTGAAACTACAAAGTAGAACTAAGTATTTCACTACTATAGGATCATCATCAAATCAGCGAGAGAGTTTGGATCAACAAAGTGTTAAAATCAGTTTATAAACCTTTTTAGCGTTTCTAACAAGTTTTTAGGATGTTTTTAAAATAAAATGTGATATTAGCTATTTCATACCATACTATTTGAAAAGTATCCAATAAAAAGATGAGTTTATAGAAAGGTGTTTTATACACCAAGAGTCAATGCAAGGATGTGAGGGGGATGTAGCCCACAACCTCATTAGTCGTATCAATCAAATGTAATTTTATACTGACATCACATGTGATTCGATCATTTTCTTATTTTCTTATTTTTCTTGTATGGAACAGAATCTATATAAGTATAGAGTAATGTTAAACTGGGAAAAAAAATAGAGAATAGGTTTCAGAACACACGTATATATGTCCTGGAGGTAGTAATGGCTCCACGAAGATCATTTATTATATTCAACTACCGAAGTTGTTGATGTGAGTTGTGACACTTAATTGCTACAACTTTTAGATTGATTACATAAGGTTAATTGGATAGTGGGCATAGATTGTTCACTATACATGCGCTGCAATTAAACAAGCTCCCATTCCATCCTTGATCCGCCCCATCAATGAAACCGTTTTACGTTGATGAAATTTTTTGTCATGTTGAAGCCTGCAATAACATACGCTTTTATATATAGTGCACAAACTATTCTGTCATATTACCAAATAGTCTTTGGCTTAGTGATATTCGATAATCCAACTTTCCTGGAGGTCAAAACCCTGATTAAGTTAGGACAGATTATGATTTAGATTCATGGAGTTCGGGTTAATTTGTTGGTTTAGACAAAACCTAGATTGATTTTCCTCCATCTTTGTGGGTTTGGATTCTATGGTTGATAAAAACTTTTGGGTTCTTTGGTAAAATGGCAGTTCTTGATTAAGACCCATAATGTTGACAATTAATGGTGGCACTCGTATATTTGGCTGATACATATATCCGAATGGATGACTTGATTGAATAATCCACCTATGTTTTTGTTTAAGGTTGCAGGTGATAAGGGTTATTAATTAAAGTTGCAGGTTTAGAATGGAGGTTGAGGTCTTGTAAATAGAGGTTCGGTGGGGGTTAATTACTTGCATTTTTGCTCGGTGAAGAAAGGTTGCATGTGGATTATGTTATGGTAGAACCGAAATGTGAAAATAGGAAAGGAAAGAAATCAAAAAGAAGAGAGAGAAGAATATTAGAGAGAATAAAAAGAGAGAACATATTTTATTGTTGAATACAGAATGGACTATTTATATCAATACAATCTCATGGGCCTTGGACTTTCTAACAAACTTTAACAGATATAACAATATGGGATTTTATCCAACAACATTCCTCTCCTTAACAACAATCTTGACCTCAAGATTTGATTACACAGCATAGAACACCAATCTTATTAGAGAGAACTAGAAGCGTACTCGTGCAATACAGCAAGATACAATCGTGTTTTTAATATTTCATTTTAGTCTTTTATCTCAGTCGATGTTATAATATGACTTTATGTAATTTTGAGAAAGCGATGATGTTTTTATTTTTGAATAAAATATATGTTTGACGATATCATAAAAATTTGACAACAATATATCGATATTAGTATCAAATT
>NC_037539.1:18730766-18745650 GCF_001531365.2 Cynara cardunculus var. scolymus | reverse complement strand
TTTAAGAGTTTAAGAGTTTTTAAGAGTTTTAGCCAAATGCTTTATAATATAGTATAGATAAAGAGAGAGAACCAATTTTATTGTCGAATACTGAATGGGCATACACTGAATGGACTATTTATATTAACACAATCTCATGGGCCTTGGACTTTCTAACAAACTTTTACAGATATAACAATCTGGGATTTTATCCAAAAACATTCATCCCTTTAACAACAATCTTGACCTTAAGATTTGATTATACAACTTAGAACACCAATCCTGGAATTGAACTTTAGTTTTCTTAGGGGTTGTCTAGTTCGTTGCCCATTAAGTCCTGTATAGATTGATAAATCTGTCTCAATGATATTTGATAAGTTGTTCGATTGTTAAGCTGAATAATTGGTCTGAATGATGTAAATGACCATTTTACCCTTTGTCTTACATTGAACATTCAATTCCACTTATTCAACCACTAGAYAAATCGATTGTTCCTCCATAACCAAACCAAATCAAAATCAAACAAAAAACTAAATCGATTGTTCCTCCATAACCAAACCAAATCAAAATCAAACAAAAAACTAAATCGATTGTTCCTCCATAACCAAACCAAATCAAAATCAAACAAAAAACTAAATCGATTGTTCCTCCATAACCAAACCAAATCAAAATCAAACAAAAAACTAAATCGATTGTTCCTCCATAACCAAACCAGTAGACAAAC
This sequence comes from Cynara cardunculus var. scolymus, assembly GCF_001531365.2. Classification (NCBI taxonomy): domain Eukaryota; kingdom Viridiplantae; phylum Streptophyta; class Magnoliopsida; order Asterales; family Asteraceae; genus Cynara; species Cynara cardunculus. The sequence continues at coordinate 18,744,947 of NC_037539.1, read as the reverse complement.
CGACTGTTCCTCCATAACCAAAAAATCAGAAATCGTATTCAATTCGAAACCCAAAATCAGAAACCAATCGATATATTCAAAATCAAAAACTAAATTCGAGCCCTAAATAAAATCAAAAACTGAATTTGAACCCTAAAGGGGTTGTTCATCGAGTGAGGGTCTAAACAGAACCCATAAGATGACGAAAGATGAGAGAGAAAACTGCAAAAGAAACCTAGAAGATGCATTGGGTGCGATCTCCATGTTCCTCCAAATCTACTTCTGTTAGTCACCATCTCTCCCACCACTGTAGTTTTTGAAGTTGGGAGAGAGAGAGAACAGTGAATAGAGCGCAAAATGGAGGTGTGTGTAGAGCTTCAAGGGATGGAGGAGGTGTTGTATAGCTTCAAGGGATGGAGGAGGTGGGAGCTTCAAGTTATGGAGGCGATGGGTTTTCTTCAAGTTATGGAGCAGAGAGTATTTAAGAAAAAGTTGGGAGAAGGGTAGTTAGGGAAAAATGAAGGTTGAATAGGAAGGACACAAGTTATTTAGCTGAGTAATTCAGCCATGGACTGACCGCATAAACCCATACAGAACAACTAGATATGGCTGTGCGAATAAGCCATATAGCTTATACAGCCCCTTAAGCCGCAACCGAACAGCCCCTTAGCCAACTTCCTTTGAAATAACTCCCTTCAACACACAGCTTCAAGATCCCACATCGAACTCTATGGTAAGCTTTTTGAAATTCCATGTTATTGCCTCCAAATTACTAAGCCATTAAACCCCTAGGACCATGTCATAATTTCACAATGGAATCAAAAACATGTTTGGCTTGAATCTCAAGTTTTGCATCCTCCAAGTAAAATTCTTACAAACAAATTGCCACACCATATTAGCACAATTTGCTACTGTTACTTCTTGATGAGGAATGGAATCCAAATGCAAAGTCAACCTTTTAGCCAAATCCAAATCCAAGAGATTGTGAGTACTACCTAGATCAACCAAAATGTGAAGAGGCTTATCGTCAAAATAATCAGTCACTTTCAATGTATGAAATTTATGGTTTCACTTAATGCATTCACCGACACAGAAACCTCTATGTTAACAAGCTCAAAACTTGATCCTTACATTCAGGTTTCTCCTCTTCGTCCTCACCTACGCCTGGAATCTAAATTGAGAATAGTTGCGTTTGTTTCAACCGACAGTTGTGCCCTTTTTCATAGGGTTGATCACAGAAATAGCATAGACCTTTCATTTGTTTTTCCCTTGCAAGATTTAACTTGAAGGCGGGAGACAGAGTAGGCAGAAGAGCGCAAGGGCTTGGACACAAAATCTAAATTTTTGGACAAAGAAGACTGAAGATTATAGCATATGTGAGAAGCTTCAAGGGACTCTTCTTGAAGTCTAGCATACTTTACTGCTTCTATCTAAGTTGAAGGCGAATCAGGCAACATATTGTTTTGTTGAAGAATAACTGATCTAATATTCTCAAACTCATCAACATAAGATTCTAAATAACCTGTTTGCTGCAACTTAAACTTAACCACATTTAATCTAACATCATCTTTAAATCTTGCAGACAAATCAATGATAAATTCAGTCCAATCGACATTCTTCTTGATAGCTATGTAACTAGACATCCAAATTTCTGCCTTATAAACCATATCCACACAAGCAAATCAACTTTTTGATCTTTAAGAATTAGAACTTGTTGTACTTCTTTATTATCATTGAATTAGAACCATTAAACTTAGGAAACTCAAGTTTAGGAATATACCCTAGAGCCCTATTTGGAGGATCATTTCTCTGAGGATCGTTTAGTCTGGATTTTTCAGATTTCTTCATTCTATCGTTTATCTCTGCAATAGCCTTTATCATATTGTGATGCTTTCATTTTGGGTTTCAATTCTTTGCTCCAACGATCTGATATTTTCTTCCATGGTTTATTAACAGAGACGTTCCAATCTTTTTGGAGACCCTACTATATCAAAAACTTTTGAGTACATTGTATAAATGAGATATCAGAGAATTTATGTTAAGAACAAAAATGGGTTAAACCTATGATTTACTATATCAAAAACTTTTGAGTACATTGTATAAATGAGATATCAGAGAATTTATGTTAAGAACAAAAATGGGTTAAACCTATGATTAACAATCTGAAACTAAACCTAAACCATTAATATTTGAACCTAAAACCAAACAATTAATGATTTGAACCTAAATCATTCCCACTATAGTTTTACGCAAGTTGATAAAAAGACCTAAACACATGTAAATTTAGGCCTCAAAATTTCGGACCCTATTCAAAATCTCACATTTAACATGCTAAGAGATGACCTTGCATGGTTATAGCTTTTCTCGTAGTAGGAGCCAGTGTTGAAGGATTGAATGATTGATTCAAGAAATTAGGATTTTGCTCTCATACGAATGTCAAATTGAATTGTGAATGGACATACACAGAATGGACTATTTATATCAATACAATCTAATGGGCCTTGCACTTTCTAACAAACTTAAATAGATGTAACAATCTGGTCTTTTATCCTATAACAGTTGTAGAGAAGGAGAATTAGAAAAGGATCAAAGGGAGGGGTGATCGTAGAGTTAGTCATGATGGACAAAGGGGGAGGTGTGCGTTTGCCAGTGAGAGAAAGGAAAGGTAAGGTTACGTTAGCCATCAAGGGTCTAGTCGATTGGGAGTTTGTTAGTAGCCAGAGTGACAAGCCAGGCTGGGGTCGGTACTCGTTGGTTAGGTACAATTCAGTCCTTACTTGAGCCCGTGTTTCAACCTAGAAATCTATATCATATGGGTCACACCTGAGGAATGTGTATGATGACGCGTGAAATTTTCAGCCACAAAACTAGTAGGGTGGCTATAAAATTCAATTCTTAAGCCATAAACTCGGACATCAGTGTACATCTTACTTTAATTATTATACAGTTATTAATACTCCTGCACCACATTTTTTACTTTTCATGTTAGATAAAATATATTTTTAGCTTAATGAAACCAATACAAAAAACTATAATAAATGATCTATTATTGGTAACTTATTCGGTCGATTATACATAAAAATTTGGTATCCGCTTAATGATGTGAAAATTGATTTATTCAATAAGGTTCTAGAGGAGCTTTATGCAAAAATCAAGTTTTCCTCATTAAAGAATATGTCCATTCCATATATGAAAAAAAAAACCTTACACAAGATTTTCTCAATTAATACAGATAAATTAATCCAAACAAGGAGGTAATGGATAAAAAACCAAAGATTTCCTGAAGGACACATATAGCTTACAAAATGCATACTCCAGAACATAAATATCCATGATAGCTTCATATATGCAATTAATTAGGTGTCTAGGATTGTTCAGATGGCTAGCTATCATACACGATGGTGGATGCCTGCTGGTCATTAAGTACTGTGAACTTGCAACCAACACCATTAATTTATCACAGCATGCATGCGTGCAGCATTTATCAGCAAATTATATATATATATATATATATATATATACACACACATATAGCCATAGTATGAATTAAACCTCCTGGGTAAACATTCTAGGCATCATTATTATTTTTGAAGATTTTAGTTTCCCCTAGGGAAACTGACTTACAACTATATATTGTTCGTTTTCTTTGTGGTTTAGTAGCTTGTGTATATAGAACTTACAACTTCATGTGCTTTGTGCTATCACCATGACTTAAAGAAACTTTAGCCTTTTTGTTTTTAAGATGAGGATAATCTAGCAAGGGAATGGAGAAAAAACAACTATATTAATTAATAAATACGATGAGATGAAATTAAACAAAAGTAGAGAATCGATTGTTTGTTAATTAGGATTAAGGTCCTTGAGATTAGAAACCAAATACTACAAAACACAATACACTAAAAAGAAACCCTCTAATGAAAACCCTAATGCAAAAGAAAGAATTGGGAAGTTCCAATTAAGGTCTTAGTTTACTCTCTAAAATCATTCGATATAGGCAATCAAGTCAATACCCGAACCTATAAACCCTTGGAGGATGTTGACCATGATTTCTTTCTTGCTTCAGATAATTGACACAGAGTCATCACACTCCAAGGGTCCGTTCAAGGTGCGTTCTTGACTTCTTCCATTTTGTTTCAAAGAGTAAACAGTGCCTGCCTAATTAAATCTTCATTCCATCGTCCCATAAACTCTCTCTCTCTCTCTCTCTCTGCAATGCACACATGAAACAGTCATAATTAAGAACAATATATATATATATATATATATATATGATGATATTTACAATTGAAGTGAGATGACAATCATACCTTATATATAAAATATCCATAAGTTAGTTCATGGAGAACCTACTGCAGCTTTGATCCTTTCGACTGTGCACTTGATAAGACTATTAACCGTTGCCACCGACCCCAGGGATAATTTGGCTGTAGGAGTGGAATCTACTAGAATTTGAAACGCCACTGTCAGTAACGATCCACCGGTTCCTACCTCAGCAATTCCTCCTTGATGTTGTCCTGGTCCGTCAGGAAGTATAGCAAAACCGGATGGTAACAAGGCGACATAATCTGGATCACCCCCACTTAGAACCACATTCATCGCTACTATATCAACTGGAGCATATATAACGTAGGATCCTGTAGAATCGCTTGAACTCTCTTGTAGTATGAGCATGTTGCTTTGGCTCGAATTTGCACTCTACAGCATTTAATTTACGAGTCAGAAGTTAATATTTGATATGTTTGGTAACTGTATGTATAAGGTGCATTCATGGATGGTTTACTGAACTTAGAAACTTACATTAACGCGCAGAAGGGAGACACAGTTTCCTTGATCACGACCATTGGCAATATGTGCCATTTCTTGAACTAGTCCACCATTTGAAAGAATGTCCCACTGGATGTTAACACAACATCAATTTATAAGAAACAAAACACAATGCTACAGAGATAAGTCTTTAAACTTGTGTGTTCAACAGTTACCTCGCTCCTCGAGTTCTCATCTCGTAAAAAATCAAAAACCCGTTTTGGTTGAACAGGTATCCAGAATGAAGTTGCAGCACTCAACACGATACCAGGAGGCCTGCCTGGGTCGTTCATACTCTTACGGGTCATAACTCGAACATCATCAGCCCCACTACCGGATAAAGTTGTCCATGTGTGCGCAGTTGAAGCTCCAACACCGCTACAAAAGCTCAAAACCATTCTCTCAGCCAGTTTCAACATACTCTTTCTCCCTTCTGGAGTGGTTATAACTGCCAAATGAAACAATCAAATCAAATAGAATCATATATTTTGTGCTACTTATGTTGATTAATCTTATTACCATTAAGAAAAGATCCTGAAACTATCAATTAGTTAATACATACCTCCAACATCTCCTGCAGGAATGTTGTTAGCCATTGCACTTGCAAGTCGTTCGCATTGCCTATCTAAAGTTGCTACCCATCTTTTCGCCCCAAATGCTAGACCGGAGTTTACTAGTAACCTATAGATATTGTGAACGGCTCTATCATCAACTTCAACATGTTCAACCCAAGTAACCTACAAAACAAGAATAACATTAATTCATAATTTCTTATGCTATTAATTATATGTTACATAGTTTTCTGCTATGTATAACCTTAAGAAACTTTCAGTCTCATGCAGGATTTGTACCTTTGAGTAGCCATTGGGCAGTTCCTGAATTAAACAACCAGAAGGCCTTCTTCTACATCTTGATATGGAAGAAGGCCGCAAATTGTCCAAAGATACATCAACCACAGCCCAAGTACCATCGGAATGTTGTTTACAATACCTAACAAAGTAGTTTTCTCGTGTTGGAACCAGTGGTGAAGGCACCTGATACTCAGCTGTCATCTGATAAATTATACACAGAGATTAATGTATATCTACAGGAACATACAAAGTTAGATTTTAGGGTTATGCTGTACAACTCCACAACTAAATAGATGATTGTTTTCCCAGCTTACCACTTGCAGAGCTCCATTGTAATTGCCAGCAACTCCAGTTGAAAGCACTTCCAAGGTCATTGCTCTTGAAACAATGCCAGAAAACACATTTGACCATTGATTCTGAAAGCCATGTTGGATTTAAGCATTGAGATCAAAACAATCAAAATTTCAACTAACTTTATATAAAATATTCTTAAACATATACCACATCCATTAGAATTTCAACGAGAGTGATATGATTCATGATGACAACTGCAGATTCCCTTGAAGCCTCAGATTGTAATCCCAATGGTTTTGGTCCAATTCCCCGGGGAAACGTTTGTAAGTACTCCTCATCACTCAAGGTCTCGGATGAGTTATCCGAGTTTGGAACCCACAAGGGTTCACCAGACTGGGCCATTCTGATTAGCTCTTCCATAGCTGCAACTGCTAGCTCGATTATAATTGGCTTGTCAGCCTCAGTTGGGCCTGAAACTGACCGGAGAATGTCATTTGCACCGAACATGTCTCCCACCATCCCTTGTTGTGGACTAAAACTAGCAACAGCTAGGTCGAGCGAGCGAGTTGGTCCATGAGGCGACATATTAGGGTAACTCAACATTGGCTTGCCAACATACTTTGCAGCGATTCCAGATATCCTATCAATCTTTTGGAGAACACCAAATCAACAAACTAATATCAAAAACATCAAATATCTTGGTAAAACAACAAAATCCCATACCAAATCAAGCAATCCAAGTATATCATGCTCGGCAGGGGGCAGGGATGTAAGCAAATCCCAAAAAAACACATCTTCAGGGTGAATTTTCATTTACCTCTTCACGTAGTCGTGCATTTTCGATCCTCAAATGCTGTTCATCAAAAGACATCTCTCCGATAGCAGCAGGTCCACCACAGTTTGGACAAGTAGCATTGGCAAGGGCTTCTTTGTATCGTATGTTCTCAGATCGAAGCTTTTCATTTTCATTCCTCAGCTGTGTGTTCTCATGGCGTTCATGTTGAGCCTAAATTAAGAAGAAAATAAGATAAGAGCAACTTATTTTAGTATCTTAGAATACTTGCTTAAATTGCAAGCTGAAATTTTCTTTAAACATGCCATCTTTTACGAGAAATATGTCTGTAAAATGTAAACTAATTAATCACCTTCATTTGAGTGCGTTTATTTTGGAACCAAAATTTGACTTGCAAGGGTTCCAGAGACAATCTTCTGCCAAGTTCCTTTCTTTGCTTATCATCTGGATGTGGGCATTCTTTGAAAAACCTAACAGAAATCATGATGAAATCAATTTAAAGTCGACATTCAATAACCAAATAAACCTGAAAAAGGAATTACTTTGTTCGACATCGCCCTGAAATCCCGATTTACCCATCAGTTCCAATACTAGTAGAAATATAAATTAAATAATTATAGTAAGATAATGAAATTAAAAAAGGAAATTTAGACTAGGGTTAGCGGAAAACATACGATTCCATTTCTTGGATTTGATGTTGGGTGTGACGATGGTATCTTTTCTTTTTGTTGGGGCGTTGATTAGGATCTTGATCATCGCCGGAGTGGGCTTCCATGATATCAGTACCAGATTTACTCTCGTAGTCTTCATCTCTAAGCATATCAAGCTCATGTTCTGGGGTTTTATGGCTCATATCTAGAATATGATGATGACTCTCAAACATGTTTGGCTGAAACATCTTTTCTTCAGGTCGTTCTAAAGGGTTTTAAGTGATGTTTCTTGTTCAAATCTACAAACAGCAAGCTCTACAAGTTACAAAATGGTCATTAATTAGCTGTAATTCAAGCAAAAAAAATGAGAAAATTAGATAAGAGAGAGAGAGAGTATGGGAAATGGAATTCGAGGATGGGAATTTGCATACACAAGCAAGAGACTTGAATGACTTTAGTAGGGGTTAACAGATCCATGGTTCTTTGATAGAAAAAAGTCAACTTCATAAGCATAAAAAGTTGAAACCCCTCTCTCTCTCTCTCTAGAAAATACTTTCAGTTTCTCTTTTTTAATCCTTTTAATTTATCGAAAAGGATTATGGTTGAAAATAACAGAAATAATTTAAAGAAATTATATCAAACCAGTTCAGATCTCCAAATTATTTCACTATTCGTTACATTAAAAAGTTAAATAAATTTAAGAATTAATAAGAGCAACAACTTCAGGAATAAAACCAAGATGTATGAAGAACATATAAATTGAAAGTGAAGAGAAGATACAAACCTGATCAATAAGAGAGATGTGAAACTCAAATCAAAAACCAACCATTGATTTTAATCTTCCAAAACATAAAAAAAAAAAAAAAACAAGAAGAAATACGTTTCTGCACATTTACAAACCCTAGCAAAGATTTTTTTCCTCTCTCCTCTCTTTCTATCTCTAAAAAGAGAGTTCCTTTTGCTAGGTATGGTTATGGTTTTGGTTTTGGTTTTGGTTTTGGTAAATGAAGTCACTGAATGACTTATATGAAGAGTACAAAAGGACTAGAATTGACAAATGCAAACACTTTTGGGACTTTTTAGCAAATAAAGACATTGTCAAAGCTCCAATTCATCTCCTTTTACGTACTCCATCGAAAGACCAAATTAGAGAAAATCTTGCCCAAAAAACATTCGTTTCACTCACTGATTTCTCCATAACATCAACCGTTAAATAATGGAAAAAGTGAAAAGAAAGAGGAATCGTGTGTGTACGTTTGGAATTAAAAAATCACTAGTAACTTGAAGAAGTCAAGAAAGGTGGTACATATATAGAAAACTTACTGGTTTCTTGTATCTTGCTTCTGAAAAATCCAGCATAAAAAGATGTGGTGTTGTGTAGAAAGGGTCAACGGAAAACCACTTTTGAGAGGGTAAAAGAGTGGTTTTCAGACGAGAGTTAGATTGATGATATACCTTTCTTGTGAATAGAATTTAAGAAGAATGGGAGGAGAGAGAGAAGAGAGAAACGGATGAGAGAAAAGAGGAGATTATGAATCGAGAGAGAGAGGGGAGAACAGGTGGGAGAATTGAAGAACTTGCAGCCAGAGAGAGAGGAGTTAATGCCGAGAGTATTGAGAGGATGCAATTGCATTTATGGAGGATTGAAGTTTTTATTGCTTTTTAGAGCGAGAGAGAGAGAGTTAATGCAATCTTGATGTTCAAACTTTCCATCACACACTCGCTCTCTGTGAAAGTTTTATGTATGGTGAAAGACGAAATAAACGATTTAAGGATTTTAACTCCAATTCGTTTTCATCTCCAGCTACTACCTTTATTATGCATGTATATATGATTACCACACACACATACACACACATATCTGTGTGTTTGTGTGAGAGTGTTGTGTGTATATACACATTACATATTTAATACCATATTTGTGTGTATTTACACATTACATATTTAATACCATATTTGTGTGTATTTACACATTACATTACATATTAATGCCATTTCTTCTACAAAAATTCAACATTTTGTTACCTTGAATCGTCTCAAAAAATGCAATTTTTATTGGTATGTTTTCCTAATATATTGGGCCATTAAAATTTAATATTTGAAAATGATAATTCAGATTTATAGATAATACTTTTTTGTTATCATATTTGATTAACATCCAAACAATCTTATTAAATATTAAATCTCTTTTCTTTGCATGAGAGTATACATGGGTACTCATGGCGTTCATGTTAAAGGTTTATTTTACATATTTAGGATGAATCTAATGAAATTTTTTAAGGATTTAATCAGATTAATTTAGCTTGATGGAATTAAGAGAAATTCATTTCAGGCATCAAAATTTCTGTAATATATATTTAGTTTATGATTCAAATTATAAATAATCATGAACTCAACTTTTTGGTTGTAGGGACCAGGGAGTATGAGTTAATGGTCTGGTGAACTTTTTAATTATAGAACGAGAATTAATTTAATTTCAATATCCAAACAAAGAAAATTAATTTGATTATAAAACGAAGGCAAAAAAACAATTAAATCATACAAAGATATTTAATAGATGTATACATACATCATTTTTTTTCAATACATTAAATATAGTAAACAAATTGAAGTTCACAAATCGCATTTTATTTATTTATTTTAGTTATTCCTTAATAAAATTAAGAGTGAATTACATATTGGATCCCTTATAAATACCTTCTTTTTGGTTTTCGTCCCTCAAAATCATAAATACACTGGTGGTACAAATATCATGTTTTGGGGCTCAAATAAGTCTCTTCCACTAACACCCTTAGATAGAGCTCCATTAACTGTATCACATGGGCGGCTATTTGGTCCTTTTACCCATCTTTATCCTCTCAAGAACACATTCATCCTCACCACCGTCATCCACCCTGTCCCAAAGCTCCACATGCCACCATCCACTAGTCACCGCCATCCATCACTCACCTCCACCACCCTTCATCTGCCACCACCGGCACCCAAAACAAAACCACCTACGAAAATTCAAAACTCAGAAACCCCAATTTAAATCTAAGTCAAGAATATATAGTCATACTAATCAAATAACATATTTATATACAAAAAAAGAACATTCACAAAAATCATATCATAAAAATCATATAACAAGAACATTCATAAAAAACAAAACATTCAAATAACAAGAACATTCACACACAAAAATTCAAAAACAATCATTAAAATCGGATTTTTACACACAAAAAATTGTTGGCTTCCAGATTCATATTCAAGAAAATTCTTATATCAAGACTTAAATCTAAATAAAAAGAATAAATCAAAAACCCTAATTAATATTCAAGGATGTAGATGCTTCAACAAACTTGAATCTGGATCTGCCTTCGAACCACACTTTGAAACCATACTCATGGATTTGAAGAAGAAACTATACTCGTGGATTTGTAGAAGAAACCTACTCGTGAAGTTGCAGAAGAAATCATACTCGTTGATTTGAATCTGGATCTGCCTTCAGTTTAGACGAAGAAATCGATGTCGATGACTTTCCTTGGAAGAAGGATGAGGCGAAGAGGACTTGCAGACAATGAAGTTAGGCAATGCAGAAAAAGATATGATACCATGGGTTTGCGAAGAAAAGGAAGCCAATGGGGTTGAGGAAGGATTTCAAGGAGCAATTTTTGTAGGGTTTAAGGGTAGATGGAGAGCTCCACATGACCAAAAAGAGGGTGGGGGGACGGTTTCATGGAAGACATTGATTTTCTTATAATAAAAATATTAATAAAGATTTTGTTTTTTCCAAAATACATTAAAATTAGGTGAAAAGATGAAAATGCCCCTCATGTGAGGGGCACATTATAGAGTTAACGGAGCCCAATTTGTCGGTGTTAGTAGGAGGGACCTATTTGGGCTCCGAAACACGATTTTTGAACCAGCAGTGCACTTTATAATTTCAAGGGACGAAAACCCAAAAGGAGATATTCATAAGGGGCCAAATATATAATTCACCCAAAACTAAAGTTCCATGAACTATGATTACCATGTACTCTTTATTTTCAAAGTCTTTTGAACCCTTAATCTCTAGTAGGTTGAGTTAACGATATTATGAGATGATTTTCGTTATATATTCATCGTGTCCCTGTTTTTTCACATTTTAAAATTGTTTCAAAGGCCTTCATATTTTCTAACCTTTTTGGTTCATCACCTCATATAATTGCTACAAAAGCAATGATCACAAAAACCACAAGTAACATAGTAACATGTATATGCTTTATAAAAAGATCGATCAGATCATTTTTTTTTCTTTAGGAAATTAAATGATACAGTTAACTGTTTGACGATGAGCTTTAAATTTTATAACGAAAACATATATGATAAAATAAGAATATACCACCAAATTTGAAGCTTTAAATTAGACAACTTTCTATTGTTTCCAAATACATTAAATCTTTACTAAGAAATAAATATCTTATCTTGTACAATTTTCTTTTAAATATTGAAAAGTTATTAGCATAATACATTAAATCTTTACTAAGAAATAAATATCTTATCTTGTACAATTTTGTTTGAAATATTGAAAAGTTATTAGCATTGTTTTTAAGGAGGTGGGGATCTCCAAAGAGAGATTTCTTTGCATTTATAGAGGGATAAACATGTGCATATTGATGTTTATTACTTTTCATGAATTTAGATTTATTACTTCAAATGAATTAATTAGATTTATGTGTATTTGTGTATATACAGATTATTCTTCATATGATTTAAATTATATCATCAATTTACAATTTTGTTGAATTTAAGCTATTATTTTATGTTATACTAATTAATTTTAACTGAAAGCTACAAAATGATCAAGCGAAAATAACCATATTTTAATTACAAAAAATGTAAAGTTACATTAAAAAAAAACCTTTTAAATTCTGGCAAAATGTTCAAATACAAACTTCATAAGGTTTTCTTTTAATGTATACTAAAATTTTGAAACATCCCATATATATTGTCAGAGATGGATAAAAGAAGATATTTTTATCATCAATTAAACCTATTTATTTAGCATAGGCCATATTTACGCGTGAAAACGATTTCAATTCGTGTAGAAGCATATCATAATTAAGTTCTTAAATCCATTTGTCCAAACAACATAATATACTATTTCCTTTTATATACACTAGTTGTGTACCCGTGCAATGCAGCGAGAGGCATGAATTTTAACGATTTTGAAGTTCCATTGGTTTTATAAGATAAGATTTAACGATGATATATGTTACACTTGGTCTTTACATATTAATATAATTTGAATAAATATGAGTTATGAATCCAATTACAGACTATCGATGAAAAAAATTGTATAACAGTTTAAAATCCAATATATTTAAAATCTGACATATTTAAATGACTCCACAAATGTATTCGATTTACACCAAGAGCAAATAACCAAGAAACTTGAGTTTTAAGATAAAACACTAAAACCAATAAAGAAAACTACAAATTTGATAGATCATAAGCCATGAAAAGACCAAAAAAGATGAGTTTTAGAATGAAATTTCAACTGCTTACCTTCTTTCTTGTCCAGAAACTCAGATTAAGGTTGAATTAATATATGTATATGTATATATATATATTTCAACAAAATCCAAGAACATATTAATTCAGAATATATTATACAATACAATTTGGACAGGCTAACCACAAAATATATAGTATATATATAAATAAATAACTATAAAAGTATAAATCGTAAATATTAAAAAATATTTTTTCACAGTATATATAATATATAATAATATAATTAAGTCAAAAATTATTCAATATTGGACTCATTTCGAAGGTATTAACGAGACGATTATAATGGTGTAACTTGTTAAAATAAAAATGTATTTTTTAAACATATTTTAATTGATATACGATTATGTATGTTAATTTGATAAATGTTTAAAATGAAACAATTAAAAGTAAAGAACGTAAAGTAATTTAGCTAATTATAGGGGTATAAAGTGTAAATTTAAAATTATAATTTAAAAAAAATCGGTGAGTGTATGTGAGGAGAGAAGGGGGTGAAAAAGTGAAAAAAATATAAAGAGTATCTTGATCATTTAGTATTTTAAGACTTTAAGACTTTTGTTAAATTTGCTTAATAAGATAGTATATATACATATATATATATATATATATATATATATATATCGAGATAGAGATGTGAGTTATTATACAACCCTTTACAGTTATACAGTTAATAAACTCAATCTCAACCGTTCATTTAATTTGGTAAATATGTGATTTAATAATAGTTTTGATTGTTTCATAATATATAATATTGATCATAATTAACAAGTCATAGTCATCTTCCATAAATATTTAAATCATAATAAATGAACTCTTATTATTTTCATAAATATTTCAATTGATTATACAAATTTAATAAGTTGCATTTGAAATGTTCTCTCTTTCTCTCTCTATATATGTGCATGTATGTATATATAATTGAAATACATTATCATCAAATTACAGTTTGGTTGAACTTAAATTATTATTTGATGTTACACTTTTTCAAAGGTATGAAAACGAAGCGAAAACACAAATAATTTATTGAAAAAAAAAAGAATGTACGTAGAATTACATTAAAAAATTCTAAAAAATCTGAGTTGATTTTCAAATGGTCATTTAATGGAAAAGTACAATAAAAACCAATGAACTTTCTTGTTTTGAATGATTAAGTCCTTAGACTTTTTTTTGGAACAAATAAGTCCTTGGACATTCCAAAATATGTTAAATAAGTCATTGGACAATTTTTTGGAACAAATAAGTCATTGGACAATTTTTTGGAACAAATAAATCCTTG
>NC_037539.1:18724785-18729921 GCF_001531365.2 Cynara cardunculus var. scolymus | reverse complement strand
ATTGTCCAAGGAGTTATTTAACATTTTTTGGAATGTCCAAGGACTTATTTGTTCCAAAAATTGTCCAAGAACTTATTTAACATATTTTGGCTTGTCCAAGGACTTATTTGTTCCAAAAAAATGTTCAATGACTTATTTAACATGTTTTGGAATGTCCAAAGACTTATTTGTTCCAAAAACAAGTCCAAGAACTTAATCATTCTAAACTAGAAAGTTCATTGGTTTTTATTGTACTTTTCCCGTCATTTAACTACAATCTAATTACATTTAATCCCCAAACGCTTATATTATTTATAAATATGTTAAGGTGTTTGATCTTTGTATGGTCGAGATTCAACATCTCAAGAACATTGCGTATGTCATCAAAGATAAATGAAATAAAGATATTATATCCTAAGTTAATCCAAATATAATTGTTTTCACTACTCTACTTTCTCATGAAATTGACTACAATTCTTGAAGCATCATCTAATTGAAAATAAATTATATTATCATCCATTATTACTCCTTGGTTAAATTTTAGTTGTCTTTGAAATACTCTATGAATGAAAACCAAGTGAAAGAAAAGAAAGCCAAGTGAACGTTGATCATAAATAAAACAAGAAGGTAAAAATACATTAAGAAACCCCCTATAAATTTAGGGTTGATTTCTAATACTCATTTACCAACAACTAATTAATATTTAATTCTCATACGTTTATGTTATTTACATATAATATGTTATGATTAAATTTACATTTTTAGTGCTAGTAGTTTGTTGAATATTGCTACTATTATTCTTGTATTTTTGAAATTATGATTTTTAATTTTATTGCTTTTGTTGTTGTCATTCTTATGATTGATAATTTATTGATTTTGATTACTCTTTTCGTCTATCATATTTACATGTACAAGTTAGCCTCATGGATGAAAATAACAATGAATTACAAACCACAATAACCAAAACCGCATTTATAAATCCAATAGAGACAAAAATTGCAGTTTTTTTAACAAACCATAGGCACAAAAAATTAACCTTCTTTTATTCGGTTGTACCGTAATTTACCTCTTAAATTTATGAAGAACATCACATACATCCTTAAAGATAAATGAAATAAGATCTTTCTATTATAAGATCGTGAGAGCAAAGTGATTGATCAAGAACGATATCTTGTTTTTATTATAAGATCATGATTAGATCCACATATGTTTGATAAAGAGAATAATTTTCTTCTTTGAGGATAATAAAAAACGAATACTGTTAAACTGAAACCTAAAAATGTGACTAATTGGTCCTAGTTACTCTTCAGATGGAGTGGGAAGAAGGGAGGGAAATCTCGAACGCGAAAAAGGATCCGATAACTTTGAAATTGTGAAGTCCAAGATTCATACAAACATGATAAGATCTTCAAGAATCAAGATGAATAAAATAGTAGAGAGAATATCATCAAAGATTGATTTGATTGAGAGAGAGAAAATTACAGCTCAAATCTTGATTACAATCTGCTAATTACTTGGTAATGACAATTACAATGAAAATACTATTTATACTAGGAAATAGTAAAGCTACATTATTACAAAGTAAAATACACTAAGGAGAAACTTGAATACAACATTAACGCTCTTACTCAAACCCAACATTCTCCCCCTTTGGATTCAAGTTTGGATTCTTGTAAATTTCATCTTTCGAAGTCCAAGAATTTTCTCTAGTCTTCCCAGAGCGTTCCTGTATTGGATTTTCTCCTCGAGCAAATTTATCGCATTGACCAACAAATATCTTTCCTTGGAACTCATCCTTTCTGATTCAGCAGCTCTGTCATTGTTTACCCTTTTCAAGTCAAGTGCCCTTCTCACTAATCTTATCGTACCATCAGAATATTTRTTCAGCTCACTAAACCTCATGAATTTCTTTACTTRAAGTTGAGCAAAGTAGATGACCCCGAACTCTGGCTTTTCAAGAATCATATAGACAGGATAAACATCAATATCTTCTAATTCTTGATTTGGTCTTTTCAGATTGATGATCCGTTGATTGTCTTCAAGGCCCATTTGAACATCAATGACCATCGCCAGTTTCACATGACAACGCATAAATCTCTTGATAGCCTCAAGAGCAATCAGTTCTCCTTCCTTTCTGTTCGTCATGTTTCTGAGTTCAAAGTACATGTATTCAAGATCATCCAAATATAAGTTTGAAAAATCTGCTTCGCTGAACCTCCAAATCTGACCATCCTGCCTAGCAACTGTAAATACAGGATACCAGATTCTTAAAAGCTTTTGAGCATCAATTTGTTTAATCGTTACAATTCGATGCTTGGTATGCACTTCACTTATTGGTAGGCACTTGGCTTTCAAAAGATGTCTGTATTCAATGCGGTAATCTTTGGTCTGACGATGAATGCCAAGAACTTTATCACCTCTCAGAGCTTTTCGATGTCAGATGAAAATTCCAGAGTAGACATCTTCTAGGTATGGCTCTCGGATTCTTGCTCGATCATAACCAGAAAAATTTGCTCTGATATGGAATGGCACATAATCTCTGGTGAAGATTTCAGTAGGATCAACTTGTTCTCTTTGAGCAGGAATGTCTGACACATCAGGTAAAACTGTAGTGGAAGATTCTGGAACAGACTGACGGTCTTCTTGAACAGGAAAGACTGGATCTTCATCATCTATATCAGCTTCAAAATCAAAATAGATCCCAGTCGACTCGTCATTGTTGTCAATGTCTTCTCCAAAATCTTGCTCTCCACCCAGAGTAGTAGAGAACACATCGTTGAAACCTACGTTGGCAGACAAGTCCAATAACATCCTTGTTCTTACCGTGGAGTCTGCCGGCTTTTCAACCATTGGCTCGATCGTAGGACTTGTCTCTATTTCTTCATCTTCAATTACAATGGCCTCAACTACTCTTTCCCGAACAGATTTCGGGACAGAGGCTTCAGCAATAACATCCTGAGTTGATGGCTCCTCTCCAACCCTTGCACCTTGCTCAGATGACTCGGCCAATCTCTGTCTCTTTCTCTCCCCCTCATGACTATCTGGATCATCCTGATCGTCATGCCTTCGTTTAAGAGAGATGGCCTGAGACCTGCAAGTTTCTTCTAAGGTAGACACCCGTTCAGCTAGGGCATCCACTGAACTTTTTAGATCTTGGGAATTGGATGTGATTAACTCACTAACTTTAGAAAAGCTAGCAGTAACCACATCTTGAAAAGCCAAAAACTCTGAGGCTCAAACAAAATGGTTAATATCTAACTGTTGACGTAAGAGACCGACCAAATCTGCATCTTCAACATCTGGATTTTGGGATGCCATCAATTTTGCATATAATTACGGTTTCAGTTCATCCACCGATTGGTCTTGTACTGACGGTTTAGGTACATGTGGTGGTGATGGCGCAAATGGTGGCTCTTCTTCTACAACTTCCTTTCCCTTCAAAAGTCTTTTAAGACTGGCCATTTGAGCATCCAAATTATCTTGAACAACCTTTAGGACGCCGTCCAAATATTTCCTTGACACGAAGTCGGGTAAACTCACACCTGGATCACTTAGATTACCAGTTGTAACAACAGTTGAATAAACTGTTGTGCCTACGTTCAATGTTGGCATAATGTTAGCATTGGTAGGACTTCCGAACTGTCCTTGTGAAATGTCCAAAGACACCACTCCGGTCGTTTCGGCAGGTTCACTAAGAACTGTACTTGGAGCAACAGATGCTCCTGACTCATGTGTACTTAAGTGTATCGGCTCTAGACTTGAGGTGCACAGAATCGAAGTTGTAGGCTGAGGCAGCGGCCTACTTATTTCAATAACTACATTCTCCAAATGAGAAGTAGTTAGCAGTTGTGCTTTATCCTCTTGTGAAATTTAAACAACTGGTTGTTGAGAACCAGTTGAGTGGATGGGTGGGGTGTGCATTTGCATAGATGGGCTAGCTATGTCTTGTTCAATACTAACATTCAACAAATGAATGTCAGTAGCAGATGTGGGTGCCCGACTATGTGTTTCAGCTTGGGAAAGAGCTTGATCTTCTTTTTCTGCTCCACTCTCACCCTCTCCATATTCTTTTTCTTCCCTTTCTCTCAACCTCTCTTCATTTTCGACAAAAACACCCTCATCTCCTCCTTCATTAGATAGATCTTGAAGTATATGATCGTAATCATCGCATTCTTCAACGTTGAATGACAAAGAATGTAAACTTGGACAAGGTTGTTGTGCTGAATATTCAGGAAATATGTCATTAACGTCATCAACAAGAGTTCCAATAGGAATATTCTGAGCAGGAATAGATTGAACACGATCATCTGCTCCATCATCATCATCATCTTGATCATCACCAGAATATGCCTCATTGTCAGATTCAGTAGCTTCCGAACTTGAGGAAGTTGTGGAAGTACTGACAGTTGAAGTACGTTGCTGATCAGATGCTCCCCCCGCCTGTTCACCCCTCTCAATTTCTTTTTCTCTCAACTCACTTCCCTGTTCAGGTAACCCCTGTTCCTGAACACGCTCTTCTATTTCAACCTCTCTCACATCTGAGGCATGGGGTGATCTTTGGGCAAGTTCAACCGGTTCTGGTTGAGTTATTGGATCTATCACTCGCTTATAATCTATAACACATTGAGCTGTCTGATCAGCTAAGGCGATAAGTTTTGGTGGAATAGCCATTATGGAATCCAAGTTTTCAACTTCTGTGTGCTGCCTTATTCTGGTCATGACAAATGTAGGCCCTTTTTTCAGCGTTTGACGTGGCTGGAATATCTTCATTTGCATTCATCATGGCCTTGATAAACAATTGCAAAAATCTCTGAAAAGGCACAAATTTTCTTGATTTGGACGGAAATCTTTTTGCATTAACCAGCTCTACTAGTTCATTCCATATGACTAACGCATAGTCATAGTTTCTTGAAAAGACTATTCCATGAAAGAACTTTAGAAACGAACTGTTGCATGTGTCTATGTCTGCGTTTTTCGATGTCAGGCATCTATTTAGAATTGAGAACAGCAGATGCCATATGGAAGGTAGAAATCGTCTTTTGAACTGAGTAGGATTAGTCAACTCAGCAGAGTATCCTAATCTTTTAATATCTATGCACAACTGTTCATCAGAGACGAAGTCTTCGAAACCAGTAGATCCAGGATCAGGCAGACGAA
>NC_037539.1:18717659-18724685 GCF_001531365.2 Cynara cardunculus var. scolymus | reverse complement strand
ATGCACAGAATTTGGTGTATAGGGACCCTTATCTGGCAAGTCAAGATTCAGCATAGAAATGTCTGTACTCTTATGACCCTTCAGGACTTCATCTAAGGAGAACCTTGTTTCATGTTTGTTCCTTAGGAATGGTCCATCATTAGGATCAGAGAGCTTGAGTTTCTTCTTCCCACCTTTCTTTAGAGTTGGTCGGTTAGGGACCTTGACATACCTGGACATCCTTTTGATGAGCTCGCTGATGGTGTCCTCGATAAGTGTCTTGTGTCTCGACTTGGATCGTTGAATGGCTTATCTGATCTCCATCCATTCGCTGTATCCATAGCGGCCAAGGTAGGAAGGGTACTCGGTAACGGCATCAAGATTGTCCCTGGTGATGAGCATTGAGACCAGTGTTCCACCGTCTTTAGAACGTCCGTTGATGCTGATGCTGATAATCGGGCGGGGACTGATTCTATTTTTTAGTTTTGCTTCACTCTATTGCTTGTCTTTATCCATCAACTTCAGGTTCTTCTTACGCTCAGATTCTGCAATCGAAAGAAGTTTAGCCTGGGCTTGGATAACGTTCACCGTTTTCTTGGACTTTTTCTTGGGAATGACTTTTTCAGCTAGTGACTTAGCCAACTTCAAGTTGTCTTCAGTCTGCTTTTTTTGAAGCTCTAGCTCTTCTTCGGCCCTTAATGTCTCGAGTCTTTCAGTTTCTGACAAGAAGTCAAACTCACTACCACTAGAGGTACGAAGAGAAATTTTTACTCTAGTATGGTCGAGTGACTCCTTCAGCTGAGACATCTGCTAGTCGGTTGGAGCACAAGAGACGGGTTGATCAGGTACCCACTCCAGTCGACCGTAAGTTGTTGATGGAACATGAAGTGGATAGGTTGAAGTAATCACTACCTGAGAGGTAGAGTCTTCAAACAAAGGTTGTTGAGGGATATTGAACAATACCTTCAAGTTTCCTTCTTCAGCAACCGCCTTGCCTTTCGACTTGGGGTCTTGGTTCACTGATGGAGTCGATTCACCTTGCCTTTGCTCCCCCTAGGATGCGGAATCCCCTAGAGTAACACCTTTGGTGACGGTTGATGGCTTCTGGAACATGATGGTAAAGTCATCTTCATCATCATCGTCGTCATCGCCATCTAGATCATTTTCAGTGTCTGGAATGGTAGGTTCATCATTGTCTTCATCATCATCATCACCAGCAGCAGTGATGGTATGGGCGTCATTCCTATGGATGGCATCGATATCCTCAGCTGGAGCATATTCGGTGGTCGAGATTACAGGAGCAGCAACTACTTCAGCTCTAGGAGCCTCAGCTTCAACTGTAGCTGTAGCTGATACTGGACCAACGGCCTGAGAAGGGGTAGGCACAACATCGGATGATTCACCAGCGTTGGACCTCATCTCCCCCTCTCTGGCTAAGACTTGAGAAAATTGGCTAGAGAGTTCGTCCAAGCGCTGACGTTGGAGAACATTGAATCCTCCAGCCTTTGCAAAGCATTGGCTAGAGTCGTCATTGCCTCACGCATCTCATGGAGTTGGGCGCGATCATTGGTAGAGAAAGAGGGTGCGATCATTGGAGCTGGTTGACGGACAGCATCCAGGATCTGTTGAAGAAGACCAGTCTGCTGATCAGCTATAGCATGAGCATCATCAACCCTGCTGTGAAGAACAACAATGACGTCATTGTTTGCATGAACAACTTCTTGGAGAGTCTGGAGATGACTCTGAACTTCTTGAACATCTGCCTGGAGGGCAAGGAAGTTCGCATCAAGATCACCTTGACGGGGCATCTCTTGGTGAACTTCGTTGATCCTGCAGAGGACTGTATCAACGGCTGGAAGGAGAAGTTTGATGTCTGATGCCATATCATAGGCATCATCGATCTCTTCATCTCCTCCATCATCTTTCTCTCTTTATTCCTGTTCCACTTCCTGAGCATCAGACTGAAGCATCGAAGAAGGACCTGAGGGGCCATCAGTGACATCTAAAGGATTGTCACTGGCGTGAGCAAAGATGTCCTCGAGAGGATGGACATCCGTATGCAGAGGAGTATCGAGAGGAGAAACCTCAGTCTAGTGGTGCGTGTCTCAGTATCAGGAAGGACAGTCGCTGATACATCATCGACATGTGTAAAGACCAAGGAAGGAGGAGAATAGAAAATGGTCGAGAAGAGATGTGAGTGTTCAACGATAGCGGCGCTGATATTTACACTTTCAGTGATTTGGGTCACTGAAGTGATTGGTGAAGGTACCACTGATACGACAATGATGGGAGAAATCACTGAAGAGCTGGGAGGGTTAATAGAAGACGCCTCGGGGATAAGGCTAGTTTCAATAACTGAAGCCTTTTGAGAGGCCCCAGCTAGTGATGTGGTTGTCCCCTTTTTGGACTTCTTGGCTCTTTGAGGAGAACCAAAAGTTGGTTGAGAGGGTCGTTTTGAAGGCATTTTGGTGGCTTGGCTAGACGTGGGGGGGGTTTCCCTTGTCATGGCCACATGAGGAGAAGAGGTAGTGAAGGACACAATGGAAGATAGTGCCACATCACTGTCCCTCAGATTATGATCCAGAATCCTAGATCCAAGCTTGAAAACGGAAGGTTTCCTTCTTTGGGGTAAAGAGCTTTAAAGATCTTTGAGAACACCATCGAAAGAAACCTGGTATAAGGCACCACCTTTTCTCGCTGGCGCTTGTTTAGCTTGAGCACCAGGTCATCGAGAATGACCGCAACATAAATTATATTGCGACGCTGAACCACAGATACGCCTATGATCAAGGTGATCCTAGAGGCTTGGTCCTGACCTCCAGTTTTTCCACCCATGCACTAGATGAAATGAGAAAATAGGTATTGCCAGATAGCTGACATCCAGTTTTTCTCAATCTTCGTCAATGACTTCAGAGGGGCATTGGAGTCCTTCTTCATTGGCCACTGGTAGCTAATGGCATCAAGAAAGTTGATGATCTCGGTGGTGGAGGGTTCGCTGTTGAAGGGACCCTTGGGAAGACGGAGAGCTGAGCGGAGTGTAAACACACCAAAGTTCACTTCCATGCGGTTGAAAGTGAAATGGATTTGCTCCATCTTGCGTCCAGCATCTTCTTGGACTTCGACAACTTCAGTAGTGAACCTGAACTACTGAAGAATTTCCTTGACCATGAGAGGCTCATGGTTGAGAGCGTAGCCTAATGACGAATGTTTAAGAAAGTCAGCCGCATCTTTGTAAAACGCCTTAGAGGAGGGTATCTCCAACAAGGCAATGTGGTTGTTGGACTTGATGGAGATCTCGTCAATGGAGAAGGTGACGTTCTTGGCAGCCATCTGTTTGTATTAATAAGTATAAAAGCAAACAGGTTTGTTAGAAATAAGCCAAGAGTTTATGGTTAAGATTATATAACAAGTTTTCGAACAAGTAAAAACTTCTTGTGAAAAATCCTTAAAAGATTAGGGTTTATCAAGTGGAATGTGTATAAAGAAACAAGATTATAACCAAGAAAGAAATGATTAAAAACCTTTATTGTTTAATGTATTTAAGAGAACAAGATTCTTAAAATAGATTAAACGTTTCTTATAACAGAAGATAAAGAAAAAAGAGGAAGATATCAACCTTAGATGTTAAGAGGGAAAAGGTTGAAAGAGCTTAGAAGTTTTTGAGAGTTCTTACTTTTGGGTGAATTCTTGCAGAGTTTCGTCTAAGAATTTTGTAAGCGTAAAGAGAAAAGTGGAGAAGAAGTTTCATATTTATAGGTAGGAGGAGAGAGAAATAATATGAGAGAAAGAAAAGACGACGGTTCGGGAAAGTGGTCATGATGAAAAATATACCACGTTCTCATCCATGATTGGATGACATTAAATAAGGTAGCGTAATGACAGAACTTTTTACGCGTCTCAAAGCGTCCCGCATAGTAAATAGAGAATGTCGTCATAAAGTCGATTAATTTACTATTTTCTTTTAAAAACAAAAAAGTTTTTAAGAAAACGAAGAGTCATTCAGTATCTAAGAGAACACTGATAACCCTGTTTAAAACATTTTATCACTGAAAAGAAATATTCAATGATGGTTTTAAGACATCAGGTTTAGTGATAAGAAAATCACTGAAACTGGCATTTAAAAAAACGTTGTGATCACTGATACGAAAGGATTCAGTGATCGTTTAGATTTTTAAGATAAATATAAAGATATACTTGAAGATGTGGTGAGTGTAGAGAATCACTGAGACCACCTTTTAAAACATTTATCACTGAAAAAGAGAAAGTTTCAGTGAAGTTTTTAAGTTGAGAAAAGAGAAGAGTAAGCATACCTTAGAGAAAATAGATATATTTACTCAAGAGTTCAGTGTTAGAGATAGAGCACTGAATCATTTCACTTACTGAGTGATGATTAATGACTGAAGATTAATATTCAGTGTTCAACATGCCCAATTCGCTGATCAAGATATTAAAATCTTGTCTCATCAAGAGGCTTGGTGAAAAGGTCTGCGAGTTGATACTCAGTTGGAACGAAGTGAAGTTCAATATCACCACTCATAACATGATCTCTGATAAAATGATATCAGATCTCAATATGTTTGGTCTTGGAGTGAAGTATAGGGTTGTTTGCAATTGCAATAGCACTGGTGCTATCACAATAAATAGGAATCCTTGAAAACTGAAGATCGTAGTTCAGTAGCTGATTTTTCATCCAAAGAATTTGGGCATAATAGCTACTAGCGGCTACATACTCAGCTTCAACTGTTGATGTGGATACTGAATTTTGCTTTTTGCTTGTCCAGCTCACCAACTTTCCACCTAGAAGCTGACAGCGATCAGATGGGATTCCTTAGGTTCAACTTGATATCTTGCACATAAGCAAGTGGAGTACATGATATCGGGTCGGCTAGCTGTGAGATACAGCAAAGAACTGATCATTCCTCTGTAACCAGTCACATTTATAGGCTTTTCATTTGGATCCTTGTTGAGAGTGAGTGGATGAGCCATAGGAGACTTCATAGATGAACTGTTGTATATATCAAACTTTTTCAGCATGTCTCGAACATACTTACTTTGGTTGATAAAGATATCTTTATCAGTTTGTTTGATCTGGACACCTAAAAAGAATGTTAGTTCTCCCATCATGCTCATCTGATATTCTTTCTTCATGCGTTCAGCGAAACGAAAACATAAAGAGGGATTAGTGGAACCAAAAATAATATCATCGACATAAATTTGGACAAGAATGATATGACCTTTAATCTTCCTAAGAAATAAGGTCTGGTCAATCTTTCCACGAGAAAATTTCTCAGAGATGAGAAAAGAAGAAAAGGGTATCATACCAGGCACGAGGAGCCTGTTTTAACCCATAAAGAGCTTTATCCAACCTATAAACATGGTTTGGATAGTTAGGGTCAAGAAACCTTGGAGGTTGTTCAACATAAACTTCCTCTTGAAGTTTTCCATTAAGGAAAGCGCTCTTTACATCCATCTGAAAGACCTTGAAGTCTCTATGGGCAACAAAGGCTAGAAAGAGTCGAATCGCTTCGAGTCTAGCCGCTGTTGCGAAGGTTTTGTCATAGTAGATTCCTTCTTCTTGTCTATAACCCTGAGCAACAAGCCGAGCCTTGTTGTGGGTTACCACACCATCTTCATCAAACTTGTTGCGATAGACCCATTTGGTGCCTATHACTGATTTGTCAGATGGACGTGGGACAAGGTACCAGACTTTGTTCCTATCAAACTCAATGAGCTCTTCTTGCATTGCAAGAACCCAACTAGGGTCAGAGATAGCATCATTAATTTTCTTGGGTTCTACTAAAGAAAGAAAGTTGATGAAGAGACAGATATTACCTAGACCACGATGTGTCTTGATACCTGCATCTGGATCACCAAGAATTTGATGAATTGGATGGCTTTTAGTCCATCGCTGAGCCGGTAGAGGAGCTTCATCTGAATAGAAAATTTCAGGTATGAAAGATGAGGCTTCAGCAACAGTTTCTTCAGCAATAGAGATTATTTCCAAAGGAGCCTCAGATTCAGCGACTGCAACAGGTTCAAAAACTGAAGGCATTTCATATACTGATGAATCAGTGTTTGAAGTAGAAGGAGGTACACAGCTAATGGGCACTGCTGCGATCTCTGAAGAAGATGCGGTGGAGTGACTAGCTGTAACTGGAATGATGAGTGGATCATCTTTAGCTTATGGAGATTCAGTGTTAAGAGGAGCACTGTAAGAAGCTTCAGGTTGTCCACAGTGAGATATCATCTAGTTCTCTAATTCATCCTCATCATTTGAGATGGGTTTTGAATTAGTTGACTGGGATTCATCAAAAGTGACATGAATAGATTCCTCTATTGTTTATCTTCATTTGTTGAATACTCTGAAAACTTTGGATACAGAAGAATATCCAAGAAAGATTCCTTCATCAGCGTAGGGATCGAACTTTCCATGTTGGTCGCGGTTGTTGAGAATATAACAAGTACAACCAAATATATGAAGAAAGCTTACAGAAGGCTTTCGTCCATGGAAGAGTTCATAGGATGTCTTCTTGAATCTTTTCATGATCAGCGATCGGTTTTGAGTGAAACAAGCGGTGTTGACAACTTCAGCCCATAATTGAGTAGGGAGATGGGATTCGCTGAGCATTGATTGAGCAGCCTCAATGATTGTTCGATTTCTTTTTTCAGCGACCCCATTCTGCTAAGGAGTTCTCACAGAAGAGAAGTTATGAGAGATTCCCTTGTCCTCAAAGAAGTTATCCAAAGTACTGTTTTTGAATTCAGTGCCATGGCACTTCTGATAGTTTGTACTTTAACATTGTTTAGTACTTCTATCTTTTTGATGAACGAAATGATTTATTCAGGTGTTTCATCCTTGGATCTGAGAAAGAATACCCAAGTGTACCTGGAATACTCATCAACAATGACAAGTGTGAACTTCTTTCTAGCTATGGATTGCATGTTGATAGGACCAAAGAGATCCATATGCAATAGCTGAAGAGGCGCAGTCACTAAAGAGATTTGCTTCGACTTGAAGCTAGCTCTTGTGTGTTTTCCTTTTTCACA
>NC_037539.1:18714923-18716334 GCF_001531365.2 Cynara cardunculus var. scolymus | reverse complement strand
CTGTGACAATAGATTTACCTTTGTCTTTGCACCCAGAACTCGAAGGAGTTCCTTCAAGATGAATCTCAGTAAAAGAAGAAGACTGAGAGGAAGAAGTGTTGGGAATAGAAGAGATGAAGGTACCAAAATTGAGCATAGACCTGTCTTTAACACATTCTTCCTAATCATAGGAGAATCCTAGACCAGTCTTTGTCTTGGCGGGGATCTGAGCGTTAATGATCTCAGAGGCTTTGATGGAAGCTTTGCATCACCCTTCAATGGTAGCTTTCTCGGCCTTGAGTTCAACGATTGCTCGCTCATGCTCAACGATAGCCTTCTCACGTTCAACAGTGATGACTTGGTTTACAATGACCAGATCTTTAAGATTTTCCTCAACAGAGGTTAGTTCTTTGATCTTAGAATGGCAAATCTTCAATTGCTCTTGAAGATCAACGTTAAGCATCTCAGCTTTTGATTTGCCATTGAGGGCATTGTAAAGATCAACCGTCAGCGTATCTAGTGCAGAAAGACTAGAAGAAGAAGAGGGTTCATTCAGGAAACATACCTGAGTAGAAGAAGAAAATGGCTCAGAGGAAGTAGACGCTTCAGAAGATCCTTCATTAGCATCTATGGCCATCAAGCACACGTAGGCTATATCTTCTTCATCCGAAGATGATTCATCAGATGATTCAGCCCAGTCATGCTCTTCAGTAATAAGGCTTTTAGCCTTTCGCTGGTTGTTCTTCATCTTCTTATACTTCTCCTTCAGTTTTAAGTACTTTTCATCTTTGATCCTGAAGGAGGAAGGAGCTTTAGAAGATGGCATCACAGTCTTCTTTGATCTACATTCACCTGCAAAATGTCCGGGCCGATGACAGTTGTAGCAGACAGCTGAAGCCTTGTCTATTTTTTCAGACTTTGGCTTCTCCCTGAGGGATAGCTGAGGAGATCTGCGGAAGTTGCTCTTACTGGCGAACCTCCTAAATGACTTAGTCAGGAGTGCAAGGGACTCATCAAAATCTGTTAAATTAGATTCTAGAACGTCTTCAGAAGAATCTATCTCCGTGATGACCATGGGAGGAAGAGAAGAAACAAAAGGGGTAGAAGAAGTTTCAACTGAAGAAGCTTCAGAGATCAAAGCTAAAGGAGTGCTTTTTATTTCCCTGGATTCTTTTACAAGATTCCTTTTCAGTTGACGAGATTGCTCATAGTTAAGTAGAATCCCCTATAAAGTAGAAATAGAAAGAGTGGACATGTCATTTGACATCTTGAGACACATGGAAAAGGTGTCCCAAGACTCAGGAAAGCATTCTAGAAAATTAGTCAAAGTTTCAGAATTAGAATATTCCCTGCTGACAGCCCTAAGACCAATAAAAAGGCAGTTAAATCTCTGATGTACTTCAGACAGCGTCTCAGACTTTCCACAAAGAAA
>NC_037539.1:18694814-18713943 GCF_001531365.2 Cynara cardunculus var. scolymus | reverse complement strand
ACAAGACAACAACAATCGTGCTAAGCAAGCTTCCTTTGATCGCTGAATGCTGGAATGACCTGAAGGTCTCATCATCATTCGCTGAAGCTTAAGCAGTCTTCACACATATGTAGACAGGCTTATAATCACTGAGTACCACTTCTAATCACGTACTTGCCAGTCTGAAATCTTCAGTTTCAGTCTTTGACGTTTGTTGAAGGTTCTTTGGTATGAGTGTTGTCTTCTTGAAGTATTGCTGTCTCTGATAGATTTGCAAAGCAAGTTCTTCAGCAATCACTGAACATACTCAGTGAAGATCGCTGGAACTGAAAATACAGAAACATAAATACAACGTATAAGTGAAAAGGGATTATCATCAAATCACTAAGAGAGAGGATCAACAACATATAAGATGCATTGTGATACCACTGTGTTACATATCTGATCGACCGCACAAACGACCAAAGGTGTGATACTCAATCACATATAAGATGCATTGTGATACCTTTGTGGTATTACCGGAGGACGGTGACCGGAGGACGGTGGCCGGAGGCCGGGGGACATAGAGAGAAGAGAGCAGATAGGAGAGAGGAGAGAAAATACCTAAAATGCCCTTGCATTAAAATTTTAATTAAAAAAATACCAAAATTATAAATTTCCTAATTTATCTATTGATTTGTGGTTGAGATTGGACCTCACGATTACCACAAACTTATTAGTTCTCTTTGATTAGGCCCTTATACATATGTGTATATCCTACATTAATAAGCATGTAGACAAAAACTCTTAAGTACTATCATCTATACACTGATACTGCTTGTTAAAAGCATGAATTTTGAAAATTTCTTAATTACCATTTTTTAAGCATAATGTACAAGCATACATTGCATCATTTGTATTTTCAAAAACCTTTTAAGATTTGTCTTTTTTCAAGTCTGATACCACCATAAAAGAATAAGGCTTTCAAACTTCTTTCTTCCAAAGCAGTTTCTACTCCCTGTTATAGCAATTGATGTTTGACGCTTCTTCTTCGGGATTTCTAACATACGATGATGCTCCCAATGCGATTCGGGAGTCAGGTTAGCAATTCCCCCTCAAGTTGTCGTTAAGGACGATTTGTTGTTCCCAGATCTCTCAATAACACTAATAAATAAATTTTGAATAACCTAACTAAGTAGTGTGGATGAATAAAATGAATAATACTCAAGAACAAAGAATGTGTATATTCAAAGCATATACTTGAGCATTAAATATTTACTTTATAAATTAGAATTCAAAGTCTTATTTTACAATAGGCCTAGCTACCTATTTATACTAGCGATAAAATGATAACTATTTAGTAAAACTATCTATCCATTCTTCTAGGAAAGATAATGTTTATCTAAAGTATGGATAAACTATAAATCAAGATAAACTTAAAATCCACCTGTCGATTTGTTATCTCCAGCTGTCTTCCATGGGATGTTAATTCAACCATATCTTCATATCTTCATCGCATGCCTCTGGTTAAACTGCTGAATAAAACTCTAAGTGTTGTTGACTAGAGGGTGATGAAGATGCTCTTTCCATCGCATCTCTGGTCGATTCATCGACCATCTGGTTGTTCTCCAAACTTAGTCAATTCTGCCTTAACGTCTTCATCGGTCTTCTGGTTCTTCATCACTTATTGTTCTTCATTACTTTTACATTTATGAATTATGGGGTCTAACAATCTCCCCCTAAGTAATGAAAGAACAAACATAAACTAATCTATGAACAATATTGAAGAACAGAGACTAATCCAAAGAAAAACATCAATTTCCAAATTTTCATTGGATGATGAATTCTTACAATACTTGAAGCAAAGAAATTACAATTTAAGGCAAATTTTTTTTAAAACTCTATTCATGATCTACCTTGAGATATTTCCCAGAAGCGCAGTAGCAGTCTTCGATAACTGATGACTGTAGATATCTCATGAATAAGTTGTTTCCCGTCTTCCCTTGGCACATGAGTTCTACCCAGTCTATCTCTGATAACTCCCTGAAACCATTCAAGTGTTGAGGTTGAATACTTGAATGGTTCAGTTAGTCTAAAAAATTTCTCTACCCGAACTCATTCTTGAAAACAAGTCCAAGCTCGGGTTGAGTCAAGACAGAAACATATCTCTTCTCCTACAGGCCAGGGAAGCCTTCATCAGGTGGAGTGCAGGAGAGTCTGTCAATGCCCAAATGAAGAGCAATCTGAAAATCACTCTTGGCTTGATGCTTTACCAAGGTCTCCATCGTCTTCACAATTGCTCTGTTTGCCAACCCAAATCTTATGCCCTGATCCTGTCACTGAGTTGTGAATGCATAAAGCTTGATCAAGTCATAGGGATTGAGATTGATCAAGTCATTGTCATTGAAGATGCTGACCTGACCATGGGCTCTCTCCACTGTGTACTCGATATATTTTATAGCTCTATTAGCGAATGTCCTCATCTTTATGTCCATTACCAACCTTATTCCATCATTTGAAAAGACAGCCTATGGTGGTTGGGTAGTCTGTCTAATAAACCTATGGTATAGGAGGTCCATGGATTCTGGCGATAGAATTGGACGATTGAGAGTCAAATCTTCATCGCGATCATGGTATAGGTACTGATGGATATTCTCCATCATTACTGGTTCCTTGGTGGCATCTCCGGACGTCTTCTTAGCGACTCTATATTCGCGATGATTTCATCGACTAAGCTCTACGGAGGGTGCCTTGATGAAGAGGGAATGTCTGCATGCACCTTTGTTGGTTCGGTTGAGGGTTGAGTTTGGATTATGGGTTGTGTATCAGTTGAGGGGTGTGTTTGGGTTGTGGGTTGTGTATCGGTTGGCGATGGGATGGTTTCTTGGGTTGGCTCATGTTGGGGTGGTTCAGGTTCATCGGGTTGTGTTTGGGCTTGAGGTTGTTGAGGTGAAGAAGGTTGGATGTTTATTTGTTCAGGTTCWTTGGGTWGGGTGATRAAAGGTTCYGTGGTGCKAGGGGTTGGTGATRGGGTTAATGGTATGCTTGGTGTTGGTGATGTAGTGAAAGGTGGGTTGGTTTCTGTTGGTGGGGTTGATGGATTTTCATCGGATGAGGAACTCAACACGATGGGTTCAGGTATGGTGGTAATTGGAACAAGGACATTATGTACATCTTCAGAGGGCTGAGCCTCTGGTTCCCTTGCTCGGGTTCCTTGGTTTGGTGATGATGGTGGATTTTATGTTTGGTGCTCGGATGATGAAGGTGCAGCGGATGGTGCTTTCTGAGTTGTAGCAGCCGGGTTCTCCCCCTCATGAGCACCAAGACCATGATCATCTTTGTCTGGATCCTCATGCCTTGGCCTCTTTTGTGGGTGGCTGGCCGAGCATGAAGCTCTGCTTTTCTTCTTTTTGAGGTAGAGGAAGGCCAGGTAGGTCTCGTAGCCTTTCTTCTTTGATCGGCCTCCATAGTTTGTACGAAGGAGGCGGTGCGTGCTTGTTGGTCAACAAGGATGTGGGAGAGAGCCTTCGTAGGTTGAGCCGCTCGATGAATGAATTTAGCAATTATCTCATTAAAAGATGAGATAAGTGCCTTGGAAAGAGCCCTGAGGTCGGCTCTAGTGGCATACTTGGAGGTGGTGGATGATGAGGCTGGGGGAGGTATGGTGGTAGAGGTGGATGCGGTGGGTGGGATGGGAAGGTTGGTGATCATGGCTTTAGGCTCTGCAACAAGGGAGGATAGGGCTTCATCGAAAGATGGTGCTGCAGGGCTGGGTGGTGGAGGTGGTGGTTGGGGTATTTGGGCTAGGATGGTGGATGGGAGTTGGTTTAGGGTGGTTTGTATGGTGGCCATTTGGTTGGTGAGGGAGGCTAGTGTTTCATCGATTGATGAAGTTGTTTGATATGGGGTTGGTTGAGGGATTTAGGAAAGGATGGTGGCTGGTACAGTGGTGAGGGTATTGGTGATTGTGGTTAAGTGGGTCGTGATGGAAGCAATTGCCTCATCGGTCGCAGTTGCCTGGGTCATGAGGGTGGCGATGCAACTCATCATGAGTTGGTTTCGTTGGGTGGCAAGGGTGGATGAGGAGTTGTGGTGTTGGGTAACAGTTTGTTGTAGCATTTCAAGTTGAGTGGAGGTGTATTTGGTTTGGGTGTCGAGGGTGGCAAGGGATTGTTGAAGGGTGGTGATATCGATGGATGGTGGGTTTTCAACTATCCCTTGGATGATGAGTTTTAGGTCTTCCAAGGACCGCTAAACTGAGTCAACAAAGGCTTGGAACTCAGCCTTTGTGACCAGATCGGCCACGGGGGTAACCCCCGCAGCAACGGATGCTGCAGGTTGAGCCTCAGCTCTAGAGGCGCCCTCAATGCCTTATGAAAATGTGGGCATTGAAGGACTTCCATCAAGTCCTCGATAACCCTCTAGTGAGGAGATATCTCTTGATGTAGCGACATCATCCTCTTCTTCTTCGGCTTCAGAGGCCGAGGAAGAGAAGTAAATGTGTTTCCCCTTCGCTAGATCAAGTATCGAAGGGGGTTGATGTGCATGAATGGAAGATTGCTCTGAACGATCTTGAGGAGAAGCAATGGCAGAAGCAACCCATGCTTCTGTGTGTGTGAGTGGTGGTGTCGAGCTATGAGGCGATGTGGATCTTATGTCCACATCGCTTCTCTGTTGGGAGAGGGGCGATGGAAGTCGTGGTTCCTCAGCTAAATCATCTCCAGAGGCCCGAAAAATGGCCTCTGGATGGCTGGTTTGGGTTTGGTTTGGACTGGGCCGTTATTGTTCAATACCGCTTTGGCCTTGATCGCCAGGGGTAGAGGTGGTTACCCTTTGGGAAAAGGGAAGGGGAATTGTATGTGTAGGGCCGGGGGATTCACGAGGAGTGTCATCATCATCATCATTTTCATCATCCGATGAAGATGGCTCCTGTGCTCCCTCGCTTGACTGATCGCCAGGGGTAGAGGTGGTTACCCTTTGGGAAAAGGGAAGGGGAATTGTATGTGTAGGGCCGGGGGATTCACGAGGAGTGTCATCATCATCATCATTTTCATCATCCGATGAAGATGGCTCCTGTGCTCCCTCGCTTGACTGATCGCCAGGGGTAGAGGTGGTGGTTACCCTTGGTGCATTGGACAGCAGAGAGCGTTCGTAAGTTCTTCGAATCTTAGATGTCTCTGGGATGACACTGAGCATGGCTCTGGAATTCGGCCTGTCATTGGTGTAGCCATCCTTTGAGAGTGTAGGTCGATGGCCATGCATCTTGAAGACTGGAGTGAATGGTTCCTCGGCCGGTAAATTATGTCTCTTCATCGCGTCCCTTATGAAGAGAGATAGGAAACGAGGAAACAAAACTGAGGTCAAGGGCTTGCCGGTGGCCTTGAGCTTGCACTTTTTGACTACCGTTGTGTGGATCTCATTGTATATGAGGAAAGCATAGTCAAGTGGGATGTTGAAGAAGAGGACGTACATAATCGTCATTATGTTTATGTTGCCTTGATCCATCGACCCTAGCTTGCATGTGAGGGCCCTGTTCAATATGGAAAAGAACATATTCCACATTGGCGGCAAAAACTGCCTCTTGAAATCGGAGGCGTTGCATAGGTCACGATTGTAACCTAGCATTTTGATGAATCGGAGGATGTCTGAGGTCGTGGGTTGGTCGGCATATTGGTCAATGCCGAGCTCTTGGCGGGTGTGAATGCACAGAACCTTAGAGACTTTTGCCCGAGAGATCTTGACTGAGCAGATCATGTCATTTGGGGTGTCGATGTCCCACATTATTCCATGGTTTTCAGGGATGTACTCACAAGTTTGCTAGTTTTGTTGGACGTACTTTAGAGGTACGCCATTGTCCGTTAGAGTCAAGGCAGGTAGAAGGATGCAGTTACGGAAGAACTCGATTATCACAGCAAACCTGTCATCGAACAAGGTGGTTTGAAGCTCGATGTCATGATTGTTGGGCTTCATTGGTAGAACGACTATTGCTCAGTTGTCGGTGCCGGTGGATTGAACACGGTTATCGTTGTCGTTGGACTCGTGTGATGCGGAGGAAGCCATTGCGGATGAAGTTGCAGGTAGGTTTTTGCGTCAAAGTTTAGTTGCAGGTTTTAGGAAGTGCAAGGGAAGGATGGAGGAAGAAGAAGAGTATTTATAGGTCGGGGGAGGGGAACAGGAAACAGTTTTTCTGATTATTATATTTAAATAATCATGAAAAATGAAGGGGTTTGGCAAAAGGTGATTTGATTGGGGATCGTGAGCCGTCTTGATTGTATGTGCCATTATTGTTGGAGGACACGTGTCAAGGCGGGGATAGGGAAGGGTAATTTGAAAGGTTCATGGAAAACAGGCTGTATATGGTGTCAGGCGCGTGGGAAGATGACGTTTGATATATGTGGGTTAATTATATTATTATCTCAAATAATATCATATTTGAGAGTATAGCCAAAAAAAAAAATTAAATTCCATCTAATTGTAAGATAAATACGAATTACGAAGTTTTGGTCTTCTAAAAACCCACGTTGTATAGTTTTTAGTCACAAAAGCTGCAAATTTGTATAATCTTAAAAATTTGCAATTAAAGATGGGTTTTTGAAAAGAAATTTTGTCACGTAACCAAAGGAGCTCTGGTTGAACATGTCCTCTTTGATGGGCAACGGGAGGTGCCCTGGTTGAACATATATGAATGAATTAATCGATGAAATGTTGGATTGTATGATAAATAAGCCTTGGATGACAAACCAGAGGCTCTAGATAAGCATGGGCAATCCATTATGTAGAACCAGAGGGGCTCTGGTTAAATACACATGTTGTATCCATTATTTATTTAGCAATTAAGTGTCCAGAGGCTCTGGATATTAGAACCAGAGTCTGGTATGGAAAATGCATATATATGCAATGGAGATTCATGATAAATGAATAGCTTCCCCTCAAATGATGCATGTGGATAAGATTTGAGTTTTAGAAACTCCCCCTAGAAACAATAACAATGTGGATTGTGGTGACCAGAGGCTCTGGTCTATACAACTAGAGGCTCTGGTTGTGAATGGAGATGAAAAGTTGTATGAAATATGTCTAAGTATGCAAATGGATATTAATATGAATGGATCTTTGAGACCAGAGGGCTCTGGTTCCAAATACAATGAATCCAAAGGCGCTGGTCTTTAGAACTAGAGGCTCTGGTTGCAAAGGCGATGAAAAGAAGTATGAAAATATGGTTAAGTGCATGTGAGAGAGTATAATGGATGGGCCTTTGAGACCAGAGGGCTCTGGTTTCAAAGGCTTTGAATCTAGAGGCTCTGGTCTTTAGAACCAGAGGCTCTGGTTGAGAAAAAAAAATGGTACTTAGTGAAAAAGTTCACAAAGTATGAGAATCCAGGGGGAGAACCATGGAGTCCAAATGGGCTCTGGTCTCAAAGGATGAGAATCCAGAGGCTCTGGTCTATAGTACCAGAGGCTCTGGTTGCGAAAGTAATACTTTCTTCATCCATGAGATTCGCTTCATTCATTCTTCTTCAACCTCAAACTTGGTATTTCTATAACTCGCTTTATGCGTGTTTTTTTTATTGATTTTGGTCTCCATCTTTGCTTCTTATGCGAGTTTTTTTTTATCTCCATGTTATTTCTGCATATTTGCGTTAGACACAATTGTATTTGTTTGTTTTTTGAACTAAATCATGACAAATTAAAAAACTTATTACTCCCTCCCTTTATGTTGTAACAGTAAAGCATGATAAAAAAAATGAGAGTTGCTGGTTTTTTGGGAATTTTAGTCAAGAACTTTTTGTTGGAGTTTGGAGATCTTATCTGCCTCAACATATCATTCCTATGATACATGATGTAAAGCTCTCATAACACCATTGATGGAAAACTCAGAAATCTCAAGCACAGTGTAAGAATTCACCTCTGTACATCTATAGCTTGATTTGATCTTTTAAGCATTCACATGGTTCCTTCATTTTGTTAGGTTTGTGGGGGTACTAATTGTTGGTCCCGTTAAGGTCTACAAGATGTGCATAACAGTTTGTAGAAGGGAGGGGGAAATGAATACAAATACAATATTTTCAAATTTAAAATATATATTGACAAGAGAAGATCAATACAGATTTTACAAGACTGTTTGCGGAAAGATAAGGTAAGAAACCTATCTAAACAATCTTAAGTTTACACATTAAATCTTAGTAAATAAGAAAAGATTTGTTGTTAAAGAATTAGAAGAAAGTAAGTTATTTGGTGTGAACTTGTTAAGAATGCAATAAAAGGGATTCTAACTTGCTCTAGAAGATGAGCGTATTGGTTCTTAGATATGTGTACTTTTACTTAAGTGCGAGAAAGCTCAGAGTAAGGTTTAGGTTAAGAGTATCTCTGCATGGAGATAGAACACATCTATTTATACCTGTTGCATTAAATGCACATTTAATGCAACATGGTAGGGTTAGAACGAATGTCAAGCCTTAAGGGGAAGGCTTGTCCTTTGCTATAGTGAATAGTACAAAAGCCTATTCAAGAGCAGACATCCTTTCACAAAGTTGGTGGGTAATAGAGTCAACTAGTCGGCTCCGTACCATACTAACGTTTAGAAAGGGTATGGGTTTTATCCTTTCTGTGTATAAGGACAAGACAACAACAATCGTGTTTAGCAGGCTTCATTTGATCGCTGAATGTTGGAATAACCTGAAGGTCTCTTCAGCATTCACTGAGTGTAACACCCCCAAACTTACAATACTTACATTGCACATATAGCACATATTTCATTCATAGTATATATGTTTAAGCCCATAAAGGTCCAGAATACAAGAGTCGACAATACAAAATACGCAGTTCAAAAATTCCAAAATACATGCTTTTGTATTCCTAATATCTATCCTCCAAAACTCATCCAAATATGATCTTCATTAAGCTAAGCACATAGGGAAATAATTCATATTTTCCCTTTTTCTTTACTATCATTATAATCTGCATTTCCTACAACACATATTTGAAAACCCAAAATGAGGGTTAGACCTAAAGGTCAAGTGAGATCCCTTTTTCGATGTAGTTGTAGGGTGACATCACAAAATTATTTATTCAAATAAACCATTTCACATAATGAAGAATTCCAAAGACCAGACTTAGAAAATATTTCAACAAACAAGAGGACCAGAGCTCCTCTGGTTCCTCTACCAGAGCTTTTGGTTAAGCCAACCAGAGTTTCTTACTTGGGTAAAATTCTCAAAATACTCATAGATAAACCTCATAGATAATGAAATAGCTTTCCAAACGATAAAAACACATTTTGAAAAGGATTTTATATGACCAGAGCTCTGGTTCTTCTAGCCAGAGCTTATGGTTCAAAATGCAAGACCAACCAGAGCTTCTGGTTCTACTCGCGTAGGCCAACCAGTGCTTCTGGTTCAAAATGCAAGACCAACCAGAGCTTCTGGTTCTACTAGCCAGAGCTTCTGGTCTGTCTTACTTATAAGAAAACTTCCCCAAGTATAAAAACCTTTTTTTAACTCCTTAAAATATGATTTAGACACAGAGCTTTTATCGATAGATACAGAGCCTCTGGTCCAACTAAAACATTTAGTAAAGACTTGTATAATTCTCAAATCAACGTCCAGAACCCTCTGGTTCTATTTTGAGGAGCAAACAGAGCTTCTGGTTCCTTTCAAAGAACAACTAGTGCCTCTTTGGTTCCTCTAAAATCAGATTCTTGATCCAAAATAGATTATATCCAAAATCAATGGCCATGGACCAAGTCTTCCCCAAATACTATCATTTATAATAAGAACAACATTTTTGAGTCCTCGAACACACAGAAGCAAGAACTCAAATCTATTGTAATCTTAAATGACATAATAGCAAGAGCTATAATAACCACACACAATTGCCACCCTTATATCCAAAGGTACACCTTTCCTTGATATGCCACCCTTATAGCCGAAGGTACACCTCTCCTTGATATGCCACCCTTATCCCATGGTACATCTTTCCTTGATATGCCATCCTTATTTCCTCATCAAAATTTACGGATTAGTTCCAAACAAAGACAGACCGAAGTCACAACCGTCTTGATGAAACATCCTCCATAGTTTTATCCACAAAATCTATAGATTAATCCCAAACGAAGACAGACCGAAGTCACAACCATCTTGATGAGATGTCCTCTATAGCTTTCTGGTTTCCAAAAATAGTTTTATCATCAAAACCTTTGAACTCAAGATCAATATGTTCTTTCATAATATTTTACATATCAAATATCTTTTAAATCCTTTAAAACAAAATATCATCTTCCAAAACTATTTTAAAGCTCAGTTACTGTTGCATCTTCCCAAAACAGTTTCAAACTCCAAAATCATAAACACTTCGTTTTAAACTGTTAGAAAACAGTTTTACCAAACTATTTCTAAATCGCAAATCCCCAAAACCCAACAGTTTATATAACTACAAATATAAAGGTTTTAATTAATCAAAACTCACCTTATCAACGACAGATTTTGTAGGTTAAAACAGACAGCATATCACAGAATCTTCAAATACTTTTGAACAACAGTTTTCTTCAAGAATGCTCTTCACCGCCACAAAACACCTTTTCTCTTCCAAGCAGGTTCCTTTTCAAAAATAAAGTGATAAGAGAGAATCTTATCCTCTTTTTCTTTCTTTATATATCTTCACAAGGCGGTGGAGACTATTTTATTTATAAAATAAGTTTGGACGGTGGAAGATATTATTTAAAAATTATCTTTGCTTCACAATGAAGATATTCATCTTCTCTTATTAAAATAATCAAAAACCTCATGCATGTTTCATATTACATACATGCACGTATAATTCACATATACATCATAACACCTTTTTCACATATATGCATACCATGTTTGCATTTAAATTAAATAATCATGCATGTTGACACGTAATTCAAATAATAATCATGTATAGGTTACCTCAACCCAGGTTATCTGAAACCAGGTTATAACACTGAGGCTTGAGCAGTCTTCACACATATGTAGACAGACTTGTAATCACTGAATACCGCTTCAGTTCACGTACTCGCTAGTTTCTAATATTCAGTTTCAATCTTCGACATTTGTTGATGTAACACCCCCAAACACCACATTTGCATATAACACATATTTCATTGCATAGGAATATAGTTTACACCACAATGGTCCCACTAGTACAAGGATTCTTATATGTACAAATTCTACATATGAAAAATTCCAAAATAAAATCTTGTACTATCACATGTATAACAACATGTGCCTTCCAAAATAAGCAATTTCATGCAGATATTTCAAAAGCAGATACCGTTCTCTGAGTAAATCCTTCTTTGCATATGCAGGGTGATAAACACCAAAATATAATAAAATAACTTCACCCAATAATATTTGCATTTCAGTCAAATATTACGGTTCTTAGTATGATGAATAATAAGATCAACTATTAATGTTAGTTCATAATGCAAATGCACCCATTCAAAAATCCAAAGTTCCAAAATGGAATTCTAACACTACGGGCCAGAGCCCCTCTGACTCAACGGGCCAGAGCCTTTCTGGTTCAAAAGACCATAACTCCTCTGGTTCTTACTCAAAGATCAACTATAGCTCCTCTGCATGTATTACAATATTAATAGAAAGTTTAGGCAATAAATGCCTCTCATGACAAACCATTTTCCCCTTCTCTATAACACATAAATTATTATTTCTAATAAGAACAATATCTCTAATTCATCAAGTCACGAGAAAATGATGATTTAAAGTTATTACATCTAATTAGTAATAATAATAAGAGTTATAATAGTATCCACATATGGCAATGCCTCCCTTATTCCAAGGTACACCTCTCCTTGATATGTCACTCTTATTCCTCCATCAAAATAGGGTTACTTACCAGAACAGACAAAAGTTATCACGTCTGAAAGTACCCATCACCCAGTTCCAAGCCAGAACAGGCAAATGTCACCACGTTTGGGGGAACTACCTCTTAAAACATGTTTCATACCAAAACAGACATACATTACCACTCTTGGTAGAAACATTTCCAAAAATCCAGTTCCATATCAAAATAGACTTACGTCACCATGCTTTGTAGGAACATTTCTCAAAATATAGTTTCATACCAAAACAGACTTACGTCACCATGCTTGGTAGATACATATCTTTTCACTTTAAAGATATAAAATACCCCATTTCATAATAACAAATTTAAATCCAATAATTGTTAAACTGTGAAAATTCCAAAAATTCCATCACTTTATCAATTTTGTACCAAAAATGGTCATCCGGACAGGCTATCCGGACAATACATGTTCGGACATGCATGGCCGGATACCTAATCCGATCAACATATGAGAATCAACAAACTTGATAACACCAGAAACTTAATCCGTATGGCACATGATCGGATTAAATATTTCAAATATTACTAACACCTTATCAGATCAATACTATGATCGAATAACCCCTAATCCGAACAACTCTAGGTCCGGTATATGCTCTAATCTGAACGACACTATGTTCAGTATATGCTCTAATCCGAACAACACTATGTCCGGATTCCTTACTATATTTATACTTTCCATATTTGGAAAGTCAGCTATGCCCAACCGTCACCCACATATGCATACATAAAACAAAACCCCTTCCCCCATGCATGTATATGTATATATATATAAACTCATATACACACTTGCACCTATTAGATCATATAAATATATATATATATATATTTAAATCATCATATATATATATATATATATTATATGCATCCACATATATGCATATATTCCATGCATAAAATACACATACTCGCATGATCAAATATGTTAATTTATCATGTTGTCACATAAACATATAATAAATAATCATGTATTAGTTACCTCAGGTGATAACCAAGACCCGGTTATCACAGCTGAAGGTTCTTTGGTGTGAGTGTTGTCTTCTTGAAGTATCGTTGTCGCTGATTGGATTTATAATACAAGTTTTTCAGCGATCACTGAACAGACTCAGTACAGATCGCTGGAATTGAAAAGATAGAGACAAAAATACTTCGTATAGAACAAAAAAGGATTATCATCAAATCACTGTGAGAGAGGATCAACAATCTCCCCCTATTTGATGATAACAAGACAACATAAAGAAGGGTGTCTTATCAAATAATAGTAAGAAAAAGTATAATATAAAGTTCATGTCCCTTTTTATTATTTTGGGATCTTTTTCAGTGAATCAATCTTTACTTGAAGAATTTTCTTAAGTCATATTTAAGAAAAGTTACAAGGATAGAAACTGAAACTGAAAGCTTGTTTACTGACTTATAGAATGTCAGTGAATGTGAAAAGTAACATTGGAACTCATAGACTTGTGTCCCTATTACTTTTTTTAGGGATCTTTTTCAGTGAAGTGCACGAAACACTTATATTATATTCATTGGTAATATTACAAGTACTTCAGTACATGTCTAATGCTTACAGACTAGAATATTAATAACTAAAAGTAGACATAGTAAATAAATTTACAAAAGAAAATGTGAATAATATTACAAAGGGAAACTAATCTAGGAAGCTTAGATCTATGCAGCTTGGTACATCTTCACCAAGGTTCTTTCGACGTAGGCATTCTCTTCGTATCTTTAGATCCACAACTTTTCCTTGCATGCTATCATCTATCCAATGCATTAGATAAATCAGATGTCCCATTGGGCATAGATGTAGCTCAGACATTATCTGAAATCTTACTTCACTTTCATAGTCAATCAATATAACTCATAACTCAGGTTTGAAGTGCACAAAATTGGGTATATAAGGACCCTTCTCTGGCAAGTCAAGATTCAGCATAGATATGCCTATACTCTCATGTTCCTTCAGGACTTCATCTAAGTAGAACTTTGTTTCATGTTCGTTCCTTAGGGATGGTCCATCATTAGGATTAGAGAATTTTATCTTCTTTCTTCCACCTTTCTTCAGAGAGGGCCGGTCAGGGATTGCGACATACCTGGACATCCTTTTGATGAGATCGTTGATGATGTCTTCGATAATCGGCTAAGGTAGGAAGGGTACTTGGTGATGGAGTCGAGATTGTCCTTGGTGATGAGCATTGAGACCAGAGTTCCACCGTCTTTGGATCGTCCACTGATGCTGACGCTCTTGATCGGGTGGGGACTCATTCTTTTCTTCAGCTTTGCTTCGCTCCAATGCTTGTCCCGCTCAGCCATCTTCAGGTTTTCTCGTGCTCAGCTTTTGCAAGAGAAACAAGTTTAGCCTGCGCTTGGACAACGTTCACCTTATTTTTGGACTTTCTCTTTGGGAGAATCTTTTCAGCTAGCGACTTGGCCAACTTTAGGTTGTCTTCAGTCTGCTTCTTTTGAAGCTCTAGCTCTTCTTCAGCCCTTAATGCCTCGAGTCTTTCAGCTTCTGAAAGGAAGTCAAACTCACCACCACTAGAGGTACGAAGGGGAATTTTTACTTTAGTTTGGTCGAGTGACTCATTTAGCTGAGCCATCTGCTGGTCGATAGGAGCATTAGAGATAGGGTTTTCAGGGACCCACTCTAGTCGACCGCAGTAGTAGATGGAATATGAAGCTGATAAAGTGAAGTGACTACTACCTGAGAGGTATAGTCTTCAAATAAGGGTTGAGGAATGTTAAACAATACCTTCAGGTTCCCTTCTTCAGCGATGCCTTTGCCTTTCGACTTAGGGCCCTGGTTCGTTGATGGAGCGGACTCTTCTTCCCTTCGCTCCCCCTGGGATGCAGAATCCCTAAGGGTGACTGTTGATCCTCTCTCTYAGTGATTTGATGATAATCCCTTTTCACTTATACGTTGTATTTATGTTTCTACCTTTTTAGTTCCAGCAATCATCACTGAGCCTGTTCAGTGATTGATGAAGAACTTGTATTGTAATTCAATCAGAGACAGTCATACTTCAAGAAGACAATACTCACACCAAATAAACTTCAGCTAATGTCGAAGACAGAAACTGAAAATTAGAGACTGGCGAGTACATGATCTGAAGCGGTACTCAGTGATTACAAGCCTGTCTACATATGTATGAAGACTGCTCACGCCTCAGCGAGTGCTGTAGAGACCTCCAGGTTATTCCGGCATTCAACGATCAAAGGAAGCTTGTTTAGCACGATTTTTGTTGTCTTGTCCTTATGCACACAAAGGACAAACCCATACCCTTCTAAACGTTGGTATGGTACAGAGCCGACTAGTTGACTCTATTGCCCACCAACTTTAGGTAAGGATGTCTGTTCATGAATAGTGCTCTTTGTACTATTCACTGTAGTAAAGAACAAGCCTTCCTCTTAAGGTTTGACACACACTCTAACCCTACCATATTGCATTAAATGAACATTTAATGCATCGGGTATAAATAG
Organism: Cynara cardunculus var. scolymus; assembly: GCF_001531365.2. Classification (NCBI taxonomy): domain Eukaryota; kingdom Viridiplantae; phylum Streptophyta; class Magnoliopsida; order Asterales; family Asteraceae; genus Cynara; species Cynara cardunculus. The sequence goes on along the minus strand of NC_037539.1, from coordinate 18,698,628 downwards.
AAGTGTTTCTTCTCCATGCAGAGTGCACGCAACTCACTCTCTAAACCTAATTCACTTTGAGCATTTCCTAGCTTAAGTAAAGGAACTTTTCCTTACAACATTTCTTTTCTCATTTTCTAAGAATCTGTGTGTAACCAAAGATTGTTTAGACAGGTTTTCTTACCTTATCTTTCCACAAACAGTCTTATAAAATTTGTATTGATCTTCTTTATCAAAATACATTTTAAATTAAAAAATATTGTGTTTGTATTCATCCCCCCTTCTACAAACTATTTTACTTATCTTGTAGACCCTCAAGGGACCAACAAGTGGTATCATAGCAGTGTTCTCTCTTCTCTATTCTGTTTGGCTATTTTTTGTATTAGTTTATCTCTTTCCTTAGATAATTTTACTGCTTTCAAATGACTTTACAAATTACAAACACACACACACACAAGACAATGGCTCTCTTGCCAAACCTCCCCSGTTCGTCCGTGACAACTTTAGTCTCTGGAAGAACTGGATGTCCCTCTTTCTTGAATGTATGGATCCTGAAATTCCACATTACATAAAAAATGGACCATATATTCCATTTGCTATTGCTCCGGCTGTTCCAGCAACAGCTACGACTGCCGCAATTTCTGAACGATAGATTCCAAAGTTCCCTCATCAGTGGAGCGATGAAGACAAGAAGAAGATAGCTGTAGACACACACGCTTGATTTATAATAGCTATATCTCTTCCTGATGTGATTTATCACTCTATGATGAAGTTGAAATCTTTTAAATCCATGTGGGACACACTTTGTGTTCAATATGAAGGAACCACTCAGGTTCAAGAAATCAAAAAGATCAATTTAGTAAGACAGTACGAAAGCTTTCTCTGTGGAAAGTCTGAGACTCTGTTCGAAGTACATCAATGTTTTAGTTGTCTTCTTATTAATCTTAAGGCTGTCGACAGGGAATATTCCAATTCTGAAACTTTAACTAAGTTTCTGGAATGTCTTTCTGAGTCTTGGGACACCTTTTCCATGTGTCTCAAGATGTCCAATGACATGTCCACTCTTTCTCTCTCTACTTTATACGTGATTCTGCTTAACCATGAGCAATCTCGTCAATTGAAGAGGAATCTTGTAAAAGATTCCAGGGAAATGAAAAGCTCTCCTTTAGCTTTGATCTCTGAAGCTTATTCAGCTGAAACTTCTTCTACCCCTTTTGTCTCTTCTCTTCCTCCTGTTGTTATTACAGAGATAGACTCTTCTATCTTTGAGGATATTCCATAATTTGATTTAACAAATTTTGATGAATCCCTGGCCATCTTGACTAAGTCTTTCAGGAGATTCGCCAGCAAAAGCAACTTTCACATATCTCCTCAATTGTCCCTCAAGGAAAAGCCAAAGTCTGAAAGAATAGACAAGATTCAGCTGTTTGCTACAATTGTCATCGGCCCAGACATTTTACAGGTGAATGCAGATCGAAGAAAGCTGCAACGCCATCTTCTAAAGCTCCTTCCTCCTTCAGGACTAAGGATGAAAAGTACTTAAAACTAAAGGAGAAGTACAGAAAGGTGAAGAACAACCAGTGAAAGGCTAAGGGCCTTGTCGCTGAAGAGCATGACTGGGCTGAATCATCCAATAAATCATCTTTAGATGAAGAGGATACAACCTATATCTGCTTGATGGCCATAGATGCAGATGAAGGATCTTCAGAAGCATCTACTTCCTCTAAGCCATCAACCTCTTCTACTCAGGTATGTTCCCTGAATGAACCCTCTTCTTCTTCTAGTCTTTCTGCACTGGATACGTTGACGGTTGACCTTTACAATGCCCTCAATGGCAAATCGAAAGAAGAAATGTTTAACATTGATCTTCAAGAGCAATTGAAGATTTTCCATTCTAAGATCAAAGAGTTGACCTCTGTYKAGGAAAATCTTAAGGATCAGGTTATTGTAAAGCAAGCCATCACCGTTGAATATGAGAAGGCTATCGCTGAGCATGAGCGAGCAATCGCTGAACTTATGGCTGAGAAAGCTACCATTGAAGGGTGGTGTAAAGCTTCTCTCAAAGCCTCTGAGATCATCAGCGCTCAGATCCCCGCCAAGATAACGACTAATCTAGGATTCTCCTATGATCAGAAAGAACGTGTTACAGACACGTCCATGCTTAAATTTGGCATCGTTGTCTCTTCTATTCCTAACACTTCTTCCTCTCAGTCTTCTCTTTCTAAGAGTCATCTTGAAGGAACTCCTTCGAGTTCTGGTTGCAAAGACAAAGGTAAATCTATTGTCACAGCTCCCCTTCCTAAGAAGTCTAACAAGTCTAATAGATCAAGGTTTATTCCTTCAGCTTGTAAAGCTTCTTCTTCCTTAGGGACTAGGAAATCTGAACCCTCTCAGAAGTCCAAGTCTCAGCTCAAGGTGAACTTTTCACCTAAGGAATCCAATTCCTCAAAAGTTCCTCCTAGAACCAATAAGAAGGGAATCCATGGAGCTGGTCCCGTTTCAAACCTGATAATTCCTGGCCCTAAAGCTACCTTAAGCTTTAGGAAGTGTAAACACTGTGGTGAGAAAACACATATTGCCAGCAAGTGTCATTCTGCCGCCAGAGCTAGTTCACCAGCTAAGGGCAAGAAAGTAGCCAAGGCTGAGAAATCAACCAAGGTGAAATCATCCACTAAGGTTGCAAAAGCAACCAAAGTGAAGGAAACCGCTGGAGCCTCTTCTTCAGGCTTAGCGAATACAATTCCTGCTGAAAAGTCTTCAGCATCAGACGTTGTAGTTCCTACCACTAAAGCCTCTTCGACAGGCTCATTGAAGACTTCCACTGAAAATACTTTAGTAGTGTCAGAGGTTGTTCCTCTTTCAACTCAAACCTCTTCAGGTTTAGTGATGCCATCTACTGATACTAATTCCTCAGTTCCAGTGAATGAAGCCTCTAACAAAGCTGGACCCTAATAGTTGGGTACCAATAGCATTCTTAATTTGTTTCCTTGTGTAGGACGTCAAAGGTATTTGGTATCTTGATAGCAAATGTTCAAGACATATGACTAGAGATAAATCCCTGCTAACTCATTTCAAGGAAGAAAGAGGACCTTCTGTAACCTTTGGAGGTAACAGAAAATGATATACCAAAGGTTTTGGTGTATTAACCAATGGTGCAACAACTTTCAAATGCGTTGCATATGTTGAAGGATTGAAACACCATCTTCTTAGCATCAGTCAACTGTGTGATAATGATTATATAGTTAAATTCTTGAAGAATTCATGTCATTTTCTTGACAAAGATGATAGGGTTGCCTTAACCGGTTCTCGTCTAGAGAATGTGTTGATCCTCTCTCTCAGTGATTTGATGATAATCTTTTTCACTTATACGTTGTATTTACGTTTCTGTATTTTCAGTTCCAGTGATCTTCACTGAGTATGTTCAGTGATCGCTGAAGAACTTGCTTTGCAAATCTATCAGAGACAACAATACTTCAAGAAGACAACAATTACACCAAAGAACCTTCAGGAAACTTCGTAGACTGAAACTGAAGATTAGAGACCGGCGAGTACGTGATCTGAAGCGGTACTCAGTGATTACAAGCCTATCTACATATGTGTGAAGACTGCTCAAGCTTCAGCGAATGATGATGAGACCTTCAGGTCATTCCAGCATTCAGTAATCAAAGGAAGCTTGCTTAGCACTATTGTTGTTGTCTTGTCCTTATRCAYACAAAGRACAAAMCYCATACCCTTACAAAAGTTAGTACGGTACGGAGCCGACTAGTCGACTCTTTGTCCACCAACTTTAGGTAAGGATGTCTGATCAAGAATAGTGCTTTTTGTACTATTCATT
>NC_037539.1:18669170-18694809 GCF_001531365.2 Cynara cardunculus var. scolymus | reverse complement strand
GTATAAATAGAAGTGTTTCTTCTCCATGCAGAGTGCGTACAACTCACTCTCTAACCCTAATTCTTACTTCAAGCATTTTCTAGCTTAAGTAAAGGATCTTCTTTACAACAATTTATTTTCTTGTAATTTGCTAAGGTTTTGTGTGTAACCAAAGATTGTTTAGATAGGTTTTTATTACTTTATCTTTCCGCAAATAATCTTGTAAAATCTGTATTGATCTTCTCTATCAATATATATTTTAAATTTGAAAATACTGTGTTTGTATTCATCCCCCCTTCTACAAACTGTTTCTCTTCTTGTAGACCCTCACGAGACCAACATAATGTATACATCATCAATATGAATTCCTCTCTCACTAAGAATAACTGCTTCTTCTCTAAAGCCTCGTCAGATATTAAATGGCTATGGCACAAACGACTTTCTCATCTCAACTTCAAGACACTAAGCGAGCTGTCAAGATATGTTCTTGTCACTGGTCTTCCTCAACATTCTTTTGCAAAGGAATCTCTTTGCTCAGCATGTGAAAAAGGAAAACACAAAAGAGCTAGCTTCAAGTCTAAGCAAATCTCTTCAGTGACTGCACCTCTTCAGCTATTGCATATGGATCTCTTTTGTCCAGTCAACGTGCAATCCYTAGCTGGAAAGAAGTTTACACTCGTCATTGATGATGAGTATGCCAGGTACACTTGTGTCTTCTTTCTTAGATCCAAAGATGAAGCTCCTGAAGAAATCATTTCATTCATCAAGAAAATAGAAGTACTCAAAAATGTTAAAGTACGATCTATTAGAAGTGACCATGGCACTGAATTCAAAAACAGTACTATGGATAACTTCTTTGAGGACAAGGGAGTCTCTTACAACTTCTCTTTAGTAAGAACTCCTCAGCAGAATGGGGTCGCTGAAAGACAAAATCGAACAATCATTGAGGCTGCTCGATCAATGCTCAGTGAATCCCATCTCCTTACTCAATTCTGGGCTGAAGCTGTCAACACCGCTTGTTTCACTCAAAATTGATCGCTGATCGTGAAAAGATTCAAGAAGACAGCCTATGAACTTTTCCATGGAAGAAAGCCTTCTATAAGTTTTCTTCTTATATTTGGTTGTACTTGTTACATTCTCAACAACCGCGACCAACTTGGAAAGTTCGATCCCAAAGCTGATGAAGGAATCTTTCTTGGATATTCTTGAGTATCCAAAGCCTTCAGAGTATTCAACAAACGAAGACAGACGATAGAAGAATCTATTCATGTCACCTTTGACTAATCTCAATCAGCTAATTAAAAATTCATCTTAAATGATGAGGATGAATTAGAAAACTGGATGTTCTCTCACTATGGACAACCTGAAGCTTCCTACAGTGCTCCGCTCAACACTGAATCTCCTGAAGTTGAAGATGATCCATTCATCATTCCAGTTACAACTAGTCATTCCAACGCATCTTCTTCAGAGATCGCTGCCGTGCCCATTAGCTGTGTTTCTCCTTTTACTTCAAACATTGATCAATCAGTGAATGAAATGCCTTCAGTTTCTGAACCTATTTCAGTCACTAAATCTGAGGCTCCTTTAGCGATAGTCCCTATTAGTTAAGATACTTCAGCTGAAGCCTCATCTTCTATTCCTGAATTCGCTTATTCAGATGAAATTTCTTTACCGGCTCAGCGATGGACTAAAGACCATCCAATTCATCAAATTCTTGGTGATCAAGATGCAGGTATCAAGACACGTCGTGGTCTAGGTAATATCTGTCTCTTCGTCAACTTTCTTTCTTTAGTTCAACCCAAGAAAATCAATGATGCTATCTCTGACCCTAGTTGGGTCCTTGCCATGCAAGAGAAGCTCATTGAGTTTGATAGGAACAAAGTCTGGTACCTTCCCACCTCCATCTGATAAATCAGTGATATACATCAAATGGGTCTATCACAATAAGTTGGATGAAGATGGTGTGGTAACCCATAACAAGGCTCGGCTTGTTGCTCAGGGTTATAGACAAGGGATCGACTATGACGAGACCTTCGCACCAATGGCTAGACTCGATGCAATTCGACTCTTTCAAGCCTTTGCTGCCCATAGAGACTTCAAAGTCTTTCAAATGAATGTAAAGAGCGCTTTCCTTAATGGAAAACWTCAAGAGGAAGTTTATGTTGAACAACCTCCAGGGTTCCTTGACCCTAAGTATCCAAACCATGTCTATAGGTTGGATAAAGCTCTTTATGGGTTAAAACCGGCTCCTCGTGCCTGGTATGACACCCTTTCATCTTTTCTCATCTTTGAGAAATTTTCTAGTGGAAAGATTGACCAGACCTTATTTCTTAGGAAAGTTAAGGGGTCACATCATTCTAGTCCAAATTTATGTCGATGATATTATTTTTGGTTCCACTAATCCCTCTTTATGTTTTCGATTAAGAAGAAAGAATATTAGATGAGCATAATGGGAGAAATAACGTTCTTTTTAGGTTTCCAGATCAGACAATCAGATAAAGGTATCTTTATCAACTAAAGTAAGTATGTTCGTGACATGCTGAAGAAGTTTGATCTATCCAATAGTTCATCTACGAAGACTCCAATGGCTCCTCCACTTTCTCTCAACATGGATCCAAATGGAAAGCCTGTAAACGTTATTGTTTATATAGGAATGATCAGCTCCTTGCTGTATCTAACAGCTAGCCGACCCGATATCGTGTACTACACTTGCTTATGTGCAAGATATCAAGCTGAACCAAAGAAATCCCATCTGATTGCTGTCAAACGCATATTCAGGTATAAGGGAACTCCTAACATGGGTCTTTGGTACCCTAAAGGCTCAGGTTTTGACCTAATCGGTTATTCGGATAGTGATTTTGCAGGTTGCAAAATTGATAGGAAAAGCACCACTAGAGGCTGTCAGCTTCTAGATGGTAAGTTGGTGAGTTGGACAAGCAAAAAACAAAATTCAGTGTCCTCATCAACAGCTGAAGTTGAATACGTAGCCGCTGGTAGTTGCTGTGCCCAAATTCTTTGGATGAAAAACCAGCTAATGGACTACGACCTTCAGTTTTCAAAGACTCCTATCTATTGTGATAGCACTAGTTCTATTGCTATTGCAAACAACCCTGTACTTCACTTCAAGACCAAAAATATTGAGATCCGTTATCATTTTATCATAGATCATATTATGAATGGTGATATTGAACTTCACTTCTTTCCAACTGAGTATCAACTCGCTGACCTTTTCACCAAGCCTCTTGATGAGACAAGATTCAACATCTTGATCAGCGAATTGGGGATGTTAAACACTGAAGATTAATCTTCAGCTATTAAACATCACTCAGTAAGTGAAATGATTCAGTGCTCTATGTCTGACACTGAACTTTTGAGTAAATATATCTATTCTCTCTTAGGTATGATTACTCATCTTTTTTCTTAAACTTAAAACCCTCACTGAAGCGTTTCTTCTTCAGTGACTAAAGTTTTAAAAGTTGGTTTCAGTGATTCTTTTATCACTGGCCATATCTATAAGTATATCTTCATACTTCTCTTAAAAATAAAAAATGATCACTGAACCTTTCTCAATCAGTGATTAAAATATTTGTTTTTAAAATGCCAGTTTCAGTGATTCTCTTATCACTGACACTGATGCCTTAAAATCGTCACCAAAGTCTTTCTTTTTCAGTGATAAAATGTTTTAAACGGTATTTTCAGTGTTTAGTTAAACACTGTATGACTCTTCGTTTTCTTAAAAAGCCTTTGTTTTTAAAAGAAAATAGTTAATGAACCATCTTAATGATGACATTCTCTATTTACTATGCACAACGCTTTGAGATGCGCAAAAGGTTCTATCATTACGCTACCTCATTTAATGTTATCCAATCATGGATGAGAACGTGGTATTTTTCATCATGACCACTTTCCCGAACCATCGTCTTTTTGCCCTCTCATATTCCTTCTCTCCACTTTTCTCTTTAAGCTTTCAAAATTCTTAGAAGAACCTCTTCTAAGATTTCTCCAAAGCAAGAACTCTCTCAATCTTCAAACTCTTTTCGACCTTGACTTTCTAATCCATTAAGGTCAATATTTATTCTTTATAAGAAATATGTTTAATCTATTTTAAGAACCTTGTTCTCTTAATACATTAAACAACAAAGATTATTTAATCAACTCTTCCTTGATTATAATCTTGTTTCTGTATACACATTCTTCTTGAAAAACCTTAAATCTTCTTTAAGGACTTTTCAAAAGAAGTTTTTATTGTTTCAAAAACTTTTCTATATTATTCTCCTAAACAATCTTGGTTTTTCCTTTACTGACAACCTGTTTATCTTATTCTTATTATTAAAACAGATGGTCGCCAAGAATGTCAACTTCTCTCTAGATGAGGTATCCTTCAAGGCCAACAACCACATTGCCTTGTTGGATATCCCCTCGTCCAAGGCTGATTACCAAGAAGCGGCTGACTTCCTCAAACAGTCGTTGCTGGGCTTCACACTCAACCATGAGCCTATCATGGTGAAAGAACTTCTTCAGCAGTTCTGGTTCATTGCTGAAATCATCAATGTCGAGGTCAAGCCTGGATGCCAAGTGGAGCATGTCAACTTCACATTCAACCGCATGGAAGTGAAGTTTGGCGTCAACACTTTGAGGATGAATCTTTGCCTTCCCAAAGGCCCCTACGACAGCGAACCCATAACAACCAAGATCATCGAGCGTATCGACGCCATTGGCTATCAATGGCCAATGAAGAAGGACACAAATGCTCCCATGAAGTCCTTGTCCAAGATTGAGAAGAATAGGATGTCAGCTGTCTAGCAATACCTGTTCTCTCATTTCATCCAGGGCATGGGTGGAAAAACTGGAGGTCATGACCAGGCCTCTAGGATCGCCTTGACCATAGGCGTATATGTGATTCAGCGTCGGAATATAAATTATGTTGCGGTCATTTTCGATGACCTGGTGCTCAAGCCGAACAAGCGCCATCAAGAAAAGGTGGTGCCTTACACCAGGTTCCTTTCCATGGTCTTTGCGAAGATCTTTGAAGATAATTACTCGACGGAAGAAAACCTCCAAGTTTCCAAGCTTAGATACAGGATTTTGGATCATAAGCTGAGGGGCAGCAGTGTGGCACTAACTTCTATTATGTCCATCACTACCTCTTCTCATCAGGTGGCCAGAACAAGGTTAAACCCCCCGAGTCCAGCCAAGCCACCAAAACCCTTCAGAAAGACCCTCTCAACCAATTCTTGGTTCTCTTCAGAGAGCCAAGAAGTCCAAAAAGGGGACATCCACGTCTCTGGCTGAAGCCTCTCGAAAGGTTTCGGTTATTGAAACAAGCCTTAACCCTGAGGTGTCTTTAGCTGACCCTTGTAGCTCTTCAGTGATTTTTCCCATCACTATCGTATCAGTGGTACCTACCCCAATCGTCTCAGTGACCCAAATCACTGAAGGTGTGAATATCAGCGCCGCCATCACTGATCACCCACGTCTCTTCTCAATCATTTTCTCTTCTCCTCCTTCTTTGGTATTTACCCATGTCGAAGATGTATCAACGACTGTCCTCCCTGATACTAAGACACACACCACTGGACCTGAGGTTGCTTCTCTCGATGCTCCTCAGCATACAGATGTCCATCCTTTCGAGGACATCTTTGCTCATGCCAATGACAATCCTTTGGATGTCATTGATGGCCCCTCAAGTAGTCCATCTTCCTACCCTTTCATTTCTACTAACCTTGAGTGTTTTTCTCATACTTCCTCTCTTGCAAGTCCTTCTTCTATGCATCAGCCTAATGCTGAGGAAGAGGAAGAGGAAGAGGACGGGGGCGAGAAAGAAGATGGAGGGGTTGAAGAGATTGATGATGACTATGATATGGCATCTGATATCAAACTTCTCCTCCCCATTGTTGATTCAGTTCTCTGAAGGATAACTGAAGTTCACCAAGAGATGCCCCTCCAGACTGATCTTGATGCGAACTTCCTCGCTATCCAAGCGGACGTTCAAGAAGTTCAGAGTCACCTTCTGATTCTCCAAGAAGCTGTTCAAGCCAACACCAACGCCATTGCTGCTCTCTCCAGCAGGGCTAACGATGCTCAGGCTCTCGCCGTTTAGCAGACTGGACTTCTTCAGCAGATCCTGGATGCTGTCCGTCAACCTGCTCCAGTGATCCCACCTTCTTTCTCTGTCGATGATCGCGCCTGGCTCAATGAGACGCATGAGGCAATGAAAACTCGAGCCAGTGCTCTGTCAAGGCTAGTGGAAATGATGGTTCTCTAGCATCAGTGCTTGGATGAACTCTCTGACCAATTCTCTCAAGTCTTAGCCAGAAAGGGGGAGATGAGGTCCAATGCTGCTGGACCATTTGATGCTGCTGCTGCACCTTCTCCTGCTGTTACTCCAGTATCAGTTACAGGTGAAGCTGAAGCTGAGGCTCTTAGAGATGAAGCGGTTACTGCTCCTATAATCCCGACCACTGAAGCTGTTCTAGCTGAGGTAGTCGATGACATCCCTAGGGATGATGCTCCTTCCATCATTGCTACTGATGATGATGATGAAGACGAAGATGATAAGGATGAAGATGATGAACCTACCATCCTAAACCTCGAAAGTGACCTAGATGGTGACGACAACGATGATGAAGAAGAGGACTTTACCATCAAGTACCAGAAGCCATCAACCGCCACCAAGGGAGTCACCCTTAGGGATTCTGCATCCCAGGGGGAGCAAAGGGAAGGTGAATCTACTCTATCAAGGAACCAGGACCCCATGTCAAAAGGCAAGGTGGTTGCTGAAGAAGGAAGCTTGAAGGTATTGTTCAATATCCCTCAACAACCTTTATTTGAAGATTCTACCTCTCAGGTAGTAATCACTTCAAAGTACCAACTTCAAATTCCATCAACCACCTGCAGTCGACTGGAGTGGATCCCTGATCACCCTGTCTCCAGTGCTCCTACTGAACAACAGATGACTTAGCTAAAGGAGTCACTCGACCAAACTAGAGTAAAAATTCCTCTTCGTACCTCTAGTGGTGGTGAGTTCGACTTCCTTTCCGAAGCTGAAAGACTTGAGGCATTGCAGGCTGAAGAAGAGCTAGAGCTTCAGAAGAAGCAGACTGAAGACATCTTAAAGCTGGCCAAGTCACTAGCTGCAAAGGTCCTCTCCAAGAGAAAGTCCAAGAAAAACGTTAACGCTATCCAAGCCCAGGCTAAACGTTTTTCTATTGCAAAAGCTGAGCATGAGAAGTACCTGAAGCTGGTGGAAAAGGACAAGCGGTGGAGCGAAGCAAAGCTGAAGAAGAGAATCAGTCCCATCCCAAGTATTAGCGTCAGCATCAGCAGACGGTGAAACATTGTTCTCAATGCTCATCACCATGGACAATCTCAATGCCATCACCGAGTACCCTTCCTACCTTGTCTGACATGGATAAAGTGAATGGATGGAGATCAGACAAGCCGTTCAGCGATCCAAGTCAAGACATAAGGCGATTATCGAGGACACCATCAACGATCTCATCAAACGGTTGTCTAGGTATGTCGCAGTCCTAAGAAGAAACTCAAGCTCTTTGATCCTAATGATGGTCATTCCTAAGGAACGAACATGAAGGAAGGTTCTTCTTAGATGAAGTCCTGAAGGGTCATCTGAGTATAGACATTTTTATGCTGAATCTCGACTTCCCAGATAAGGGTCTCTATTCACCCAATGCTGTGCATTTTAAACCTGAGTTAGGAGTTATATTCATTGACTATGAAGGTGAAGTCAGATTTCAGAGAATGTCAGAGCTACATCTATGTCCAATGGGTCATTTGATTTACCTCTTGCTCTGGATAGATGACAGCATGCCTGGAAAAGTCATTGATCTAAAGATACAAAGGGAATTCCTACGTCAAAGAAACCTTGGTGAAGATGTACCTAGCTACATAGATCTAAGTGTTCTAGAATAGTTTTTGTTTGTAACAACAATCTACTTTTCCTTGTAACTTTTTGTACTATGTCTACTTTCAGTGATTATTCTTATAGTCTGTGTGCATTAGACATGTACTAAACTACTTATAATATTACCAATTATATTAAAATGAGTATTTCATGTACTTCATTGAGAAAGATCCCTGAAAAAAGTAATAGGGACACAAGTCTATGAGTTCAAGTGTTATAACCGGGTTTTATACAAACCTGGGTCAAGGTAACCTTATGTGTTTAATACGTGAATTATGTGATTAACATACATGATATTCTAATGCATGGATAATATATGTGCAAAGACATGATGCATATATGAGTTTTGTGATTCATACATGAGATTTATGCATACATGTGATAAGATATTATATGAAAATAATATATATTAAAAACTTATACCTTTATGGTTAAGAAATCATGAATTTTATAATAAATAAACCAACCACCCTAAGTTATTTCTATTGGATAAAGGATTCACCGCTTATGAGTTTTATAATAATTAAAATAATCTCCACTGCCATGGTGAGAGTATTTAAAGAAAGAAAGAGATAAGATTCTATCTTATCACTTCATTTGGAGAAAAACCTGTTGAAAGACAAAAAGTGTGTTTTGTGATGAGAAGTGTTCTTGAAGAAATCTTTTGTTCAAAACTGTTTGAAGAGATTGTGATTTGCTGTGTTTTAAAACTGCAGAATCTGTGATTATTAAGGTGAGTGTTTAAACTACCGTTGATTATAAACTATGAGTTTTGAAAATTAAACTTTATGTCTTTGTTGTATATAAACTGTTGGGTTTTTAGTAGTGATTGGAAGAAAAGATGGTAAAATTGTTTTAATAGTTTAAAGACGATATTGTTATAAACTTGAGTATTGGAAACTGTTTTAGGAAAGATAAAGAAGAGGTTGCTTGTTTAAATTATTTTTGAAATGATATCCTGGTGAAAGGATACAAAAGGATTTGAGTTTGGAAATATTATTGCAAGAACTGGTTGTTCTTGAATTTTCAGAGTTTGATGATAAAACTGTTTTAAGACTATTATTGGTTGAAAACTATGGAGGATATCCCTTCGAGATGGTTGTGACTTCGGTTTGTCTTCGTTTGGGATTAATCTATAGATTTTATGGGTAAAACTATGAATGAGGATTCGACAAGATGGTTGTGACTGCGGTCCTTCATCTGAACTAGTTCATAGATTTTTGAAGAAGGGATAAGGGTGACGTATCAAGGAGAGGTGTCATTTGGAATAAGGGTGACATATCAAGGAGAGGTGTCTTTTGGGATAAGGGTGGCATATCAAGGAGAGGGTATCTTTGTATATAAGGGTGGCAATTGTGTGTGAATATTATAGCTCTTACTATTATGTTTTTTAAGATTACAATAGATTTGAGTCCTTACTTTCTTGTGATTTGAGAGCTCAAAGATGTTGTTTTTATTAGAAATAATAGTATTGACGTTATTGAGAAGGGGAAAACTTGGCCTATGGCCATTGGTAATGGTTAAAAATGTTTTTGGAACGGAATGTTCATTTTATGAGGATACAGAGGGGATCTAGTTGTTCCTTGTAAGGAACCACAGGAGTTCTGGTTGTTCCTCAATATAGAACCAGAGGATTCTGGATATTGGTTTGAAAGTGATGCAAAATCTTTTATAATCATGAGTTTAAAAATAAGATTTATGTCTTTTAATTAATCTTAGTGCTATATTTATAATTTTAAAAATATTATTTCAAAAAGTCTTTATACTTAGAAATCTTTTATAAAATAGACCCGAGGGGCTCGGGGTGGCCTTCATAGATACAACCAGAAGCTATGGCCGGTCTTTGGGTTGGAGCTAGAAGCTCTAATGAGTACAACCAGAGGCTCTGGTCCTTCATGGGAAATCTAGTTCTCTAAATCAAAATATTTGCTAAAGGACCCTGTGGAACGAGAGGCCGATGGACACTGTGGAACCAGAGGCCGATGGACACTGTGGAACCAGAGGCCGATTGACACTGTGGAACCAGAGGCCGATGGACTGGAAATCCATTATTTATTTTTAAGTATGGGATTTTGAACCAGAGGCCCGATGGACCTAATCAGGATGCAATTCTTTATTATTCTTCTTTATGTTGAGAGATTCTTTGGTAAATGTTTTGGTGATATCACCCTGCATAGCATGAAAAAAGAAAATCTCACTAGACTTTTGTCTAACCCTCATTTTATGTTTTAAAACATGTGTGCAGGTAGCGATAATAGGGAAATAATATTTTATGATTACTTCCCTATGTGCTTATAATTATGAATCTCATATCTGAATCAGTCTTGGAGAATGGATATTATACAAGAGCATGTACTTTTGGAATTTTTGGGTTGTAGATTTTAGTCTCCTGTATTATGGACCTGTGTGGAGAAAACATGTATTCTATGTATGAAATATGTGTTATATGCAATATATGGATTGGGGGTGTTACAGAGATGGTATTAGAGACTGAGTTTAAGGGATTTAGGTATTCACATGCATGATACATAGACTTAAACTATTTCATTGCATATTAGTGTCCTAGACATAGTTAGCACCTTTGGGATAAATATGATAAGTTATGAAATCAGTGTGTAAGGTATTTTTGGATTACATTTGGCCAATGTAATTTTGAATCTACAAGTACATAACTGAACTTGGAAACTTTATTATATTTGGGAATGTGAAAAATGTATCCTTTAACTTTGTTGTCTACAGATGGCTAGTAGATCAATAAGGTCAGAAAGGATCACCCGCCCCAATGAAGAAGAATCCCCTGTTGCTCCTATTGGCACCTCTGAGGGCAGAAGAAGAGGCAGAGGTAGAGGCAGAGGTAGGGGACAAACTAGAGGCAGAATAAGCCAGCCAAAAATCAATATGAATCCGACAGAATCAAACTCTAAAAATATGAATCAAGAACGGATGTCTCACCCAGAATATGTAACAAGAGACATGATAGCTGAAGAAATAGGAAAGCTAAGTGAAACCTTGACTTCTATCTTGAGGAATCCTGCCAAAATAGAAACAGGCAGAATTGAAGTTACTCCATTGGTTCCAATTCTCAATAACAAGGAAGGAGATATAAAGATGTTCTTAACCTTCAAACCACCAACTTTCTCGGGAGAAAGAGATCCAATTAAAGCTATGTATTAGATCAAAGAGATAGAGTCTGTATTCAACACCATTCGATGTGTAGAATCGAATAAAGTCAGGTTTGCAGTATCTGTTTTAAAATCTAATGCATTATTTTGGTGGGAAGCAGAATCATTGGCTAGAATAGATATCACACAAACTATGACATGGCCAGAGTTTGTCAATCAGTTCAAAGAGCAGTTTTGCCCAAAGCCTGCTATTAAGAAAATGGAGTATTTCCTAAAGCTAGAACAAGGAAACAAAACAGTGAGGGAATATACAGAAAAATTCATCGAATATTCAAGGTTTGCAGAACATTACATCTCCTCTGAATCAAGGAAAGTAGAAAGGTATATTTGGAGATTGAAGGCATCAATCCGAGAGTTCGTTATAGCCATGAATCCGGCTACATTTTCATTGACTGTTGACGCAGCAGAGGTGACAGAAAGAAATAAGAACAGACAAGAAGAAGGAAAAGTGATGGAAAATAGAAAATGGGAAGGTCCATCGGAAGAATATAGAGGACCAAAATCAATAAAGCATGAAAACAGGCCCATACAGAGATTCAGTGAAAGGACTTGTCCCCGATGCCATCAAATTCATCAGGGAGAATGCAAGATTGAGCCAAGGAAATGCTATAAATGTGGCAATACAGTTCATTTGTCAAATAACTGCCCAACGATAAGGAAGTGTTTTAATTGTAATTCTCCAGATCACCTCAGACCGAATTGCCCACAATTGAAAAACTCCACAGTTAACTATGGGGAGCAATACAACAATGGGTCAAGGAAGACCAAGTTTGGGTAGGGAGCAATGGGTGGGATGCAGGGTTGATCATTTCACATGACCAAACATAAAACCGAAACTACACCCGATACCCTTGGATTTTTTTAGTGAATTCCGGGACGAAATTCTTTTAAGGGGGAGAGAATGTTATAACCGGGTTTTCTACAAACCTGGGTCAAGGTAACCTTATGTGTTTAATACGTGAAATATGTGATTAACATGTATGATATTCTAATGCATGGATAATATATGTGCAAAGACATGATGCATATATGAGTTTTATGATTCATACATGAGATTTATGCATATATGTGATAAGATATTATATGAAAATAATATATATTAAAAACTTATACCTTCATGGTTAAGAAATCATGAATTTTATAATAAATAAACCCACCATCCAAAGTTATTTCTATTGGATAAAGAATTCACTGCCTATGAGTTTTATAATAATTAAAATAATCTCCACCCTCATGGTGAGAGTATTTAAAGAAAGAAAGAGATAAGATTCTATCTTATCACTTCATTTGGAGAAAAACCTGTTGAAAGAGAAAAAGAGTTTTGTGCGGTGAGAAGTGTTCTTGAAGAAATCTTTTGTTCAAAACTGTTTGAAGAGTTTGTGATTTGCTTTGTGTTTTAAAACTGCGGAATCTGTGATTATTAAGGTGAGTTTTTAAACTACCGTTGATTATAAACTATGAGTTTTGAAAATTAAACTTTATGTCTTTGTTGTATATAAACTGCTGGGTTTTTAGTAGTGACTGGAAGAAAAGATGGTAAAATTGTTTTAATAGTTTTAAAGATGATATTGTTATAAATTTGAGTATTGGAAACTGTTTTATGAAAGATAAAGAAAAGGTTGCTTCTTTAAAATATTTTTGAAATGATATCCTGGTGAAAGGATACAAAAGAATTTGAATTTGGAAATATTATTACAAGAACTGGTTGTTCTTGAATTTTCAGAGTTTGATGATAAAACTGTTTTAAAACTATTATTGGTTGAAAACTATGGAGGATATCCCTTCGAGACGGTTGTGACTTTGGTTTGTCTTCGTTTGAGATTAATCTATAGATTTGATGGATAAAACAATGAATGAGGATTCGACAAGATGGTTGTGACTGCGGTCCTTCATCTGAACTAGTTCATAGATTTTTGAAGAAGGGATAAGGGTGGCATATCAAGGAGAGCTGTCTTTTGGAATAAGGGTGACATATCAAGGAGAGGTGTCTTTTGGGATAAGGGTGACATATCAAGGAGAGGTGTATCTTTGGATATAAGGGTGGCAATTATGTGTGAATATTATAGCTCTTACTATTATGTCTTTTAATACTACAATAGATTTGAGTCCTTATTTCCTTGTGATTTGAGAGCTCAAAGATGTTGTTTTTATTAGAAATAATAGTATTGACGTTATTGAGAAGGGAAAAATTGGCCTATGGCCATGTGTATTGGTTAAAAATGTATTTGGAACAAAATGTTCATTTTATGAGGAACTAGAGGGGCTCTGGTTGTTCCTCAATATAGAACCAGAGGATTCTGGATATTGGTTTGAAAGTGATGCAAAATCTTTTATAATCATGAGTTCAAAAATAAGATTTATGTCTTTTAATCAAGCTTACTGCTATATTTATAATTTTAAAAATATTATTTCAAAAAGTCTTTATACTTAGAAATCTTGTATAAAATAGACCAGAGGGGCTCTGGTTCGCCTTCATAGATACAACCAGAAGCTCTGGCTGGTCTTTGGGTAGGAGCTAGAAGCTCTAGTTAGTACAACCAGAGGCTCTGGTTCTTCATGGGAACTCTAGTTCTCTTAATCAAAATATTTGCTAAAGAACCCTGTGGAACCAGAGGCCGATGGACACTGTGGAACCAGAGGCCAATGGACACTGTGGAACCAGAGGCCGATGGACTGGAAATCCATTATTTATTTTTAAGTATGGGATTTTGAACCAGAGGCCTAATGGACCTAATCAGGATGCAATTCTTTTATTATTCTTCTTTATGTTGAGAGATTCTTTGGTAAATGTTTTGGTGATATCACCCTGCATAGCATGAAAAAGGGAAATCTCACTAGACTTTTGTCTAACCCTCATTTTATGTTTTAAAACATGTGTGCAGGTAGCGATAATAGGGAAAGAATATTTTATGATTACTTCCCTATGTGCTTATAATTATGAAGCTCATATCTGAATGAGTCTTGGAGAATGGATATTATACAAGAGCATGTACTTTTGGAATTTTTGGGTTGTAGATTTTAATCTCCTGTATTATGGACCTGTGTGGAGAAAACATGTATTCTATGTATGAAATATGTGTTATATGCAATGTATGGATTGGGGGTGTTACATCCAGTGTTACTTTTTAAATTCACTAACAATCTATAAGTCAGCGAATAAGCTTTCAATTTCAGTTTCCATACTTGTAGTTTTCTCTTAGATATAACTTAAGGAAAATTTTCAAGTAAAGACTGACTTACTGAAAAAGATCCCATAATAGTAAAAAGGGACATGTACTTTATATGTAAATTTTCCTTACTATTATTTGATAAGACAACTTTCTTTATGTTGTCTCGTTATCATCATATAGGGGGAGATTGTTGATCCTCTCTCTAAGTGATTTGATGATAATCCCTTTTCACTTATACGTTGTATTTATGTTTTTGTCTTTTTAGTTCCAGCAATCATCACTGAGCCTGTTTAGTGATCGCTGAAAAACTTGTATTGTAATTCAATCAGAGATAGTGATACTTCAAGAAGACAACACTCACACTAAAGAACCTTCAGCTAATGTCGAAGACTGAAACTGAAGATTAGAGACTGGCGAGTATGTGATCTGAAGCGGTACTCAATTATTACAAGCCTGTCTACATATGTGTGAAGACTGCTCAAGCCTCAGTGAATGCTGAAGTGACCTCCAGGTTATTCCAGCATTCAACGATCAAAGGAAGCTTGTTTAGCACGATTGTTGTTGTCTTGTCCTTATGTACACAAAGGACAAACCCATATCCTTCTAAATGTTGGTACGGTACGGAGTCGACTAGTTGACTCTATTGCCCACCAACTTTAGGTAAGGATATCTGCTTATGAATAGTGTTTTTTATACTATTCACTGTAGCAAAGAACAAGCCTTCCTCTTAAGGCTTGACACGCACTCTAACCCTACCATATTGCATTAAATGAACATTTATTGCACTAGGTATAAATAGAAGTGTTTCTTCTCCCTGCAGAGTGCGCGCAACTCACTCTCTAAACTTAATTCTTACTTTGTGCATTTCCTAGCTTAAGTAAAGGAACTTTTCTTTTCTCATTTGCTAAGAATCTGTGCGTAACCAAAGATTGTTTAGATAGGTTTTCTTACCTTATTTTTCCGCAAACAGCCTTGTAAATTTTGTATTGATCTTCTTTATTAATATAGAGTTTAAATTTGAAAATATTGTGTTTGTATTCATCCCCCCCTTCTACATATTGTTTTACTTATCTTGTAGACCCTCAAGGGACCAACAACAACTCCCTTGGTGGCGGTTGTTGGCTTTTGATACTGGATGGTGAAGTTATCTTCATCACCATCGTCATCATCACCATCTAAGTCACTGCCGGGGTCTGGAAGATCAGGTTCGTCATCTTCATCATCATCATCTTCGTCTTCATCATCATCATCACCAGCAACAGGTATAGAGGTGATGGGAAGATCATCATCCCTAGGGATGGCATCAACTTCCTCAGCTATAGCAGCTTTACCGGAGGTTGGAATAGCTTGGGCAACCTCAGCTTTAGCTATAGGAACTTCAGCTTCAGCTTCAGCTTCTACTGCTCCAGCAGCGTTGGTCCTTATCTCCTCCTCTCTGGCTAAGACTTGGGAGTATAAGCCAGAGAGTTCGTCCACGTGCTAATGCTAGAGAACCATCATTTCCTCTAGCCGCAACAGAGCGCTGACTAAAGTTGTTGTTGCTTCACGCGTCTCATAGAGCTGAGTGCGGTCATCAGCAGGTAAGGATGGCAGGATCACTGGAGCTGGTTGACGGACAGCATCCAGGATCTGCTGAAGAAGCTCCGCCTGCTAAAGAGACTAAGCTTGAGCATTATCAGCCTTGCTGGATAGAACAACAATGGCTTCAGCATTGGTTCGAACAGTCTCTTGTAGAGTCAAGAGCTGACTCCTTACTTGTTGTACGTCAGCTCTGACAGCTGAGAGGCTGCATCAAGATCGGCCTTGCGAGGCATCTTGCAATGAACCTCGGCCATCTTGCAGAAGAGGGTATCGGCGGCTGGGAGAAGAATCTTGACATCTGATGCCATGTCATAATCCTCGTCATCATCTTCGTCAATAGCGTTATCTTTGCCATCTTCTTCCTTCTCTTCCCCGTCTTCTTTTTTCTCTTCTAAGTCCATAGACTAGGGCGTAGAAGGACCTGCAAGATATAAAGAATGAGCATGAAGAAGCTCAGGGTTAGAAGAAATGAAGGGATACGAAGATGGAATACCTGAGGGGCCATCAGTGGCATCCAAAGGATTGGCACTGGCATGCTCAAAGATGTCCTCGAGAGGATGGGCATATGTATGCTGAGGAGCCTCGAATGAGCATTAATGCTTTCCATGACAGTCTTGGTTCATAGGTTGAAGACTTTGTAGGCCTTGGCATGTTTAGAGTATCCAAGAAATTTGCCTTCATCGTCCTTCTTATCGAATTTGCCAAGATGATCATGATCATTTAAGATAAAGCATCTGCAACCAAAGATGTACAAAAATTTAACATTAGGCTTTCTTTGGTTAATGAGTTCTTAAGGAATCTTCATGTGTCTCTTCACCACCGTTGCTTTATTTTGAATAAAGCATGCGATTGAGATAGTTTATGCCCAAAAATGGGTTGGAAGAGCAGAGTCTACAAGCATTGTTCTTATAGCTTCAACTAATGTTCCATTCTTTCTTTCTACTACACCATTTTGTTGTGGTGTTCTTGCAGCAGAGAAGTTTTGAGATATGCCCTCTTTGTCTAGGTACACATCGATTTTTGCGTTCTTGAACTCAGTTCCATTATCACTTCTGAGTTTTGAATTATGCTCTGTAGAAGGACATGAATCTTTGTCATTAGCTTGATCAGCAGCTCTAGGAAATCTGACTTCTTTCTTACAAACTCAATCCAAGTATATCTTGTAAATTCATCAATAAGCACAATGATATACTTTTTGCCAGATAGACTCTACACAAATATTGGACCCACATAGGCCCACATGAAGCATATGCAGAGGTCTGATACATGACACATCTGTCTTCATCTTCTGGGACGCTCTTTTGAGTTTTTCCATTTCACAAGCAAGACAGAGATGGTCCTTTTCGAACTTTAACACTGGTAGTCCGTCAACTAGATTGTTTTTCATAAGCTTCTCTATATTTTGAAAATTCAAGTGAGATAGCTTGTGATACCATAGCCATGCCTTTCCACACTTACGAGATACGAGACAGAGTGTCTCTGAATTATCTATTAGTGAGAAGTTCATAAGGTATATATTACCCTTACGTTTGGCTCTTAGCAACTCCTGAGCTGATTCTGACATAATTGAGCAAGCTTCTTTTTGGAATTTGACATTATAGCCATAATCAAAAAGTTGACTTATGCTCAAAAGATTATGTTTAAGCCCAGAGACATAAGCAACTTTAGAGACATAAACCTTACCTTGGTGAAGATCTCCATAGCCTTTTATTTCACCTTGCATGTTATCCCCAAAAGTTACTCGCCCTCCGACTTTCTCTCTGTATGAGGAGAGTAACCTCTTGTTGCTGGTCATGTGTCTTGAGCATCCGGAGTCAAGATTCCAAATATCCATATGTGGCTTCTATAAAACAAACTATAGGGATTTAGGTACCCATTTCATGATGGGTCCTTGATGATTAGGCCTTGGAGATTTGACAATAGGTTTAGGGAGAGGATCTGTCTCAACACGTGATTTGCCAGACTTGCGATCTGGTTTGCCAAATTTGGCCTTAGGAGTATTTTTTAGGTCTTCTTGGAATTAATTTTTTATGACCTAGAGAGAATGCAGTTGGGATTAGAAAGGTACTACTTTAACTTTTGCAGCAAAGAGAGATATTCACAACTATAAACACAATTTTGATGACAAAAAGATTTATTAGATTCATAAAATAGCTTATTACAATTATTCCTAGCATTGTTAGTTTGAACGAACTTCCCATCTAGTTTTGATTGTTTAGATTTAGTCTGCTCTGTCCTTCCATTGTCCTTTTTTTTTTACTTCTTTCGCCTTCAGAGGCCTCTCTCACACAGAGGAATTTAATACATAATTAGTAGCGGATTTTCTTTCTGTTCCAAAGTGAACTTAATTGGCTTTAAAGATTTAGGTTTAGAAACTTTTGATGCAGAGGTAACAGGTTTAGGTTTCTTAGCCTTGTTCTCCTTCTCAACCTCTAGAGAAGATTTAGCTCTTAAGCACATGTCCACGAAATCAGGACTTATGGGAATCTTTTTCCTCTACTCCATTGTTGAAACAAATTTATTGAATATCCCACTTGGAAGTTTTACAACTTCTGGTTCTGGTGCCACTATCTCTGCCTCAACTTGCTCTTCACTCGGGTCTACCTCTGATTCAGAGTTAGAGTCAAGAAAATCCTTATGTGGATTTTGAGTTCCAGAGGTATCATTGAGAGTTTGAGATTCTCGTGAACATGCACTACTGCCTTCATCCTTCTGTTGCATTGATGACGAACTTCCAAAAGTATCCGAGGAATTACTCTCAGAATTATCTGCATGACCTACAGAAGGATAAGTCAAGCCCTCAAGCAGATCTTGCTCAAAGACTTGTCCCACCGTCTCTGTGAATTCATTCATTAATTTTGGATTTAGAGTTTTAATAAAATCATCTTTTGATGAACTCCTGGTTTCATCTGGTTCGGGTTTAACTTCATCACCATTTGTTTTAAGATGTTCAAGATTATGAGAGCCAAAACAAAAAATTCATTCTGTCTTCTGTATGCTTTTTAAATCAACTGGTTGCATACCTTTTGAGAAGTAAGAAATATTTTCAAATTTCAGTTTTTGAGTTCTAGCCCCATTTTCAAGTCTACATCTTTTAAAAGGTAAGTTTTTAGGCAAAGCTGGAAAATTGGGTTTTTGCTCTGTCCCTAATCTAAACACAGACTCAAGAGTAGATTTTTTCTTCCAGGTGAGGTCTAGGTCTGTATAACTTATCTCTGCTCTATCATGTTGAGAATTTATCTTTTCATACACCTGCTGAGCATCTTTATACTTTTTAATCAAGAGCTCTTTTCTTTGCAAACTCTGGTGTAAGAATTCCCTTTCCTTTTGAAAATAAATTTTCAAGGCTTCAGAATTAACCTATCATGCTATTTCTCTAAAAGCTCTTTATCCTTTTTCTGTATGGCCGATTTTAGTTCGGAGCACTCTGATTCAAGATTATTTTCAGTGGAACGTTTTATTTCTAAATGTTTTTCTTTTTCCACTAAAAGCTCTTGTTTTTCTACAGATAACAACTCTGTTTCTCGTTCAAAGAACGATTTTTCCTTTTCTAAAGATTTTCTTTTTGACCATTCAACAAAGAGTTTTTGCTACAGTTTTAGAAAATCTCAGGTTAAAGCATAGATACATTCTTCCAGATCAGAATGAGAATAACCAGAGGTAGAACATACCTGAGAGTCGGAGCTAGATCCAGACTCTTCTGCATCATTCTCAACAGCCATGCCATAGAAGTGAGCTTGGTCTTCTTCTTTAGACGTGGAGTCAGATACCCAGTTTTCTGGCTCGGCCATGAGGCTCCTCTGGGATCGATTGTACTTGTACTTATTCTTGTAGTACAGTTCATCTTTCACCAAAGGGCCTTTGCACTTCTTGGAGTAGTGGCCCATTTTACCAAATCTGAAGCATCTTACAACATGCTTCTTTTGATCTGACTGTTTTTCCTCCTTCTTGTTTTTTAAAGAAGAAGAGTTCCTTCCTTTGAATCCTCTGCTTCTTCTTTGTCACTTCGTCTTCCTCTCTTGTCGTAGTCTTCTTTCCAAACTTTCTTTGAAATTCCTTGGTAATTAGAGCCAGAGAATGTGCGAACGCACTTATGTCATCATCCTCAGAGCTTGAAGCTCTGTCTTTATCGTCGCTCTCTACAACAAGAGCCTTCTTCCCTCTTCTTCTATCCTCCTTCGATTTGCATTCTATAGTTGTTCACTGGAGCCAGTCTCTTTGGATTCAGAGACTAGAGCCATAGGTCCACCCAGAGCGACTTTGGCCTTCTGCGCCTTTTGCTCCTGCGCTTGCAAGGTGCCATACACATAATGAAGACTCTACTGTTCTAGGTCTTAATTCACCTGGAGGGACATGGACAAGTTTCCCCATTCAGCATTCAACCTCTTCAAGAAGAGCATGTTGGTTTCCTCTTGTGTCCTGATCATATCGTACTTCCTACATTTGTTGATCAGGGTGTTGAAACGGTGACAAGTCTGCTTGAGAGACTCATCTGGGAGAGCTTGAAAACTTTTGAACTCATTTAGACATTGAGCACGTCTGTTCTTCTTCATCTTTATCCCTCCTTCAAGCTGGTTTGCTAATTGATCCCATTGATCATAGGCAGAATAGCAGGCATCAAGAGATTGAAAAATCTCGTTGGGAAGAGCCATGATTAAAAGCCTCTTGGCTTTTTGATCAATCTCCACCTGTCTTCTGTCTTCATCGTCCCAATCTCTACGAAGCTTGGGAACTCTCCTTGCGGGTACTTCGACCATGTCACCCGCAATAGGAATTCTAGGGAAAAGACTTGTAGGTACAAAAGGACCATTTAAAATAGATTCGTACAATTCAAGGTCGAGACCTTCATAAAAATTGATCATCCTAATCTTCCATTGGGGATATTCTTCCCGAATGAGAGTATGAGGTTTTGTAAGGGAACCGACACTATAATCGAGTTCCACGATTGATTAGACATTTCTTAGAAAGATTTGAAAAGAGTTTGACAAGAAAGTGAAAATAGTCGAGTTTTTGATAGATTTTGAGAACACGAAAAACAAACGTTTTTAAAACAGAATTGATCAAAGATCGGAATGAAATATGTTTTTTTTAAATCGAATAACCACATTAAGAGAAGTATCCTTTTTGGATATCGATCGACTAATCAATTGATTTGATTAGTTGGATATGATACCAATTGTTGGAACCCAGATTACTCTTAATCTCAGAAAGCACAAATAAATGGAGTATGAGTGAAATGAACTGTGTAATTGCAAAGGTTTAACGGTTATTCAAGAGCAAATATGAATGCAAGAGCAACTTGAATAAGTCGAAAGCTTTTATTAGACCGAAAGAATAAGTGGTTACACTCTCAATCTAATTTGTATTCTCACAAGATTTTGCCATAGTCTAATTCGGCACTTTCAGGTATTTGTAACGTGAAGAGGATGCCTCCTTATATCCGACTAAGTTCAAACAGAATCTCCTAGAATCTTGGCTTGAAACTTTGAGTTCTTGTTTCACGTTCTTATCATCACGTTCCTTGAAAAGTGGAGCGGACTGAGTCAAGCCTTCTAAATTCTGTTAGAGGTCTTGCGAGAAAGTCGGAACTGTACGCGCATTTCATGGGAGTAGGAGACTCAGCCTGTACTATGCAAAGGCTTTGTGTATGGAGTGAAGCTATGTATCAAGCACTTAACCTTTTTGGCGCTTAAGGCTTGGTCTTCCATGGAATAGAGCACGGAACCTGTATACGAGGCACTTCGCTCTTGAATAAGAGCTCTGTCTCTTGATATCTTCTACTTGAAAGCTCTTGGTCCAGACATCTTGAAAAGACTAAATCCTAACGACTAGAGTAAGTGGCTTCTTAATTACACTTTTACAAGGTGTGATCTAACAATCTCCCCCTAAGTTTAAATAAGACAGACTCTGTCTAGGATGTAAACATGATTAGGCTTTGACTCAACAACAAATATTTCCCGTTGAGCAACATATACTTCTTCCTTGTGAAGATCATACAGGAATGCCGTTTTGACGTCCTTTTGATAAACTGTAAAGTTCTTATGAGCCGCGTACGCCAAAAAACATACTTATAGCTTAAATTCTTGCTACCGGAGCAAATGTTTCATCATAGTCAACGTCATCTTGTTGATTATACCCTTTAGCTACTACCCGAGCCTTGTTTCTGACAACAACACCATCTTCATTCTTTTTATTCTTGAATACCCATTTAGTACCGATAATCATCTTGTTTTTGGGACGAGGAACTAACCTCTAGAATTTTAGAGTTTCCAACTGATTTAGGCCCTCTTGCATAGCTATTATCCAATCAGGATCCTCTAAGGCTTCTAAAGCCTTAGTCGGTTCAATATTACTTAGGAATGTTGAGTACAGACACTCATTAGCAGCATCAGATCTTGTTCGAATAGATGAGTTTGGATCACCAATAATTTGAGTTATCGGATGATCTTTGGTTCACTTGGTGCTATGAGGTAGGGGAATTTAAGAAGATTGATTAGAATTTTGATCTATGTAAGTATTGGGGGAGTTGTCCTGAATTGGTTCGGGTGAAGGTTCAAAATTAGAAATTGAAATTGGCTGAATATCTTACTGAGGTAAAGAATTTTCATCTTGAATGACTAAAACCTCTGGCAGATTATTGTTCGAGCCCTCTTCACACTGAACTGGACAACCTGGATCTTCCATAACTATATCTTCATCAACATCTTCAGAAATATCTTCAAAAACATTAATTGGAACATCAAGAGATGGACCAGATAACTGTTCTTTAGTTTGATTCTGTCGATTTTCCCTGGACAAAGTATTTGACTCATTAAATTTATTTTCAAATTATTCATCATAGAAATTTTCAAATAAAGAATCCAAGTCAGAAATATTTTGATCAGAAGAAGATGACTCAGAAAGATTTGCATTCCGCGAAGAATTATTTATCAGCACGGATCCTGAAATGTTTTGTCCAAAAGCCACATCTACAATCTCATCAAATGAAACGTTGACGCTCTCATTAAGACACTTTGTTCTTTGATTATAAATCCTGTAAGCAACATAATTTTTAGAGTAACCAATAAAAACAGCTTTATCGGCCTTGGCAGAAAATTTACCTTTGTCATCTTTGTTGTTTAAAACAAAACACCTGCAACCAAAAACTCGAAAGAATTTGATATTAGATATTCGTTTATTTATGAGGTCATAAGGTGTATACCAAACCTTTTATGTATAAGAGATCGGTTATGGGTAAAACATGTTGTATCAACAACTTCAGCCCATAGAAATAGAGGAAGCTTCGAGAAGGTGAGGAGGGTACGAGCTGCTTCCACTAAAGTTCGATTTTTTCGCTCAACAACACCATTTTGTTGTGGTATTCGGGCTGCCGAGAATGTATGTGTGATACCATGAGATTCTAGAAATGAACCCAGAGTTTTATTCTTGAATTATGTTCCATTATCTGTTCTGATTTTCTGAATCGATAACTGAAGATTTACTTGAACGATCTTCAAGAGTGAAATGATTATATCTGTAGCTTCATCTTTAGACTTCAGAAAATGAACCCATGTGTATCTGGAATAATCGTCAACAACGACTAATACATAACTCTTCCTCTTGATACTTTGAACTCTCATACGACCACAAAGATCCATATGCAGAAGATGTAGAGGACGATCAGTATTAAAATCCACCTTGGTCTTATGAGAAACTCTCTTCATTTTACCTATTTCGCATGTTGCCATACATGGCCTTTATTGAATTTAACCTCATGTAAACCTTTCACCAAATTATCACATACCAACTTGTTCAGATTTTTTAAATTAAGATGAGAAAGTCGTCGATGCCACAACAGATTTTGCTGAAAAGAAGCCTTGGAGATCAAGCAAACATAAGTATTAGTTGGATTTAGGTACCCATGTCAGTATGTGTTCTTTCAGATTAGCCCTAGTTGGTGGTATGCTATAGTTACCAAACCGACTTTCTTTGAAAACGATTTTCTTTTTAACAACAGATCTAACATTATGAACAAAATTATGAGCATGAAAAGAAGTAAAAGGCACAAATTCATCCCATCGACAATAAGAGCAACACATTTTGCTTTTCTCAATATCAATGATTTCACTGAATGAATATTTTCGTACATTCACAGTGTTATTGAATACATGAATTGTAAAATCGTTCTTCCTAGGCTAATCAAATGATTTTAGTGGTTCTACTGATGTAGACCCTTTCACTTTCCATATACTCTTGATCTTCAATGAATTATCTGAAATATGAGAAACAAAATCATTAGATTTAGTTTTTATAATGAACTTTATGTTTCAGATTTTTACTAGCACTCTTTTTCTGTTTCTTTGAACTTCTTTTGATTTTATTCTTTTTGTAATAAACGTTCTCAGAAATAGGTTTTTCATGAAATCTTTTTCAAACTCAGAAGCCTTGTCAGAATCCTCAGTCTTTTCATTTTTGTTTAAAATAAAATCTTCATGACTGGGTAGTTGTTTAGAGAAATCAAACATATGAATCTCTTGATCTAAACACGAACCCGAATTTCAAATTTCAGAAAAATTAAGCTCTTCATTTGAAAATTTTAATCCTTCAGATTCAGAAGTATAACAAGAAGGTTTTGAGCATGAAAAATACTCAGATTCAGCAAGTTCCTCTTTATTCAAAAAATCTTTTTTCTTTTTGAAAAGAAAGCCTTTTTTCTTTTAAAATATTTTTCAGTTGAACAACTTGTTTTTCTAAAATTACAGTTGGTGTATAAAGTTTTTGTTCAACATATTTTGATTCAAGTTCTGCTTTAGGATAACTGTGAAAGTAATCTGTTGAAAGAGTAGGAATTTGTTTTCATAGCTTTCATTTAATTCAATATAGTAAAAAGAAACTTGCATTTTATCTTTTCTTTTTCTATTCAAATCTTCTTGTTCTTCAACCTCATCTGAAGATTTTGTAAATCTGATTTGATATTCTGGATTAAGGTCAAGATATTTAAATTTATAGATTGTAGAAGTGTAATATAAAGCTTTCGTTAAGCGATTCAAATTCTCAGAACCTAACCCTTCCCTAGGATTAAAAAATCTGGTCTCGGTTGGCTTGTTTAAAAAAATAGTTTAATCAGTTTGCCCTCTCTTGGACAACTTTTCTTTACGGGATTTCAGTTTTTTATTTAAAACCTTATTTTGTAAAGTAAGAGTGTTGTTCTATACAACCAGATCATTATTTACTAACTCCAAAGATTTATATTTATCATATGACTCAAATAATTCATTTTTCAAGATATCTGATTTTTCAAAAAAAAATTGCTCTCAGATAATAGAGACTGAGCCCATGCAAAATTTCCAACATTTTCACTATTTAGTTTAATATATCTATCTTGTTGGATTTTAAGAACTTTTTCTAAATTTGCAACTCGATCTTTTTCTAAATTTGCAACTCGATCTTTTTCAAATATAAGTTTTTGTTGAAAATGTTGTAATTTGAGTATCATTCTCCGCATCTATTCAATGCATGAGGATTCAAGTACCTCATCACTAGATTCTGCCTTTTCTTTTTCATTGTCAGATAAATCTGTTTTACTTCTTGCCATCAAACATATATGAGCCACAACATCTGATTCTGATTCTTCATCTTCATCAGTAAGATTCAGCCAATGATCATCTTCGGCCATCAAAACTTGTTAGAACCCAAAATGCAAAATGTAAAAAGTAATGAAAAACAATAAGTGATGAAGAACCAGAAGATCAATGGAGATATCAAGGCAGAATCGACTAAGTCTGGATCGATGGAAAGACTATCCAGAGCATCGATGGAAAGACCAA
>NC_037539.1:18668201-18668954 GCF_001531365.2 Cynara cardunculus var. scolymus | reverse complement strand
TTAGCTAGATTATTTGCTAGAAAGTAGCAATAGATAGTTATCTTAGCATTAGCCATCTAGTRTAAATAGACGACTAGGTCTATTGTAAATAAGTGTGCGTAATAAAGAAAAACCTTTGAAGCTCAAGTTTGTTCTTGAATGTTCTTATTTTAATCTTGAGTCTTTATAACTTTCTTCGTAAAATCACTATAATTTGGTTATTTATAACTAAATTATTAGTGTTATTGAGAGATCTGGGATCAACAATTGGTATCAGAGCCTATTGATTGATTATTCAATCAAACGATCATTTAAAATCTCTCAATATTCTAATATTCTTTCTCATCAAAAATTCTTTCTTCTTCTCCAAATTTTTTCAATGGCCAACTGGAATTCTGCTTATAATGTTGGTTCTCTCACAAAGCCCCCAACTCTTCAACGAGAGGAGTACCCTCAATGGAAGATAAGAATGGTAAACTTTCTGGAGGATATGGACAGGAATCTCCTGCGATCCATACAGGAGGGTCCTTACATCCCACAAAGTCTAGTTCCAAGAGTTCCAAGAACAAGTACCACAGCTGAAATTCCAGCATATTACATGCCAAAAGATGAAAGAAATTGGGACGACGATGATAAAGAAAAAGTCGAAACTGATAGAAAGGCCAAAAGACTGATAATCATGGCCCTGCCCAATGAAATATTTCAATCCCTTGATATATGCTCCACTGCGAAAGAACTCTGGGACGAATTGGCAAGTCAACTGGAAAGAGGAGC
>NC_037539.1:18656253-18668101 GCF_001531365.2 Cynara cardunculus var. scolymus | reverse complement strand
ATCCTTAGATTTGGCTTTAATTTTCTTGGAAGAAACGCCAATCTGTCTTTTATTCTCCCCAGAGCCTTGACTCTTAGGGTGAGAGACACGACAGGAAGAGTGGTGGATGTGTGCAGAAGGAGTATGCATGAAATCGAAGCAATTACAAGAGGAGACAACATAAGGAATTTGCATAAATTTTTCATTAGATTTCACAAAGAATGGTACAGATGTTTTGTTTTTAGAGCCCTTCCTAGATATGGGTCTCTTTTTACAAGATTCCTTCACTATTCTAGGCTCCTTTTTCAAAATCCTTTTAAAGTCCTTCTGTATTTTCCCTTCCTTTGGTTTCCTGCATTTACTGCAACAGAAGCTTTGTTTGACAAATGCCATTTTTCCTTTTGCTGCCAAGTGTAAGTAGGTTATCGTGTCTTGGAGACAGAGTTTTGAGAGTTACTTTGCTTTGAAGTTCCTTTCTTACCTTTCTCAAGATCACTAGCAGTCACTACAACTTGTGTAGGACTAGCTTTGAGATTTGAGGCATTTTCATACTTAGAAGTGGCCTTTCCAGAGAGCTTAGAGTTAAAAACATTTTCTAAGAGGGACTCATTTTCATACTTTGAAGTTCCTTTCTTACCTTGTTGACCGTGTTTGACCTCGCCCCCGATACAGTACGGATCGTCCCGGGGGCGAGGTCAAACACGGTCAACGAGGTGAACAATAATCTCGACTTTTGAGGAATTTTTTTTTACCCGGGATCGCCCCCATTGTGTACGGGGGCGATCCGGGTGGTTATTTTTGCAAAACCTCTAAAATGTGGTTATTTTGTGGCAAAAGGTTGTGTAAACCGGTTATTTTTATAAATAACCCTTTTATTTATTAAAAGACAAAACCAGGTATCAATAGGAGATAGTGGCAAGCAAGATTGTTAGAAGGGTAATTGCTGCAACTGATGTTTGAACTTTTGAGCAAAATGGGTTGGACGGTTGTTATTGTCACTTAGTTTGGAAGGAGACATTATGTTATGAGAATTATATTGGAATTGATAGCCGTTTCTTCCCCATTCTTTTTCTTTTTGTTCTTCATGTTCTCTCCCATTTGATTGTATTCTACCACATTCTTCCCTACTATAATATAGTTGAACAAACCTATAAATATGCAGTAGTTAAGTGATGGTTTGCCCTCACTTGAATGTGCAGTAGCTAATTCACTTGACTGTTCTCCCTTAACTTTTCAATTTTACATATGAAGAGTGTAAATAATTGAAGAAGAACCAACCAATCAAGTGTTTGGAGTTGGATTGAGAAGCTACGAGTGTTGACTTTGGTTTATATAGAAGACGTGGGATGTAGTAAATGGGACAAGTAGATGAGTTATTGTTATGATGCTCCTTATTTTGGTTTTGGACAAGTAGATGAGTTGGTGTTTAAACACAAAGGCTATAACAACTTGATTAAAGAAACCTTAACATATTATTTTAAAGCAAACACTCAACTATAAGATCAYAATTATGAACAAAAAACACTAATGGATCTCTCGATCTATGAAGGAAAAAGCTAGACAATTGTAAATTACCACACTTGGATGTTTTTAATTGGGCATCATTTGGACTTTTCGTCGTGGGCACCAAAAATCTCAAGACCGACCCCGATCATTTGTGTTATTCGAATTCTATATAACAACTTAAAGTACAAACACATAAATGAAATTAATCATTCTAATTCTTTCAAATTCTATTCCAACTAACCAAATGTCTTCTCTTATTTTGATAAAAAGAAATACTATTTATCAAAATAATAATAATAATAGTCTGTTAAAATTTATAAAATAAAAGGTGTTACAAATAGAAATAAGAAATGGAAAATGAGGGTGCATGGGGAAGTAGTACAAGTGAGTAGTAAAGGAGAGGTCGCAGTCACTTTAGTTAAATTTTGCAGAGTGAACCCTCGAGTTTTGTGCCGACTTCTGGGACCCACATTCTGGGTCTGGGCGGAGCTTTAATCATGTCAGTCGCGCCCTCACAGTAATAATGGTAGGCCCCATTCTACCCTCTTAAAATGCCTTCCGTTTTTCACTCCCCACCTCACTGTTCCATTCAACGTCTGCACCAACAACTTCCTCCTTGCGTTGATTTATGTTAGTAAACTTCTGCATTTTTTAGACAAGACATAATATTGTATTTTTATCAAATATATTTTAATCATAATCCATATTTTAAACTTCATCAAATTATTTGAACAGTTTCAGTACAATATAAATATTGAGTATTAGTGGCGCATCGATTATGTCTAAGAGAGATTCATAGAAAACCTCATGTACGTGCAATTAATGATGGCTAAATCGGCTTGTTTCGATTCGATCCGAAAATTCAAATAATTTTATAAATAAATATTTTTTAAATAATTTTATAACGTATTTTTTTTAAGGCAACAAAATTTTAATTATATTAAAACGTATTCTCAAAGTGTATTTGAGTGATCAAATTACAAATTTTTACAATGTATTAAAAATATATATCATTAAAAAAAATTATTTTTTAATGTCGGGACCAAGATTGGGACCAACGGCCCATTACCGGTTATGAAGAACCTTGACCGGTCTTATCATTTTCGACCGAGACCAGTTATGACCGGTTACGAGAAAGCTTGGGACCGATTTGGACCGGCCCGACCCGGTCCGAGACCGATTTTTGGCCATCACTACCTGCAATGTCATCAGACCATTAGTGGTTGTCCGACGGATAGGGCCGTCCCTGGGGGAGGGCGGGCCGGACGTATGCCCAGGGCCCATAAAAATTAGGGGCCCAAATTTTTTAATATATATATATATATATATATACACACAAAATATAGTAGTTTAAATAAATTAGTAAATACAAGACACATAAAAAATTTAGTATCTAATATGACACGAAAAGATTTTGGTACTACATTAACTATTAAAGACCCAAACATATATGAATTAAATATATTGGAGAAAAATAATACCTAAAGGAGGTTAATCTGTCGTTCATTATATAATATTATTTAATGTTTCTAAGTTTTTTTATCTGAAACCGACGTCTAAAACTACTTACTTCGAAAACTTTGATATATTCTTCATAATTTATCTCCCATCGACTCTTTTGATTGTTCCATTCTTGCATTAATTCTATTTTTATATTAGAATATGATAGATTTTCTTGTTATTAGCTAACAAAACCCCCATCTTTTGAAAAAATTGCCAACCATATAAGACGGTACAACTTATATCTATATTTAGAATAATAAAACTATAATTGTTTTTTCATAGTTGTTTTTTATTATCTAATATTGAGTGTATAAATCTTATGTACTATATTATCTCTAAAAGAAGAATAAGATTTCAAACTATCACTGACATGAGTTTTTTAATTTATATAATCGATAATTACAAAAAAGTTTGTTTTAACCTTAACCCTATGTTCTTGAGTCTTCTTTTACTTAGGAAAGAGAGGGAAGTAATGGGAAAAGAAAAATATTTTGTTCTCGATATTTTTTTAGGGAAAGAAAAAAAAATTATATCAAAAATTTATTTTTATTTCATTAATTTTCCTTCCTTTTTTTTCTCTATTAAAAACTCAAACAAAAAACTTTATTTTTCTTCCTTTCTTTTATTTTTCTTTTCCTCTCTCATTCTTTCTTTCATTCCCAAATTCGAAAACATAATATAAAAGTTTAAAATGGTATTAATCTTTCCAAATTCAAAAACATGATATAAGTTTTAAATGGTATTAATCTTTCCAAATTCGAAAACATAATATAAAAGTTTAAAATGGTGTTAAAAACATTAACATGAGATGACATGGAAAAGTCCAATCTATTTATATTGATTTACATAGTGTCACTCGAAAATCAGAAAAATCGACTTTGTGACCCCAAATGATGTCATTTTATGTACCAAAAGTATATCATAGGATGTTTTTGATGACGAAACAAATCAACGATACTACAAAAAAAAGTTCTAGTAGATAATATTAGTTTAGAAACGAGTATTGATTGATTTTGCGTCTAGGAATACTCGGAAAAACGGTTTTATATGAATTCAATGTTATTTCTGATTATAAAAACAATATATTCAAAAAATATCGTATTTATCGAGGGCCCATTTTTACAACTCGCCCAGGGCCTAAAAATTGTCAAAAACGGCCTGCCGACGGATTAGCTGGTGCGTATAAGTTAGTTCGAAGGCATACGGTTACAAAACAAAGCATCAAGTGTTATCTACATAACATAATATTTCATAAATTTCAAATATTATTGTCCAATATTTTTTTATTAATTTAATATTTTCGATTTTCGATTAACAATAAAATTTTACATTTCATTGCATTACAAATCACATTAAAACGCTATTAAAATGTCTTTGAAATATGTTTTGCTAGACTTGGAACATCTTGAATAATACCAGATACAAGATTCCATGTTCTACTTGTGGGTTCCTCTTATTTGGCTTTCGTAACATAAAGACACACA
Source organism: Cynara cardunculus var. scolymus (assembly GCF_001531365.2). Classification (NCBI taxonomy): domain Eukaryota; kingdom Viridiplantae; phylum Streptophyta; class Magnoliopsida; order Asterales; family Asteraceae; genus Cynara; species Cynara cardunculus. The sequence continues at coordinate 18,663,629 of NC_037539.1, read as the reverse complement.
ATGTGCTCGTTATAGTAATTTGGTTATCATCTTTCAAAAATGATGAAATTAGAGATTTTGAACTATTTTTTTGCTTTAATAAATATCTGAAAATGATTATTTATAGCATTTTCAACAAATTATTTAAAATAGAGAAAACAAAGATTTTAGCAAAAAAATTGATCCACTTATTTTCCAAAATAGTGAGTAGGTAAGAGAGTGAATATATTTCAAATCTGAATAACTCACAAAAATAATTAATATTATCATGAAGGATAAACAATTTTTTTTATTATATTTCAATAATAAATTTTTTTGAAATAAAATGTTTATGAGAAAAAAATATATTATATCAAATGTATGAAATATTTTAATAATATAATTAATCTTGTAATTTTGAAAATAGAAAAGTTATTATAAATGAACTGAACATTTTTTTGAGATACTGAAATGTGATTCTCCATTGTGAAGAAATTTTAATAAAATCTGTTATAAAAAGATGGTTTTGTTAATTATCCCTAGTTCTTAACAATAACTTTTTTGAAATTAAATATTTAAAAATATATATTACTTCCATTAAATATTTTTAATAATATAATTAATAGTATAATTCAAAATAAATAAAATTGTTTATTATATTTATTTATTTTTACATGGATAAATTTTAAAGAATTTATTGAAAATTACATTATTTATTAATTAATTTTAACTAATCAGTTATAAAAAAGTTATCAAAGCTATATATCATTGTATAATTTTACATTTAGTCTAATAAACATTTTAATAAATTTAATTACAATTTTATTATTTTAGAACTAAAAATTTAAATAATAAAAATTACAACAAAATTTATAAGACTTCAAATAACAACCATTTATTTTGAAATTGAAAACAAAGTCATAAAAGCATAAAACTGAAAAGGGAAAGATCAGTTCAGCAAAGTTGATTCAATTAAAGCTATGAACTTTGGGTGCATTGGAGTAAAGCGCTTACCCCACTTTAGGAGACCTAATATTTAAACTTTATGTGTTATCAATTTTTTAACCATCATATTTGTCGGTCTAATTTTTTTTTAAATTTAAGGTTTTGACAGGTAACTCGTTAGCATACGGATAGGTGACTTTCTCTAAATACAAGATAGGTTATGGATTCAATTTCAATTCTCAAGCCCCCTACTAGCCTCAGATGGTTGAGTCAGCCAAAATTACCCCTCACATCTGTGTTTAGGGGTGTATGTGTGTTGGGTTGAACGATTTACAACATTTTTACAACTCAACTCAGTTATGTGCGGTTTGGAAAAATCTCAACCCAACCTTACCAGATTGGGACGGACATGTTAGTAGTTATATAAATTTAATAATTAAATACTTTATACGACTTAAATTTATAGGACCAAACTATAAAACACCTTATGTAAAAAAAATTATAATAGGTTTATAAGACGTTTTGGCATTTCAATAAGTTTTTTAGAATGTTTTTGAATAGTTTATGAAACAATTTTGAAATTGTCTCCTAAATTCATCTATTTATGTAAAGTCCCAACAAAACCAAATCCCAAAATACATGACATATCATTATAACATGTTACAATATAGACAAACAGATCAATTATATCCGTACATATCAACAAATATCCTGAATACAAGAACTGATCTAATAAAAAACTAGTCCAACAGTGAGTTACATCTTTCCTTGACCTTTGTCTTCCAACCTAAGCTGAACTGCAAAATTTATTTTGAAAACGATTGAGCAATGAGCAGTCTATCCGCCGAAGGCCTGAAAGATAAAATCTTAAGAGTACAAGCTTTGGGCGATGACCATGTCTCACTGGATAAAGTGTTGGGCGGTGAAGATTATCAACCGACCTGCCACCTATCGCAGTTATCCTGCCACCTCTCGCGGATGCCCCACCACTAGTTTAATGCCTCAATATGTTAGTCTGAATCCAAATACGTCACACAATTTCATGTATCAAAATAAATCATGTGTAACGTAATAACATGTATTTTACAAAAGCTTTGTAAAAACTCACCTCATATCAACCAAATCTCACCAAACCTTTATCAGGATCTATGTGAAAACACGATGTATAACTTTCTCAAACTTACTCTCAAAACTCACACAAAGATGCTCCCCTTGAAGATTTACCAAACCAAGCTATATATGCATATTCAGAAGAAAGGAGGTGTGGGGCGGTGCATGGATTTGCACCCAACCTCCCCCCATATGAAGGCCTTAGCGAAAACCAAAATCCAATACAACTATTGGACCTATAATTTAAAATCACAAGGAGGTGGCCTAAATTTCATCTTTGATCCCTCATCTTCCATCAACTATAAGATTTTACACTGAACTTTTCATCGCTATTTGTTTCGAAACTCAATCAATAAATTTAAAACTGAACATTACAATACCCTCTCCTTAGAAAAAATTTCGTTCCGAAATTCCACTAGGTAAACAAATGAGGATACTTTACTCTTATCTCAGACTCAGGTTCCCAGGTGGCTTCTGGCTCCTTATGATATCTCCAATTTACTTTCACTATTCTAATCTATTTATTTCTCAACGCTTTTACTTTGAAGTCAACAATGGCTTTAAGTCTCTCTTTAAAACACAACTTTTCATTAATTTTGATTTTTGGTAGTGGCACAGCTACTTCTACGTTTGCTAGACACTACCTTAGATTTGATACATGAAAAGTGTTATGAATACCACTCAACTCGATAGGAAGTTCTAGTTTGTATGCCACTTCCTCGACACGTTCAATGATAGAAAATGGTCCAATGTACCTTGGACTCAACTTACTTATGTTTCCAAAATGGACAACTCCTTTCCAGGGTGATACTTTCAACATCACCCTATCACCAATTTGAAACTCAATCGGCTTACGACACTTATCAGTGTAACTTTTCTGCCGATCATAGGCTACTTTCATTCGTTCAGAAATCTGATTAATCTTATCTGCCGTCAACTGAATTATATCAGGTCCAACCAATTGTTTCTCTCCCACTTCGTTTCAACACAACGGTATTCGACACTTTCGCCCGTACAACACTTCAAAAGGTGTCGCCTGAATACTTGAATGATAATTGTTGTTGTAGGCGAACTCAATCAAAGGCAAATGGCTATCCCACGATCCTCCAAAATCAATAACACATGCCCGTAGCACATTTTCAAGCGTCTGGATCATTCATTCACTTTGTCCATCGGTTCATTAGATGATAAGTCATACTCAACTTTATCTGTAAACTCATTTCTCTTTGGAAACTCTTCCAAAACATAGACATGAGTCGACTGTGTCGATCAGAAATAAATGACAATGGAACACCATGACGTTTTATCATTTCATCAATATAGAGCTTCGCTAGTTGGCCCATAGAATACAATTATTTCATTGGTAAGAAATGAGCAGACTTGGATAATCGATCCACAACAACCTATATAGCATCAAAGCCTTTTGGTGTTCTAGGTAGCTTGGTTATGAAACCCAATAGTAATGTGATCTCATTTCCAAACTGGAATTTCTAACGATTGCAACTTACCAAAGGGTCGCTGATGCTCTATCTTCACCTGCAGGTAAGTCATACACTGCTCAACATGTCTCGCGATATCTTTCTTCATTCCCATCCACCAGTAGAATTGTTTCACACCTCGATACATTTTCTTTGTACTTGGGTGAATGGAAAAACGAGATTTGAAAGCTTCACTCAATATTCTCTCTATGAGTTTACCATAACATGGCACCCAGACTCTATTTCAGAAACACAACAATTCTCGACTGTCTTTTACTAACTCAGTCAATAGACAACCGAGTCGCTCTTGCTTGATCTTATCTTCTTTTATAGCTCCACTTTGGAAACCTTGTAATTCCTCGTGAATGCTCGGAAATAATTTTGCTTGTAAGGTAGCAGCTTTAATCGTTGCACTCTCAGCTACCACATTTGCATTGCCTTGATGATACAAGATCTCACAATCATAATCACTAACTAGTTCCAACAATCGTCTTTGGTGCATATTTAATTCTCGCTGATGGAACAAATGCTGCAAACTTTTATGATCGGTAAAAATTTGGCACTTAGTTCCACATAGGTAATGTCTCCAGATTTTCAAAGCAAAGACTACGGCCGCTAGCTCCATGTTGCGAGTAAGATATTGCTTTTCATGCTCTTTTAACTGTCTCAAGGCATAAGGGATAAACTTTCCACGTTGCATCAACATGCAACCCAAACCTAGTTTCGAAGCATCACTATAGACCACAAAATCTTTCGTACTGTCTGGTAAGGATAGAATTGTCACGCTGCATAACTTATCTTTCAAAATCTGGAAGGCTTCATCTTGCACCTTTTTCCACTCGAATTTCACATTCTTTTTCGTCAGTCCGATCAACGGTGTAGCAATACGAGAAAAGTCTCGTATAAACTTTCGCTAATAGCCTGCCAATCCAAGGAAACTATGGATTTCTATTGGCGTTCACAGTGCTTTCCACTTATCAATGGGTTCAATTTTGAGTAGATCTACTTAATTACCTGCATCAGAAATGACGTGCCCAAGAAATTAAACTTCTCGTAGCCAGAATTCACATTTTGACATCTTTGCATACAATTTCTCGTGCTTCAATAACTCTAGAATCAGACGCAGATGATTCATGTGCTCTTCCTTAGACCGAGAGTATATCCATATGTCATCAATAAAAACAATAACAAATTTTTCGATATATGGATGACACACCCTATTCATCATGTCCATGAATGGCGCTGGTGTGTTTTGGTCCCGTTAGGGTATACAAGATGTGTACGCCAGTTTGTAGAAGGGGGGGGGGATGAATACAAACACATAAACTTTTCAAATTTAAAATATGTATTGATAAAGAAGGATCAATACAGATTTTACAAGATTGTTTGCGGAAAGATAAGGTAAATAAAACCTATCTAAACAATCTAAAGTTACACACTAATTCCTAGCAAATGAAGAAAACATTTGCTGTAAAAGACATAGAGAAAAGTAAGTTCTATCTGGAAAAGAACTATTTAGAATATAATAAATAGATTCTAACTTGCTCTTGAAGATGAGCGTATGAGTTCTTAGATGTGTGTTGTTTTACTTAAGTGTAAGTAAGTTGAGGTTGAGAGATTGGGGTTATGTGTCTCTACATGGAGATAGAACACATCTATTTATACCCATTGTATTAAATGCACATTTAATGCAACATGGTAGGGTTAGAACGCATGTCAAGCCTTAAGAGGAAGACTTATCATTTGCTACAGTGAATAGTACAAAAAGCCTATTCATGAGCAAACATCCTTTCACAAAGTTGGTGGGTAATAGAATCAACTAGTCGGCTCCGTACCGTACTAACATTTGGAAAGGGGTATGTGTTTGTCCTTTGTATGTGTAAGGACAAGACAAAAACAATCGTGCTCAACAAGCTTCTTTTGATCGCTAAATGCTGGAATAATCTGGAGGTCTCTTCAGCATTCGTTGAGGCTTGGGCAGTCTACACACATATATAGACAAGGCTACAATCACTGAATACCGCTTCAGATCACGTACTCGCCAGTCTTTATTCATCAGTTTCAGTCTTTGACTTTTGCTGAAGGTTCTTTGGTGTGAGTTTTGTCTTCTTGAATTATCGCTGTCGCTGATTGGATTTACATTACAAGTTTTTTCAGCGATCACTAAATAGACTCAGTGATGATTGCTGGAACTAAAAATAGAAACATAAATACTTCGTATAGTGTAAAAGGGATTATCATCAAATGAATGAGATAGAGGATCAACAATCTCCCCCTATTTGATGATAACAAGACAACATAAAGAAAGTTGTCTTATCAAATAATAGTAAGGAAAAGTAACATATAAAGTATATGTCCTTTTCTTTGGGATCTTTTTCAGAGAATCAATCTTTATTTAGAGAATTTTCTTAAGTTACATTTAAGAAAAGTTTCAAGAATGAAAACTGAAACTGAAAGCTTATTCACTGACTTATAGATTGTTAGTGAATGTAAAAAGTATCACTGGAACTCATAGACTTGTGTCCCTATGACTTTTTTTAGGGATCTTTTTTCAGAGATGCACAAAAACACTTATATTATATTCAATGGAAATATTACAAGATGTTCAGTACATGTCTAAAACTTACAAAATATAAGGTTAATTACTGAAAGTAGACATAGTAAGTAGATTACAAAACGTGGACAATATTACAAAGATAAATAAACTAGTCTAAGTTGTTTAGATAAATATAGCCAGATACATCTTCTTCAAGCTTCTTTCAACGTAGAATTTCTCTTTGTATCCTTCGGTCCACAACTTTTCCTTGCAAGGTATCATCTATCCAGACCTTGAGATAAATCAGATGTCCTATCGGGCATAGATGTAACTCAGACATTCTCTGAAATCTCACTTCACCTTCATAGTCAAGGAATATAACTCCTAACTCAGGTTTGAAGTGCACAAAGTTGGATATATAAGGACCCTTCTCTGGCAGATCAAGATTCAACATAGAGATGTCTATACTCTCGTATTCCTTCAGGACTTCTGTTAGGACCTGTAAATTCAGATTTGGTATTTGATCTCTTACTCTTGATGATCTTTAGGATGATTACAGTGCAGCGGAAACAATGATAAGAACACAACAGAGTAATTAATCAAGAACACACAGATTGATATGAAGAAGATGAACGCAATAGAATAGCTTCAAAGGTTTTTCAATTGATTGAAAATAAGACGATTACAATACGGAAGCACATAGAATTACAAAGGCCTAAGCTGCTATTTATACTAGTTCTTAACGACCTTTCTGACATGACCTAGACGTGTGAAATCATCCAACCCGTCCAAATAAAGTCGATTAAAGACCTAGTCACGTGAGAAACACGTGCAGCTAACAACCTTTGAAAAACAGCAGAACAGGATCTTCACAGAAGACGAATCCGCAGACCCTCTGTTAGCCAACTCAGAGGCTCTGCTGTGAAAGACTTGTAGGTTCTTATTGCCAGAGGACCATTTTCCAGAACCTCTGTGAGAGACAACAGAGGTTCTGTCATTCTTGACTTGCACGATCAAACAACTTCTGTTGATGGTCCTCTGTTGTCTTCTGTGGAAGATACCCTTCTGTCAACACTTGCAGAATACTTTTTCATACTTTTCCATTAAGTAAATATTGGAGCTAACAATCTCCCCATAAGTATGAAAAAGTAAAAATGGACAATTAAATGCAAGAAATGACTAATTGAAAGAATTACAAGAGGGGATAAAACTCATCATCTGAAAAGAATTACATAAAATTGAAAGAAATACAAAATTGTTGCTCAGGCCTATCTATTACAGAAGATTAGTCCACAGCAGAGTCTGGATAGTCGTCTAAAGGCAAACTGCAGATCTGTCTTGATGGTTCT
>NC_037539.1:18653228-18655923 GCF_001531365.2 Cynara cardunculus var. scolymus | reverse complement strand
ATCAAAATCCTTCTGGCTGTAGTATTTCACTTGAGCGTGCATAACTTTGATCAGCCTTCTGAGCGATATAGAATAGCTTGACCTCCTCTCCATGTATTTGTTAAGAATTTTGTGCAGGAAGATCAGGTCAAATACACAGAGGTTGTGGAGGTCAGCATCTGTGAACATGTATAGGTTGCTGTCATCCCTCTTCACCACATATTGAGCATAAAGCACGGTCTTCTTCAGCATCGTCCTTGGAGAAATTATTTCAAGAGAGGTTATCACGTGCTCTGAGAAGACCTGCTCGCGTGGCTTTGTGAGTCTTGAAAAGTGAAACTTCATAGCTGCAGAGGGTATACCTGTAAGCTCTAGGTCGTAAGGGGGCTCTGTGTCTACGACAGAGTAGCGCCACCACAGAATCTCCTCTACAGTGGTTACAGGCTCTGTGCGCACCTTCTGCATAGGGATTTTGCTCATCGAATCAAAGATCTCATACACCCTTCCCACTGTGGCAGATTCTGGCACTTTGGTTTCTTCTTCTTCTAGAATCGGCCTCTGGGTAGACCCCTCTGCTAGGATAGGTTCGACAGTTCCTAACAGAGCGTCGAACGTACCCGTGGATGTTTCCTCCTTCGCCATCTTGGAGGATGAGCCTTCTCCAGCTCTGGGGATTGGGGCTATGCCTTTTCTTGCTTGAGCCTCTGCCAAATATGCCTTTAATGCTTGAACGAGTTCTGGGTCGTTATACTCTTCTTCGTTTATCTCCTGTGGCATTTCAGAGCTCGACCCCCTTTGTGGCGACTCCTCTACAACTTTGCCCTTGCCTTTCCCCTTAGGCTCTGGTGCTTTGTCTTTTGAGAAYAGGRCTTCTGTAGAGTCCACTATCTTTAGTGGTTTGGCAGAAGTCATCTTCTTTGGCTCTTTAGCTTTCTTCTCCGTCTTCTTCTCCCCCTCATGACGATCATGGTCATCACCTCCTTGATCGTCATGGTTTTTGGTGGCTTCTGCCTTGCAAGTAATGAAGGGAGCCTTCTTCAATCACCTTAAGATTCTGGTAGCCGCCTTCTCTATTTTCTCGATCACCAGCTCTATGTGCACAAAAGCATTGTTTATATCGATCTCTGAGGCCCACTTCATTTTAGAGAGACTTTGATAGATTTCGCTTCTGAAGGAGTCACCCTCTTTGACGAGCTTTGAAGTGCAGTCTCTAATCGATTGGTTGGAAGCTCGGGCTTCTTTGAGAAGTTGATCTGTGTGTTTGCTCACAATATCTCCTAGGGCTTCAACCATTGCGTCTAGCTCTCTGCGAGTGGCTAGATGGTTGATGTTTGCCTTGGAAGATTTGGTATCAATACCGTAGGTGACTGCAGAGTAGAACATGTTCTTGATCTCATCCTTGAATGTGGAGTAGTCTGTGTAGCCTGTAGAGATGAAATCAGCAGCAAACTGGGCGGCCACCTCTGATAACTCTGTCTTCACCTTCTGGATTGAAGAGGGGTTGAGTGATAGAGCGCTGAAGGCTTCTACGAGGTCGTCTTTATGAAGGACAGAGCTCTGAAGGGTTGAAAGTGTTGCCTTGAGTTCTGATGTTGTAGATGTCAACTCCTTCAGAGCCTCTGTTATTGGAGCAAGGGCCTCTGTCGACAATTGAGAGGTGAACAAGCTTCTCAACTCGTCCAACCTCTGGAATACCGCTATGGCGAAGGTTTGTAACTCCCCCTTCGTCACATAGGTATCTTGGGAACCTAGATCACCAACACATGGTGACCTAGTAGCCTCGGAGTGGGAGGCACCCTCAGCGACTGGTTTTTCGAAGTCAGCTCGGGGACTTCCACCGGATCCTTGGACTTCTCCAAGAAGAGAGCCTACCAGTGTTCTATCGATATCGTGCCTTGTAGGTTCAGAGCCTAACACGATAGAGGGATCGAGTGTGGACTTTGGGHGTTCTAGACCCTCAGTCTCTGTGACTCTCACATATGCCTCTGAAGCATATTTTGGTTGGTCACTCAAGTGTGGAGAGGCAACGGATGCCTCTTTGGGTTGTGAGGAGTCCTTGGGCGATTGGACTCTTATATTAAAACCACCATTCTTTTGAGAGGATGTTGGAGTAAGTTGTGGTTTTCGGGTAGTGCATTCGACAGAGAACGGAAGAATGTCCTCTGCGAGGTTAGCTTGGGTTGGGCTCAGCATGTGCACGCCTTTTTCAATAGGGGATCCCTCTAGAATAGGGTCCCTAGAAACGTGGGTAGCACTGGGAGGGGGGCTAGGATATGTGCCTTGGGCATCTTGTTCTCCCTCTCCTATCTCCACCTCTTCCTCTTCGTCGTCTAATACGACCTCTGTCCCCAAATCAGCTACTTCCGTAGGCGCTTTAAACTCCTATTGAATTTGGAAGATAACATCTTGTATCTGCTCTGTGGGGACTCCTTGTGAATCACTTTGCGCAACCTTCTGCGCTTTGGAGTAGCCTTTGTAGGGCTCTCTTGAATAGCGGCCTCTGTGACCACAACCTCTACGGGTTGGGCCTTCTTCGATTTGTTTTTCTTAGGCTTTTGCAGAGGACTACTTGGACCCTCTTCTTCTACGGGTCTCTTCTTCCCTTCCTTTTTTCACAGAAGAATCAACACCCTTCTGTGTCTTCTTTGGGTTTTTTGGTGGGGGACTTACTACTCTAGTTCTTTCCTCACTCACCTGTCTAGCCTCTACTGGCTCC
>NC_037539.1:18651113-18652778 GCF_001531365.2 Cynara cardunculus var. scolymus | reverse complement strand
TCCCCAAAGACTAGGCCAAAGAACCTCTGTAGAATTAGGTTTGGATGGTTTAGGTCTTCTTTGGCCTTCTTCTGCGCCTTCACTTTCGACTTCTCACCCCTCTGTGTCGCGTACTTTTTCTTGATTAGTCCAACCATGTCTTCAAAGATAAGCTGTGCTGTAACAACTCTGCACTTTTGGATTTCCAGGTTAGGATCTTATTTCGGAATCTTCATTAGAAAACTAAGTCTTTTAGGATTAAACTTATCCAGAGTATGATCTTGAAGAGGTCGCCTATTCGATCAGAGGCTCTGGTGTGAGCCACAGAGGCTCTGGTGTTAGCCACAGAGGCTCTGGTGTTAGCCACAGAGGCTCTGGTGGCAGACACAGAGGTTCTGGTGGCAGACACAGAGGCTCTGGTGCTATCTACAAAGACTCTGTTGCCTCTTCTCAGAGACTCTGTGTCTTTTCATAGAGACTCCAACAACTCTTCACAGAGACTCTGTGTCTCTTCACAGAGGCTCTAGCATCTCTTCGCAGAAGCTCTGTGTCTCCTCACAGAAGCTCTGGCGTCTTTTCTTCGCAGAGGCTCTGTTGTCTTCTTTCTGATGCTCTGGTTGCCCATATTTGATCATTCAGTGCGGCAGCTGGTCTTGTTCCGGACTTGGACATTTTGGTTATTTAGATTTTTGGGTCTTAACTTAAGGAAATGTATAAGTCCTTGGGCTTGGGCCTTTAGAGGCCATCCCACTACTCCTCTTGAAGCCTCATATAAATACCCCCTTCTCTTTTAAAAACTCTTCATTATTCAAAGCTCTAGTCTTTCTCGTTCTCCCTCTCTAAAAAGTTCATCACCTTCGAGCCGAACTCGTCTTCCTGCAAGTTTAGGATCGCTGTTGTGTTAGAACACTGGTTTTTTTTTAAAAACCATCGACTATAACTAAAATGATTGCTAAACGATTTTCAGTCATGTGTTTAAAGCAGGCCTTGTTGTTACACATCAGTTAAGTAAAGTCTGATCACCTGTGCTTAATTTATGTGTAATAAAAAGAACTTAATCGATCTGATTAGAGGTATGCTYTAGTTGTGACACTATTATGAAAAGCATGAGCTTAGTCCCATTTTTGTGAATATCTGTTTCCTAGGATTAGAGGCACAGGTCAAGAAGACCAGAAACAATGAAGTTGGAATCATTACCTTCGCAGAAGCTCTGCCATAAGTGAATAAGAGAACCAGAGGATCCATGCATGAGTTACATGAATGATAAGCATAGGGGTTGCCACAGAGGCTCTGGTCCCGCTACCAGAGGCTCTGGTCCCGCTACCAGAGGCTCTGGTTGGAGCAAGATGTAGGATCAGAGGGTCGTTGAACCCTTAGTATATCTAATGAAATTGCTCCAGAAGCTCTGGTAGACACTCTGTGTACAGAGGCTCTGGCCTCGACACCAGAAGCTCTGGTAGACACTCTGTGTACAGAGGCTCTGGCCTCGACACCAGAAGCTCTGGTAGGCATCTTGTGATCAGAGGCTCTGGCCTCGAAAGCTTTGTGAGAAAACAGAGGTTCTGGTTTCATTAGCAGAAGCTCTGGTATAGAACTCGGGTGTTGCATAAGGATTCTAGCATGATTGTTGAGGCGTAGTGTTGTTTAGAAGTTTCCTCAAAATCGCTAAGCTCTTGTTAGAGGATA
>NC_037539.1:18648202-18649397 GCF_001531365.2 Cynara cardunculus var. scolymus | reverse complement strand
CAGGGCGATGTAATCAGATGCGATAAGTGCAAAGTCCCGCATCGAAGAAATTGTATTATCTGTCAGAGGTGTCATCTAGGGGGTCACACGACGAAGGACTACCGAAAACGTCTATGCTATGAATGTGGGAGACAAGATCACATGAGGAACACTTGCCCAAAAAGAAGAACGGGGACAAATATGAAGCAGACTCGACAGAAGAGTGCAGGCAACTCGGGAAGTCAGGCTAGGGGCCGAGCTTTCGAATTCGGAGTCAGAGAAACTAGAGAGGATCCCAACGTGGTATCAGGTACGTTTCCTCTGAACAATGAATTTGCATCAGTTCTATTTAACTCGGGCACCGACAGAAGTTTTTTGTCACTAAATTTTAGGCAGAAAATTTACTTAAGACCCTAGAAGTTGAAAGAAGCCCTTGTCATTCAATTTGCCAATGGTCAGAAATTCAAAGTCAGGGATATAATCCCGAACTGCACCTTGAATTTAGCCAATAAGGACTTTAGCATAGACCTTATACCGATCGAACTAGGAAGTTTCTACGTAATTTTAGGCATGGACTGGCTGTCCAGAAACCAAGCCGAAATCATTTATTCAGATAAGCTTATTCGAATTCCTCAAGAAGGAGTGAAGCCAATAGTGGTCCAAGGAGATAAGTTGGACCAAGCGATTAAGBTGGTATCCTGCATGAAGATGAGGAAGTACCTAAAGAAGAATTACCCCGCATACTTGGCCCACGTAATAGATGGAAGAATCAGGGAGGATAACATTGAGGATGTACCCATAGTTCGGGAATTTTCCGATGTCTTCCCTAAAGATCTGCCAGGCCTGCCCCCGTAAAGACAAGTGGAGTTTGGTATCGACTTGATCCCTAGAGCTGCTCCGGTGGCCAAGGCACCATACCGTTTGGCACCCTCAGAAATGCAGGAAATGTCGACCCAACTCCAGGAATTGTTAGACAAAGGTTTCATAAGGCCAAGCCATTCACCATGGGGAGCACCAATATTATTCGTCAAAAAGAAAGACGGATCAATACGAATGTGCATTGATTATAGAGAACTCAATAAGTTAACCATCAAGAATAGATACGCTCTCCCCAGAATCGATGACCTGTTCGATCAACTTCAAGGGGCATCCTACTTTTCAAAAATTGATTTGCGATCCGGGTATCACCAAGTGAGGGTTCGGGAGGAGGACATTC
>NC_037539.1:18643997-18647250 GCF_001531365.2 Cynara cardunculus var. scolymus | reverse complement strand
GTATAAAGCCAACAAGGGTGCGGGCTTTGGGAATCTTAGTGAAAACTAGTCTGAAAGCTCAAATCCTAGAAGATCAAAAGGAAGCTCTAAGGAAGGAGAACTTAAAGGATGAAACCCTGCATGGCATAGAGTCCAAATTTCAAATGGAGTCTGATGGAGTGTGTTATTTGTGAAATAGAATTTGGGTACCTAGGATTGGCAATCTTAGATCAATTATTTTGGACGAAGCTCATCGATCAAAGTATTCAATACAACCGAGAGCAGACAAAATGTATAAGGATTTAAAAGCATATTACTGGTGGCTTGGAATGAAGAAAGACATTGCACTATATGTAAATAAATACGTAACTTCTGCAATAATTAAGGCTGAACATCAGAAACCTTCTGGTCTGCCCCATCAGCCCGAAATTCCTCAATGCAAATGGGAGCAAATATCAATGGACTTTGTAACTAAGCTCCCCCGATCAGGAAAAGGGCATGATGCCATTTGGGTGATTGTGGATCGTTTGACAAAATCTRCTSACTTTTTGCCAATCAGGGAGGAATATAAGATGGAGAAGCTAGCTCAGATTTATATAAGCGAAATTGTTGCTAGGCATGGAGTGCCTATTTCTATGCTATCGGATAGAGACAGTCGCTTTACATCAAGATTTTGGCAATCACTTCAGCAAGGAATGGGTACTCGTCTAGACTTGAGCACTTCTTATCATCCCCAAATGGATGGACAAACTGAGAGAACTATACAGACTCTGGAAGACATGTTGCGGGCCTGTGTTTTGGAATTTGGTGGAAGTTGGGACACACATCTTCCTTTAGTGGAATTTGCTTACAACAACAGTTACCATACTAGCATTCAATGTGCGCCTTATGAAGCCTTATATGGGCGCAAATGCAGATCCCTATTATGTTGGTTAGAAATTGGTGATAAACAATTAACTGGACCCGATATTATCCAAGAAACCACCGATAAGATCGTGGTAATCAAGGATCGACTCAAGGCTGCTAGGGATCGACAGAAAAGCTATGCTGACAATCGGAGGAAGCCTTTAGAATTTTAGAAAGGTGATAAAGTTTTTCTAAAGGTCTCGCCCTGGAAGGGAGTTATGCGTTTTGGAAAGAAAGGCAAGTTGGGCCCTCGCTATATTGGTCCTTTTGAAATAATAGAAAGAATTGGACCAGTAGCATATAAGTTAAATCTGCCCCAAGAGTTAAGCGCTATCCACGATACATTCCACGTATCGAATCTCAAGAGATGCCTATCAGATGAAACCCAGGTTTTACCCCTGGAGGACTTGCAAGTTTTTGATCAACTGCATTTTGTTGGAAAACCCTTGGAGATTTTGGATAGAAAAATTAAGTAGTTGAGACATAGTAGAATACCCATCGTGAAGGTTCATTGGAGTTCCAAGAATGGACCGGAGTATACGTGGGAAAGGGAAGACTTCATGAAGAACAAGTATCCCCACCTCTTCTCAAGCCAACCATGAATTGAAGCKCTGACGATTAAATTTCGGGACGAAATTTTTCTGAGTTGGGGAGGCTGTAACAACTCTGCACTTTTGGATTTCCAGGTTAGGTCCTTATTTCGGAATCTTCATTAGAAAACTAAGTCTTTTAAGATTAACCTTATCCAAAGTATGATCTTGAAGAGGTCGCCTATTCGATCAGAGGCTCTTGTGTCAGCCACATAGGCTCTAGTATTAGCCACAGAGGCTCTGGTGGCAAACACAGAGGCTTTGGTGCTATCTACAAAGGCTCTGTTGCCTCTTCTTAGAGACTCTGTGTCTTTTCATAGAGACTCCGGCAACTCTTCATAGAGACTCTGTGTCTCTTCGCAGAGGCTCTGGCATCTCTTCGCAGAAGCTCTGTGTCTCCTCATAGAAGCTCGGGCGTCTTTTCTTCGCAGAGGCTCTGTTGTCTTCTTTCTGAGGCGCTGGTTGCCCATACTTGATTATTCAGTGCGGCAGCTGGTCTTGTTCCAGACTTGGACATTTTGGTTATTTTAGATTTTTGGGTCTTAACTTAAGGAAATGTATAAGTCCTTGGGCTTGGGCCTTTAGAGGCCAGCCCACTACTCCTCTTGAAGCCTCATATAAATACCTCCCTTCTCTTTTAAAAACTCTTCATTATTCAAAGCTCTAGTCTTTCTCGTTCTCCCTATCTAAAAAGTTCATCACCTTCGAGCCGAACTCGTCTTCCTGCAAGTTTAGGATCACTGCTGTGTTCGAATTGTTCTTTTCAGCCTTGTCTTCAAAAAGGTATGCTCCTAAAGTGTTCAAATTGCTATTTTCTCTTCCTGCTCAACTCAAGCTTCAGAATTTAAAGATGGTGAGATTATCTATCGAAGACATGCATATGTCTTCATCAGATGATAATCTATGATCCAGAAACCTTTTAATCCCAAAAGAGAAGAAGAGAATTCTAACATTCTAGGGACCAATTGCACCTTCAGGTGACTTGGGTCTTCCATGCATCTCTAAATCAAATCTTTCATCTTGTAGCTTTCYGAGACCCAAAAATTCCCAATTGTTTTCTTTTCCTTTCTGGATCTTACTCAAGAAATGAGAATTTGGGGTATTATCTGTCTCTATTCTTGGAAATATAGAGTCGAAACCATCCCCATTTGCTGCCATTCTTGGGCATGCAACCGGATTTGGGGAGGTGTGCGACTCGAGGATTTAATTGTTCTTGGGAAGGGTGTTAAACCCACACAAAATCTTCAAATTCCAACAGATGGCGGCTGCCATCATTTGCTTTAGAAGGGCATTAAATGATGCCATTATTTGAATTTTGGAGATATTCGTTAAGGCTAATATTTAAAGTATCCGCTATATTGGTATTAGTATCTGGCTGACTGGATTGAAAACAATTTTGACCCAACTTAAATTTTGGAGGTTTAGAAATTCTTATTAAGTGTTGGTTGCTCTGTCAGGAAGTCCGAGCAGGTGATAGCAGGTCTCTTAAGGAAACAATTGATATTCGCCAAACTGTGAGTTCACGGCCCCACTTTTACTGTTTTTGTTATTTTGGGGGAAAAGCATGACAACAAGCTTTGCATGTTTAATTATTTGAAACCTCCCGACTATGGAACTGCATAGTCGGGTTTCTAAGTTGTATTTGTTACTGTTTTGCACTATAATATAAATGCTAAATTGATATGCTTGAGAATATATGTTTCCAAATAAAAGTCCCCGTCCATACACGCTACTTGTTAACTCGGGTACATTCCCGGGCCGTGGTATTGTGGATAGCT
>NC_037539.1:18627759-18643897 GCF_001531365.2 Cynara cardunculus var. scolymus | reverse complement strand
TGAATATCTTTTTACAGAACTATTCAATTTCGAATCATTTAATACAGATCTAGTAAAATTATTCTTCTTCAGTTGAGCAGATGATTTGTCGTCTTCTTTTACTCTCCRATAMGRTTTAAACTTCRACGRATTATCTGAAAAAGAAAAAAGAAAATTATTAGATTTACTTGAATTTCGAACTTTCTTTTTCTTWGTAWGYTTTTTCTTCTGTTTCCTTGGATTCTTTTTGGTTTTATTCTTTTTATAATAAATATCCTCGGAAACAGGTTTGTGATTAAAACTGTTTTGAAAATCTGAAGGTAAGTCAGAATCCTCAGTCATATTGGTTTTAACAATAAATTCTTCATGACTGGGTAAATCATTTGTAAAATTAGACTCATCAACGTCATCATCTAAACAAACATCTGAATTTAAAATATTTGAAAAATTAATTTTTTCATTAAAAACATTTATTTCTTCTGAGTCATTAGCTTCACTTAAAGATTTGTCGCACGAAAAATACTCAGACTCAGCATGTTCCGTTTTCTTTATAGAATTTTCTAAAGATTCAATTTTATCTAAAAATTCTTGTTTTTGTTTATCAAATGAAAGTCTTTCTTCATTTAAAGCCTTTTCCAGCTGAACCACTTGTTTTTCTAAAATAAGAGTAGGAATATAATGTTTAGGTTCAACTGGTTTTGCTTCAAGCTCTGGTTGAGAATAACTATGAATAAAATCTGTTGAAACTACAGAGTCTTGATCTTTGTAACTTTCATTTAATTTTGAATAATTAAACGGAACTTGCATCTTGTCTTTTYTTTKRMSRWTWARRWYYTYYTTTTKTTCAACCTCGTHARAAGATTTTGTAAACTTTACTGAATAATCGGGACCACAAAAAATATATTGAGAATTGTATAAGGTCGGGGCAGATCGTAAAGCTTTTTCTAAAAATTTAGAATTTTCAAACCCCAACTCTTCCCGATGATTAAAAAACCTTGCTTCAGATGGTTTGTTTAGAAAGATGGTTTGATCAGTTTGTCCTCTTTTATATAAAATTTCTTATTTTTCCTTCAGAGTTTTATTTAACAGAATTATTTTTAAATCAAGCTTACTTATTTTAACAATTTGTTCTTTATTAACTAAATCTAATGATTTATATTTTTCCTTCAAATCAGATAATTCGGAATTTAAAGCATTGGWTTTTTCATCAAATAAATTGGACTCAGATTTCAAAGATTTAGCCCAATTCAAATTTCCAGCATTTTCAATATATAATTTGGTATACTTTTCTTTTTGCGTTTTTAATTGATCTTCAAAATTATTTGAACGCAATATTTTAGATTTTAACACTTGCTGGATAGTTTGAATTTGGAGTATCATCTTTTTCATCTGTTTGATGCATGATTGATGTACTACCTCATCATTCATTTGTGATTCTTCTCCTGGCAAATCATTATCTGATTTAGCCATCAAGCACACATGTGCAACAGCYTCAGYTTCTTYTTCTTCGTCTKTCAGATTYARCCAATGTTCATCCTYAGCYATAARAGCTTTGCCGGCATCTCTTTGTTTGGATAGAAGAAATTTATTCTTGTAGYAGTYGGTMTCTCRATTTACCGGCTTCTTGCAATTAATAGCAAAGTGGCCTAGCTTACCACAATTATAGCATTTGGTATTCTCATCAGCTACACCTTTGCTAAATTTCTTCATTTCTTCCGGCTTTTTCTCATATTTCTTCTCGAATCGCTTTTCTTCATATTTCTTCTTCTCGCCAAATTTGTCTTTGTATTCATACTTTGAGCCTGACGAGAATCTCTGATTGTTCGAGTGTGGCCTTTTTGAGAACTTCTTCTGGAATGCTTTGGTCAACATTGCCATTGCTTGCTTGATCTCTGACATTTCAGAATCAGATTCTGAGCTGTTACTGTCTTCTGATTCAGACTCACTTGATTGACTAACCTCTTTGACTTTCTTTCCAGATCTACTTTTGAATCTCTTCTCCTTTCACTCAGATACAAGAGCCAAAGGATCAGTAACTTCTTTCTCTTTCTTATTTGCATTTCAGATCTCCAAAACATCTTGCTCATTCTGTTTCACAAATCCGGATTACCAACCGCACACTAATCCGCACAAGGTATCAACGGTTACCAGCCGGATTAGTTAAACCGGTCAATTATCCGCACAAGTGTTGTCCGGTATAACCTATATCAAAACAACTCGAAAGCACACGGATGTTAAATCGCACAAAAGTTAAGCGGAAAACATCTAAACCGTACAAGCTTTAAACGGACTAAAATTCAAGCAAAAACACAAAATTTCACACTTTTTATCAAAATTTTGGATCAAAACATGACAAATATGAATTTTGAAGAACGTTTTACAGAATACCAAAAATCAAATTTTGACTAATTCAGCCTTAAAACTTGTTTAAAATAAAAAATGGTGTGAATCAAGATTGTTCGATATGTAAAACCGAATCTAACGATGTAAATCTTTACAATTAAAACTCAAAATATGAACGATTTAGGCTAAAAAACCCAATACGGACGAAAAAAATCAAGAATAGTGATTAACAGATCGATGAATCTTCAATAAATCATGCAAAAAATGTGCAAATCTGATGAATCTTCAAACCCAAACTGYTRCAGTCTGCTTTGATACCAATTGATAAGTCCATAAATCATACAAACATGATGTAATCTTCAAGAATCATGATGAACATAAAAGGTAGAAAGAATATTATCAAARRATGATTTGATTGAGAGAGAGAGAGAGAATTACAGCACTAATCTTGATAATTCTGCTAATCACGATTGTTAATGACAATTACAAGGAAATTACTATTTATACTAGGAAATAGTAAAGACTACACTATTACAAAAACAATTACACTAAGGAGAAACTTGAATACAACTTTAAAGCTCTAACTTGAACCCAACAAACGGTTTATATATTTATGTTTCCATATTTAAAAATAATTAAACCATTTCCAATATTATATTTAAAAAAATTGATTTACACCTTTCTTATAAACGGTTTCTATATTTACATTTCATATTTAAAAATTATTAAATCATTTCCAATATTAATCATTATACAGTAAAATAACAATTATACCCTTACTTATTAAAATTAAAGAATAAAAAACAAAAAAATTCTATTGGTCGAGAGCGGTTTGTAATCTAACCCGCTTCTCTTTCTTTATATATATATATATATATATATATATATATATATATATATATATTAAAGGAAGAACCAAAAAGTGGTTCAATAAGAAGCTTTCTGTCCTATTTATCCTTTTTCTCATTATTTGGATTTATTTTTAATATTCAATCAATACATTAATTGCTAACCCTTTCATTTTCCTACTTTTTTTAACTTCATTTTCATTATTCTATAAACAAAATTTGAATCCACAATTATATAGAATATACAAACAAATATTTTTATTTACATTAATGCATATATATTTTTATTTACATGATGATTAAAAATAAATTATATGTTATATCAATATATATATATATATATATACACACTAGTTGTGTATCCGCGCAATGCGGCGGGAGCCATAAATTTTAACGATTTTGAAGTTTCACTGGTTTTATTTACTCATGAGTAGCACAATAAATTCAATTAAACAGTATTTGGAGTCTCGTTGCAACTGAACTTGGACTATTTCTTCTTAGTATATGGTGGAACATCTTTCTTTTTTCTTCTTAAGGGTTCTTTTAGAGAATGATCTAAACTTCTATATACTTTAACATGGTATTATAGTCAAAGTTTACCACTCTATGGACTCGACACTTTGAAAAATCTGTGCTCACATAGCATCCTTTTGACACTGCAAGACAATATGTAGCTATCCAGCCTCAGTTGAAATGGGCATGTTAGATCCCCACATTGGCTAAATTTAGACCATTTTTTTCTGTATCTCAAGGGGTCTTTTAGACATTAATACAGAGGTTCAACATACAGAATAGGTTATTCAAATTGAGCGTAATAAATCCTATTTTCTTTTCTTGTTTTTCAAACTGATGATGCCTTCCCTCGACTATCACAATTATTTAAACCAAAGAGGGGAAGATCTTTTTGAAATAAATGTATAATTTGACTTTAAACTTGCAACTGGCCAAATTCAAAATTGAAATGGGTTTCTCTTGCATATTTAACACTGATGTGCTATTTATTGTAACTTTTATATTAGGTTTAACAAAACTCCATTTCATGTCGATTTTCAACTTGCATGGTTCGTCTGTTTGACCTTTTATATTTGAAAAAAGTATTACATTCATATTATATCAAGACATCAAAGTCATCATAAACAGTTGGCACCCTAGGATCAGTGTCCAGAACAATTCACTCATCAGAATCAAGAAAACAGTGAGGTTTACGTGAGAATATGTAGAACCACATAAGATTACTGTCCAAAAAAACCATTTAATAGAAAGGAAGGATCGAGCTTACATTGAGGAGAAATGGTCCAAGTTTATACGATGTAGGATTCTAGCAATTTATAATAATACACCTGAAACTGTGCCATTTACCTTCATATCAAAGGTCACTAATGCCACTTGCATCTACTGTTTCTATTTTCAGCCATTGATCTCAATTGAAAGCTCAGAGTCAGGTCATTTTATGGGTCTTTGTTAATAGAGATAAAATGTAATGTGGGTTCTAGAGGGACCAACAAAATGATATTGAATAATAGAGAAGGTAGAAAAAGGTATAAATGAAGTGATCTTACAAGCTCCTTATCTACATTGATGGTCATAATAATTTCGTCTATTGTCGAATGTATTAAATACTTTTGATAATGACAAAATACGAGGATGTTGGATTCAGGCTTGAGACGAGAACATGTGGTTGACCCCTGAACACGACCATAGGGCAAGCACCACCATATCAGGCCCTTCCTACCCATTATCCGCCCTCCATTGTTGCCGGCAATCACCACCACAGATTTTGACCCTATTATCCCTCAATCCTCATAGATTATAACCTTCATCTGGAGAGTTGTACATGTTGCATGTGATACATATATTCAATATAATACTGTTTATCCATTGGACCATTTGGAACTAAAAGTTGCAAATAAATCAATTAATTTTTTTAAACTAAATATTCAGAGAATAACTCTGAAAATGCAAAGAACAAACAATCTTGACGAAATTAGTGAAGGGGAAAAGATCATGAACCCAATACTCCATTAAAGTAACATCTTGGATATCATTTTGCTGTTTCAATAGTCAAACATGGTACTGATTAAAATCATAGAATAGAAAAAGAAACAAAAAGATAGCACATGCTGCCATTATGACAAACAATTAACAGAACAACAACTTGATAAAGTTTTATTAAGAAATAGTAAAAATGGGAGCAAGGGGAGCAATGCACATATGAATGAACAGAGCCTAAGCACTTTTTGTTTTCTAAAAACAACAGATTTTAACACAAACCCTCTATTATTCTTCATCAAAAGATAAAACCTATTTGCTAAATCTTAAATAATTAGGACAAAAGGGGTTTTATACATTAAGTTTGAACTTCATATATGAAAGATAGCCATACCATAGGAGATTTCATTGATTATGTGGTGGCTTGATGATCCTTTGTAAGACAGCAGTCCTAGCTCGTCCTTCCTCATCAACTCCTTTATATCCATTTAAAGTCTATCAACAAGAACCCGAATCTAACAAGGTCCCTGATAGCCACATAACCCCCTACTTGCATAAAGCTTATGACCTCCTTTTGCCCTTTAATGGCATTTTCATAGTTTTTCAGAAGGGAGTTGATCTACTTCCCCATTGAACCAAGAGGGATAGCAGCGGCAATAACAAGTGTTGTCGCCACAAGTGGTGCAACTATGGCAGCTGCCACCACAAAGCATATCAACACAACTGCAAAAGTAGCCACAAAGATGACAAATGACACTTTCCTCCATGTTTGAATGTACTTCACCTTCTTGTCTAACTTTTTTTTCTTGGCTTATAACTTCTCAAGCATCACCATTTGTTGTCTGTATAGAGAATGAAATATCTTAAAGAATTCATCTATGAATGGATCACCAACATCCTTGAAGTTCTTAAAATCTTCAAGAGTCTTTTCGTACCTATTCTATCTCCCTTTCTGAATCCACTCCTCTGCCATGCTCTCAATAGGTAGAAGAAACAACACAAAGCGACAACTATAAACTTATTCATTTTTTTGGCGTACAGGGGAGACATGGAAAAAGAAGAAGAAGACTGTGAATAGAAGAAAGAAAGGTAAGAACTTACCAAAATGGTTTTGGCACACATGGGATTGCTGGAGAAGGTAACCATTGGAATTAAAGAAATACATTAACAGGATTTACATTTGCTTTATAACTTGTAATTAAGAGTTTTTTGAAATATAAGCATAAAATGGTAGTACTTTGTACTTTGTGATTTGTAATTAATATATATATGTCTAAATGCTTATTAATGTAGTATAGATATATATAGAGAATGTTTACTTTGCAAACCCCATTATTTGTACAAACCGTACAAACCTCATTCAACCAATCATAATTATTCAATTTATTAATTTTTATTGTAATTATGAGAGGCTGATTAATCATTTTTATTGTGGAGGGTGTTAATGATGGATATTAGCATCTTCATTATTTTAATTTTAGAGAAATACATGAAACAGTTTCATTAAAACTTCATTAAGTATTATATGAAACAATTTCATGAAAAAATTTCATAAGATTAAATAATAAAATCGACGGATGAAGGTGGTTTGCACGGTTTGCACAAATTGAGTGGTTGCATTTAATCGCTCCTCTCCCTCTCTCTTTATATATATATATATATATATATATATATATATATATATATATATCCAAGATGTGATTCAATGAAAAGTTTTCAAACATACTTATTTTTTTATTTATAAATGAAATTAAAATCCACAAACAAATATTCTTATTTACATCAATGCATATATTCTTTTATTCGCATAATAACTGTAACACCCCATACCACACATTGCATGTAACAAATACTTCATTTACAAGAAATACATGTTTATAAACCAATCTGGTCCCTTACTACAAGAATCTACCATACAGAATATATAGTCCAAAAATTTGAAATACAATTCTTGTACTATTCATCCTTCTTATATCAAAACTATACATATTATGAGCAAATCTTCAAACATACATGCATAACGAAAAATCACATTTTCCCCTTCCCCTTACCCCTTACCATCCGCACCTCCTGCAACACATATTTAAAATCACAAAATGAGGGTTAGACTGGAAGGTCTGGTGAGATCTCTTTCTATGTCATTGCAGGGTGAAAATCACCAAAACTTTATTTAAAACAACTTTTCATATATATATATATATATATATATAACATAATATATGAACAAGTAAAACATAATACCAATATCTTTCCAATTCCAAAGCCAATCTCTCGTCTTTTAAATAACACATCCAAACCCAAATAGGTTTGTACGAACCAGGTTTCTCTTAATGCCACTTTTAAACCTTTTCAATTAAAACAAGGTTTAGTCAAAGTTTCAGGCCAAAAACCTGTTATCAACTTCTCAATAACATCCAGACTACGATTTCCAATAAGAACCCTGATCCTAAACCTTTGAATCACAAAGAAATAAAGATTTCAGATCACAGTAATCTTATAGGATATAATAATAAGAGTTATATCACATATCACACATACAAATGCCACCCTTATATACAAAGGTACATCTCTCCTTGATATGCCACCCTTATCCCATGGTACACCTCTCCTTGATATGCCACATTTATCCCATTGTACACCTCTCCTTGATATGCCACCCTTATTTCCCCATCAAATCATTTTACAAAATAACTCCAATTAGTACAGACCGCAGTCATAAATGTTCTAATGGAATATTATCAGTTCAAAAATCATCTTTATCAAAATTCTCATTCTTTATCATCATAAAAGAATACTATAATAATGAATTATTTTAATCAATACTTAGTCCAAGTATCAACCTGCCAACTTAACAATTTTAGTCAACATAGACTTGGCCGATATAACAATCCGGACAACAAGTCCCATTGTCCGATTTACAAATCCGGACAACATACACTTGTCCGATTTATCAACCCGGAAAACATTAAAACAAGTCCAATCAAAGTGCAATCAGATTATACTACACCGGATAAACCCTTGATCGGTTTATGACTAAACCGAATAATACATCAATCGGTTTATATCTAATATGAACAAGTTTTGATCGTATTGCTACTTCTCCGTTCAAAACCTTTATCCGGGTTACATAATTCAAAATCTCACTAACTCTCTAAACCGCACAATACTATGATCGGTTTGAGGCTAAATCGAACAACACGTATCCAATTTAACACAATTATGATGACACTTGTCTGATTTAAAGTCAAGACTGGGTATTTGATCATAATTCAAATCAATATGCAACTCAAAATACTTTTAAAATATATTTAACCACTCACATTTTGAAATCAGATGATCCCAATTGTTTTTCCTCAGCCAAAATAAGCAATCCGGACAAGCCCTTTTTTCTCAATTCTCTTTCAAGTGACAAAATGACTATAAATTTTACTTGCAAGCTTCCCCCATATTTATACCCTTTCCCAAAAAGGAAAGACGGCTAAATCCACATGCATGCTCATTCCAAAGACACAACCCATGCATGCATATTACATATTAAATCATGTATACATAAAATACATCCATTTCATGCATACATATAACCATGCATACTCACATACATACAATCTCATGCATGCATTCATATTATGCATATATCTCCTATGCATAAAAATACATGATTCACATAACTAACATAACAATTCATCATACTTTCATGTAACCATATCACACGTAATCATGTATTAGTTACTCAAGTGATAGCCAAGACCCGGTTATCACATTATCCACCCCTCAAAAGAATTATGTCCCGAAATTCCTTTAATCAAAGAGCCACGTATATTCTAATATCATTTTTGATTCTAGTTCCCAAGTTGCCTCTAACCCCTTATGAAACTGCCACTGTACTTTAACCAAACTGATCTCTTTGTTTTTCAACACTCTGAACTTTCGGTCAATCACAGCTTCTGGTGTCTCTACAAAGTTCAGCTTATTGTCCAGTTTAATTTCTGGAAGCGGTACAACTAAACTTGGATCAGCTAAACATTTATGCAAGTTTGATACATGAAAAGTGTTGTGGATCAGACTAAGCTCTTCTAGTAGCTCCAACTAATAAGCCACATGCCCAATTCATTTACAAATTCTGAACGGCCCAACATACCTCGGACTGAGCTTACCTTTCTTTCCAAATATGATAGCACATTTCCATGGTGAAACTTTCAACATCATAAAATTGCCCACACAAAATTCAATCGGCTTTCGACGATTATCGGCATAGCTTTTTTGGTGGTCTTGTGATGTTTTGACTCTTTCAAAAATCTGTTCAATCTTTTCAAAAGTTTCTTGAACAATTTCGGGACCCGTTAACTGCCTCTCACCTACCTCGTTCCAACACAACAGCATTCGACATTTATGTCCATACAATACTTCATACAATGCCACTTGGATGCTGGAATGGTAACTATTATTATAAGCAAACTCTATCAGTGGCAAATGATCTTCCCACGATCCCCCGAAGTCAAAGATACAACTTCTCAACATGTATTCGAAAGTCTGGATGGTTCTCTCACTTTGCCCGTCAGTTTGCGGATGATAGGTTGTACTTAATCGAATTTAAGACCCCAATGCTTTTTGCAAACTTTCCCAAAACTTTGAGGTGAAACAACTATCTCTATCAGAGATAATAGATAGTGGAACACCGTGTCTGGTTACAATCTCTTTGATATAAATCTGTGCCAGCTTTTCTAAAGAGTATCCCTTTCTTATAGGTAGAAAGTGCGTAGATGTAGATAAGCGATCAACAATTACCTAGATTGCGTCATACCCTTTCGGAGTTCTAGGTAATTTCATGGCAAAATCCATTGTGATGTGATCCCACTTTCATCCATGAATCTCCATAGGTTGAAGACTTCCATATGGCTTTTGATGCTTGATCTTAACCTGTAGACACGTTATAGATTGTTACACATACTTGGCTATATCCTTCTTTAATCCGGGCCACCAATAAAAATGTTTTAAACTTTTGTACATCTTATTGGTACCTGGATGTATAGAGTAATGAGATTTATGGCTTTCATTCAAAATAACTTTCCGGATATCCCCAAAACACGGTACCCAAATTCGTCCATGAAAACACATAATTTGTTCATCGTTTGGTTTTAGAGTCAAAATCATCTTACCCAATCTTTCCGACTTCATAAGATCCTATTTCATAGCTTCCTTCTGACATCTCAGAATTTATTTATGAATATCAGGGGTTAAGTTTATTCTCATCACCATGATCTATATAGTTGTACTTCTTTCCTTTCTACTTAAAGCGTCGACTACCACATTGGCTTTTCATGGGTGGTAGAGGATTTCACAGTCATAGTCGTTAGCAAATTCAATCCATGGACGCTGTCGCATATTCAGTTTTGCTGGTTGAATAGGTGTTGTAACCTTTTATGATCCGTATAGACCTGGCACTTTGTTCCCAGAAGATAATGCCTCCATATTTTCAAAGCAAACACCACTGCTGCCAATTCCATATCATGAGTTGGATACTGCTTCTCATGATCCTTTAGTTGCCTTGACGCATAAGAAATCACCTTTCCTCGTTGCATCAACACACAACCCAACTCTAGTTTTGAAGAATCACTATATACTACAAAATCTTCTGATCCATCTGGTAAGGTCAACACTGTGGCACTGCAGAGATGATCTTCCAATTGTTGGAAGGCTTTCTACTGTTCTTCCTCTTACTTAAATTTAACGTTCTTCCGAGTCAATTTGCTCAATGGCACAGCTATTTTGGAAAAGTCTTGAATGAATTTATGATAATAGCCTGCCAATCCCAAAAAGCTTCAGATTTCAGAAGAAGTGTTTGGGGCCTTCCACTTTTCAACTGCCTCTATCTTTACTGGATCTATCTTCACCCCTGCTTTTGATATAACATGACCCAAGAACTGTACTTCTTTAACCAAAATTCACACTTGGACAACTTTGCATACAACTTTTCCCTTTTCAGAAGCTCAAGTATTAGGCAAAGATGTTCTGCGTGTTCCTCTTTAGTCTTAGAGTATATAAGATTATCGTCGATAAATACAATAACAACTTTATCGAGATATACCTTACATACCCTATTCATAAAATCCATAAAGGCTGCGGGCGCATTAGTTAGACCGAACGACATAACTAAAAATTCATGATGCCCGTACCTAGTTCCGAAAGCTGTTGTAGCGATATCTTCCTTCCTGACCTTAAGCTGATGATACCCTGATCTTAAATCGATCTTTAAGAATAACTTGCCCCCACCAATTGATCAAACAAGTCATCAAACCTTCGCAAAGGAAATTTATTCTTGATTGTCAACTTGTTCAATTCTCGATAATCTATACACATCCGCATAGATTCGTCTTTCTTCTTAACAAATAGGACCGAAGCACCCCAGGGTGAAGTGTTGGGTCAAATAAGTCCTTTATGATGTAGATCCTTTAACTGAGAAACCAATTCTTTCAATTCTGATGGAGCCAATAGGTACGGCGCCTTGGCTACTTGTGCTGCCCTAGGTAAGAGATCAATTCTAAATTCAACAACTCTGTCTGGCGGTAAACCAGACAAATCTTCTGGAAAGACTTCTGTGTAATCATTAACAATTGGAATCAATTTCTGCTTTCCTTTCTCTTTCTTTGCACCAATAACATATGCCAAACATCCCTGACACTTCTTCCATATACACTTTCGGGCTTTCAACATAGACAAAAGGCTAGTAAGATGATTCTGACGATCACCATAAATAACAACTGTCCTTTTGTCTGGAAAAATGATTCTGATCATTTTCTTATTACAGACAATACTGGCCTGATTTTCTGCCAACCAACCCATACCCACTACTACATCAAACTCTTTCATTGGCATTGGGAACAATCGAATTTGTAGTTCATACCCCTCAATAACAATAACGTAGTTATTGAACATACTAGTAACAAATTCCTGACTATTAGCAGTATCAACTACTAATTCGTCATCAAGTAACACAAAATTCAAACATGCAATTTGAGCAAATGATGGTGATACAAACGAAAAGTTTGCACCATAATCAAATAACATCTTAGCACGTATAGAATTCAGAAGGAAGGTACCTGTTAATACATCCGGTGCAGCCTCTGCTTCATTCTTTGTCATTTGGAAAGACCGACCCTATGCCCCTCCTTCCCCTCCTCTCGATATGTTGGGTCTTCCTTGAGTATCTGATATATTACTCCCCATAGTCAACTGCGGAGTTCTCAACAACGGACAGTTGGTTCGAATATGATATGGGGAATTACAATTAAAACATCTTCGATTGGCTGGGTAGCTTCTTGACAAATGGCTTGCCTCGCCACATTTATAACATTTTCTCGGATCTGATTTGCTGTCCTCTTGATGAACCTGTTGACACCGAGCATAAACTTTCTCATCGACTTTTTGTTTAGTTTTATTATCATACTTCACTAATTTTGGCCCTCGAAAGTTAGACGTAGGTCCTTCCCATTTTCTTTTCTCAACATTCTTACATTTTGTTTGTCGGTTTTTATTTTGCTCAGTGACTTCCGCTGCATCCACAGTTAATGAAAAGGTAGTAGGGTTCATAGCGATTACAAATTCACGAATCGCAGGTTTTAAACCCCAAATATACCTCTCCACCTTCCTGGATTCTGATGAAATATAATGTTCAGCAAATCGAGAATACTCAATAAACTTCTCAGGCTCTAATACCACTTTCTGAAACACCCCATACCACACATTGCATGTAACACATACTTCATACACAAGAAATACATGATTATATACCACATAGGTCCCTTAGTGCAAGAATCTCTTACAAAATACATGGTCCAAAAATTCCAAAATACAATTCTTGTACTCTTCAACGTTCATTGAACAAAACTATACATAATATAGCCAAATATTCTAGGAAATATGCATGTAGGAAAATATCACATTTCCCCCTTCCCTTTACCGTCTGAACCACCTGCAATACATATTTAAAATCACAAGACGAGGGTTAGACCGAAAGGTCTAGAGAGTTCCCTTTTATGTTATTGCAGGGTGAAAATCACCAAAACTTTATGTAAAACAACTTTTCATATATATAACAAATATATGAACAAGTAAGAACATATTACCAGTACCTTTCCACTTTTCAAACCAAACTCTCTGCTTTCAGATAATATATCAAAACCCAAATAGGTTTGTACTAACCTGGTTTATCATAATGCCAATTTTAAACCTTTTTAATTGAACAAGGTTTATTTAAAGTTTCAGGCCAAACCTATTATTCCTTTCTCCATAACATCCAAACTACGATTTCCGATAAGAACCCGGATCTTAAATCTTAAAATCACAAAGAAATAAAGATTCCAGACCACAGTAATCTTAAAGGATATAATAGTAAGAGTTATATTACACATCACACATACAAATGCCACCCTAATATCCAAAGGTACACCTCTCCTTGATATGCTACCCTTATCCCATGGTACACCTCTCCTTGATATGCCACCCTTATTTCCTCATCAAAACATTTCATGAAAATATTTTCAATTAGAACCGACCGCAGCCAAAAATGTTCTAATAGAACGTTATCAGTTCAAAATCACGTTTCTCAAATTTTATCATTCTTTATCATCATAAAAGAATAATAATTCATTTTGAACTAAGCGCGTTAATCAAAATTGCAAAACCGGTCATTTAACAAATTTTGGTCGATTTAGTCTTGACCGATGTAATAATCCGGACAACACGTCCCTTTGTCGATTTACATATCTGGACAACTCTTTATCAACTTGTCCGATTTACCAATCCGAACAACATAAGTATATGTGTCCGATTTATAAATCCGAACAACACAAGTCCTTGTCCGATTTACAAATCTGGACAATTCTCATAGTCATGTCCGATTTACATCTAAACCGGACGACGTACCATTCGGTTTATAAACATATCGGGCAACCTTGTTCGATTAATACCTAAACCAAATTTCCCATGATCGTATTTCTACTTCTCCGTTCAAAACATTTAACCGGCTTTCAAAGATAGAATTCCCCCAACATATCAATCCAATCAATACTATGATCGATTTCCTTTAAATCGAATGATGCTATGTCCGATTTATACCGAATCCAGTCAAACCCTTGTCCGGTTTAAGCTATGCCCGTACCTTGTCCTGAAAGTAGTCTTAGGAATTTCTTCATTTCTTACCTTCAATTGATGGTATCCAGACCACAGATTAATCTTGGAAAAGTAGCTTGCCCCTACTAACTGATCAACCAGATCATCTAACCTGGGTAATGGATATCTATTTTTGATCGTTAATTTGTTGAGTTCTCGGTAATCTATGCACATTCGCATAGATCTATCTTTCTTCTTGACAAACAGGACTGGAGCTCCCCAAGGTGATGTACTTGGTCTGATAAAGCCTTTATCGAGCTTATCTTTTAATTGTGTCACTAATTCTTTCAACTCTGGTGGGGCTAATCTGTATGGTGCTTTGGCTACAGGCATTGCCCCGGGTAAGAGGTCAATTCTGATTTCTATAGCTCTATCTGGTGGAAGGCCAGATAAATCCTCCGGGAATACCTCTGGGAAATCATTGACCACTGGAATCACTCTATGTTCTTCTTTTTCCTTTTTGGCATTGATTACATAGGCCAAAAATCCTTGACACCTCTTCTGCATGCATCTTCCAGCCTTCATTATTGATAACAATCCGTGTGAATGGCTTTGATTATCGCTATGAATATTGACTGTCCTTCTGTTTCGCAATATTATTCTAATCATCTTCCTAACACAAATAATGTTGGCCTGGTTCTCGGCTAACCAATCCATTCCCACTACTATGTCAAACTCTTTCATAGGTAGCTCACATTCCTCAATCACAATAATACAATTTTTAAACTTATAATTCATCGATACATGACCGTTAGCAGTATCAACTACTAGCTTATCGTCGAGTGGAATAGAATTCATGCGAGCACATAAAGCAAATGATGGGATACTAACGAGAAGTTTGCACCCGAGTCAAATAACACTTTAGCATGTAAGGAGTTCACAAAAAAAGCACTTGCTACTACATCGGGTGTAGTTTCTGCTTCATGTTTGGTCATTTGAAAAGATCGACCCCGCGCCCCACCTGATCCTCTGCCCATACTTGGTCTCCAACTGCCGGTCGATGTATTACTTCCCATAGTGTGCTGTGGAGCTTTTAATTGTGGGCAATTATTCTTAAAATGATGTGGGGAATTACAATAAAAACATTTTCTGTTTTGTCGACAGAAATTTGAAGTATGCCCAATCTCACCACAATTAAAACATTTTACAGGTTCTGTTCGGCATTCTCCGTGGTGATACTGTCGATATTAGGGATAGGCTCCTTCCCATTTTATAGGTCTGTTAGCTCTCATTCCTTTAATGTAAAAGTATAAAAAAAGTAAAACAACAAGTATTGACAGAAGCTGATCTGTTACAGAAGACCTCTGAGGACAATCATCAGAAGAAACTCTTTATTTGTTCTTCATTGTGTTCTTACTGTTTCTACCTGTTTGATTAATATTGTCTCCGCTGCTCTACTACTGTCAAACCGATCATTAAAGTAAGTTTTAGTACCAAGAATTGAGTTATTCGATCCAACAATTGGTATCAGAGCAAGAATCAAATTTTAATTTGATTATTTCTGTTCTTGGTATTCATCCTTTATCGACTCTAGAACACGTAATCTTCCTCTCCAAGTTTACTCTGTTTTTCACTGTTTTTATCAATTTTCTCCTATTTTCTTTTGATTCTTCTTCAATCAATGGCGAATACGGCCAATGCTTCCTTCATGCGTACGGGTTCACAGTCTAAACCACCCACGCTCATTCGTGAGGAATTTCCTCAATGGAAAATCCGAATGGTGAGTTTTCTTGAGGGTATTCATCCTAGGATTTACGAATTCCTGTGCAATCCTCCTTATGTTCCAATGAACCTCATTCCAAGAGTTCCTG
>NC_037539.1:18599784-18627659 GCF_001531365.2 Cynara cardunculus var. scolymus | reverse complement strand
AATTTCCATCACCTCTGGTCTTCTTGACCAGCGCCTCTGGTCCTACATGGACACTCAACAAGAAATCAAGCATTCTAATTTCCTTTGCCTCTGGTCCTTTTGACCAGCGCCTCTAGTCCTAGGAAACGGATATTCATAAAAGTGCTACAAGATTCAGGCTCTTTAAAATTATTTCTTTTGCTGGAGCATACCTCTTGTTAGGATTGATTAAGTTTTCTTCTTATTACACATCAATTAAGCACAGGTGATCAGGCTCTACTTAAACGATATGTAACAATAAAACCCGCTTTAAAACACATTATTTCAAATTTCATGAAAATCATTTGGAAAATTTTTGGTTATAGTCGATGGTTTTTAAAGAAAACTAGCGTTCTCTATAACTGAGGCTCTGATACCAAATCTGTCACACCCTGCTAAAGCGGAAACACGGGATGCTAACAGACAAGCGGGTCATAGCAACAGTTCATAAATAACACTATTTCATGTTGTTCGAAAACAAAGCGGTTCATCGACATAACAGGAATTAGAATTTACACAACGTTCATAATTACATCAAAAACTTGACTTAATCGATCTTGGCTCAAGTATGCTCCCTTAACATCCAAACCACTCACTTAGAACCTAAAAAGCATGAAAATAAAAACGAGGTCAACTACAAAGAGTTGGTGAGCTCACAGGTTTTCACATGCACAAAAACATTTCAATGCATAAACCAAGTAATAGCAAACTTATGCGAATTCTTTGCACTTAATAAATGTAAATCCCTTGCGATGTAACACTTGAGACGCTACTGAGCCTTACCTGACCAATATGCCCCATTAATTTTCGAACAACCAGAAGTAGCTCGTTCAGTACTTAGGTCCCACGGTTCGATAAAGCACTAATTCAGTGGTGGTCCAAATTCCACATGATTAGGCTAGAAAACATAGGTAATTGTGCACCCCTTTCTGGGTGGGACTGTCAACACAATAGCGGCTATCCACAATACCACGGCCCAGGGATGTACCCGAKTTAACAAGTAGCGTGTACGGACGGGGACTTTTATTTRGAAACATATACTCTCAAGCGCATCAATTTAGCATTTATTGTAAGTGCAGAAACAGTTGTCAAAACAAAACATAATGAACCCGACTAAGCAGTTCCTTAGCCCAAGAGGTTCCAAGTAAAACTTGACTAAACAGTTCCTTAGCCCAAAGTTTGCTCAATATCACGCTTTTCCCCCATAAAACATATAAAAAACATTAAAAGTGGGGCCGTGAAAACTCACAAGTTTGGCGAATATCCGTGTGTTTCCTCTAGGGACTTGCTATGCTTGCTMGAACYTCCTGACWGACCAACCAGCGCTATATTAACTTAATGGTTTCCTTGACTTAGGTAGGGCAACGTTGGTTCCAATGCAAAGCCATCAAATATTTTCATAAAAATAAAGCCGATATTTTTAATATTTAAATAAAAAGGAACCTTCTAAAACCTTATTAATGACATCATTAAATGTCATCCCAAAATAATGATGGAAGCCGTCGTCTATCAAAAACAAGGGATTTTGAGTGGGTTTAACACTCTTTTCAAGAATTCCTCAACCTTGAGTCATACGTCTCCCAAGATTGTTTGCATGCCCAAGAATGACAGCAATGATGGAGAGGGTCTCGAGCTCGACGTTTTCAAGAATCAAAACTTTTAATACCAAAAACATCAACTTTAAATAATTTCCAGAGAAGAAATAAAACAATAAAATTCCCGATTCCAGCAAGCTTTCAAGATGAGAAAATCGATTTAAAGATGCATGCAAGATTTAACCATCTGAGAATATGATCGGACCTCACATGCAATAACTCTCTTCTTCTTTCTTAGAGACTAAAGAATCTTGGGTCATAGATTATCATCAAATAAAGACACATGCAGGTCTTTAATGAATAATCTCTCCTCTTTAAATCTCATAAATTTATTTAAAGAATCGAGTATAAAGAGAAAGGAGTTCGAACAACTAAAAGGGAATAAAATAGTTCGTAAAACATACCTTTTTCTTGACCGAATGAGACAAACAAGTCTCAAGAACAGTAGAAATCTTGAGTTTTTTGCAAGGAAATGGGATTGGTTGGAAGGTAATGATGTTAGAGAAAGAGAGGACGGTATAGCTTGAGTTTTGGAGAATGAGGAATTTTAAAAATGAAAGGGGTATTTATATGAGGCTTCTTAGAGAAGGAATGGGCTGGCCTTTAAAGGCCCCAAGCCCAAGATGTTTTTTTTTAATACTAGACCCCAATAATTTTAAATAAACAAAACAATTTGACAAAAGATTTTAAAACTCCACTCCTATAATAATAATAATAATAATAATAATAATAATAGACAACTAAATAATAAAAGAAAATTGAAACTTTGGAAATTTTTTGAATTTTAAGAGAACGAGACTAAAATATCAACTTTGTCTTTTTGTGAAATATTTCAAGGATAATTGGCATGCATGTATTGACTTCGTTAGCTACCGTCGAAACATGAGCTAATCAGACTAACAAGACGATCTTTGAGGCTAAATCTTAAATAGACTTAGTTTTCAATCAAGTTCCTGAAATAAAGTACTAACCTGAAATCCCACAATGCAGAGTTGTCACATCGCTAAGTGCGTATGTTGAACCAAAGGCCGATGAATTAGAAATCTCTTATATCACTAAGTGCGTATGTTGAACTAGAGGCCGATGAATAAGAAATCATTTATATCACTAAGTGTTCATGTTGAACTAGAGGCCGATGGACTAGAAATCCATTCGTTTGCTAAGTGCGTATGTTGAACCAGAGGTCGATGAATTAGAAATCCCTTATATCGCTAAGTGCGTATGTTGAACCAGAGGCCGATGAATTAGAAATCTTTTATATCACTAAGTGTGCATGTTG
Organism: Cynara cardunculus var. scolymus; assembly: GCF_001531365.2. NCBI lineage: Eukaryota > Viridiplantae > Streptophyta > Magnoliopsida > Asterales > Asteraceae > Cynara > Cynara cardunculus. Next base: position 18,624,767 of record NC_037539.1, on the reverse strand, counting down.
AACCAGAGGTCGATGAACTAGAAATCTATTATTTTGTCAAGTATGGATGTTAAACCAGAGGCCGATGAACTGAAAATCAAATATTGCTCCGAATATGGGAACTTCAACCAGAAGCTCTGGTAATGCAACCAGAAGCTCTAGTAAAGCAACCAGAAACTCTGGTAATGCAACCAGAAGCTCTGGTCATCTCGAGGCTCTAGCTTGCTTGCCATCTTTAGTCCCTGCTTAGTAACTATTGTCCGAACCCTGAGCACTTATAGGTGGTACCTTTAGTAATTAAATTTGTTAATATCGCAGTTCATCATGTCGTCGTCTGTTCCTAGTGAATACTCGGTCGATGAATCCGACTATATTACCAGCCGACCGAGAAGGAACTCATCAATCAATGAAGAGGTAGGCCTATATGAGTATGAGGACACAACGACTAGCGAGACACCTACTTTATCACCTGCATCAGTATTGCCCCCATCAGAGCCAGTGCCCGATATTCCACCTCAAACATTTCATGTCCCGAGGATTAGAGTCACGGCAAGAAAAATTGTTCCACTACCTCGACGGGTGACTTTTGAGAACTCCACTAGAATAAGAAGGGAGTCATCCCAACCGCAGCATAGGAGCGGGGACTCCCAAGTGATGACCGGGGTACCTGCATCATACACCCAGGGCATGACTTCGGCTGAACGAGAGTAGGTGTGAGGTATTGCATTGGAGACTCAAACTCACCAGACTCGGCTGGGATATCACCACTATATCTTGAACAACCTGTCAGATGTTGTGGAGATGCACAACTAGCGTATGATGAGGACTTCGAATGTCGTCCTCGCTGCTAGAAGAGAGATTAGGAGATTGTATAAATGACTGATGGTGAGTATTTCGATGGTGTTGGTACTAGGATTGCTGATTTGCAGGATGCTACTTAAGAAGTGATTAATAGAATTAAAATTTTTGCTCTTTTGCTGGAACCTAAGATCATGTTTTGAGGGTTGTAATCGACTGTAAGCCCTAGCATCTTTTGAAAAATGTTTAATTGCACCGAACCTTGGTTTAATGTGAAATTATTCTGTTTGATTATGTGAATGATTGAATAATATCTATGAGATGAGTATCCTATGCATCATTTAGTTGATTAGAACTTGTTAATCAAAGGTATCACTATGGAAATAACAAATTCCTGTTTGATCTAGGATTTAGAAAATGTCACCAAGAAGAGAAAACCCTGAAGTTGCACGACTCGTGTCAGAACAACTTTTTGTCGCACTCCTCAATATTGTCAGCCAGGTAGCGGCAGGCCTAAACGCTAACCAACCAACCAATTATGAGCCTAGAACACCTAGGGAATGCACCTATAAATTCTTCAGATCCTACAACCCAAAGGAATTCCATGGAACTGTAGGATTCGTAGGATTATTAACCTGGATTGAGGGTATGGAATCTATCCTCCATATCAGTAAATGCACTTAAGCAAATAAAGTAGAATACGCTGCATTCTTACAGCAAGGCCTAGTACTGACATGGTGGAACATATTAGTTCAGACTAGGGGTCGGGAAGCGGCCAACCAACTTTCATGGGAGGAGTTCAAGAAATTACTTAAGGACGAATACTGTCCAAGGAGAGAACTCCAAAAGTTGGAAATGGAGTTATGGAACCATGAGATGAAAGGGGAGAACATAGCTGCATATACTGCTCCATTCCATGAGTTAGCAAATTTTGTGCCACATCTTGTGACACCTGAGGAAGTCTTAATCGAGAGATATATTTGGGGATTGTCTCCAGAAATTCAAGAAAATGTCACCTCGGCAAACCCAAAGACCCTTCAGGAGGCTATAAACATTGTTACCAAACTTAAAAATAATGTTGTTCGGTCCGGGGAATTCACCAAAGGAAAGAAAAAGATGGAGGAACATGGGAACCAAAAATTTGGGGGAAGATTTTGCAAGAACAGGAAAGTAGTAGGAAATTTTGGGGTACAGACCCAGATGGTAAATCAAGGAAGCAAACCTAAGTCCAATAAATGTAAATATCTGCACTGGGAATTGCATTAACTGTCAAAGATGCCACAGAGAGGGCCATTCCACAAAGGATTGCCGAAAGCGATTGTGTTATGAATGTGGAAGTCCAGACCATATGAGAATCGTTTTGCCTAAAGAGAAAACAAGGAACAAACGCTAACCAAGCCCGACCAGCCAATCAAGGAAACCTAGAAAGTCAAGCACGGGGCCGAGCATTTGAGATTGGACCAAAGGAAGCTAGGCATGATCCCAATGTGGTTACAGGTACATTTCTCTTGAATAATGAATTTGCATCAGTATTATTTGACTCAGGAGCAAATAAAAGTTTTGTATCATTATATTTTAAGCCGAAGATTAACTTAAAACCTCAAAAGTTGAAAGAAGTTTACATAATATAATTTGCCAATGGCCAAGAAATTAGGGCTAAACACATAATCATGGACTGCACTCTAAGTTTAGCCAAGAAGGATTTTAGCATAGACCTTATTCCGATGGAGTTAGGAAGTGTTGATATAGTTATAGGCATGGATTGGCTATCCAAAAATCGAGCTGAAATAGTTTGTTCGGAAAAGATTATCTGAATTCCTCAAGAAGGAGGTGAAACACTGATAATTCAAGGGGAGGAGTCAGATCGGAAAATTAAGATAGTATCATGTATGAAGATGCAAAAATATTTAAAGAACAATTGTGTTGCATTTCTGGCCCACGTTATAGACAAGAAGGTTAAAGAAAAACGTATTGAAGATTTCCCTGGAGTTCGAGAGTTTTCTGAAGTATTTCCTGATGATTTACCAGGACTACCCCCGCCAAGACAAGTCGAATTCGGTATCGACTTAATTCCAGAAGTTGTCCCAGTGGCAAAATCACCCTATCGATTGGCCCCATCAGACATGCAAGAAATGTCGGGACAACTCCAAGAATTATTGGATAAAGGATTCATAAGACCTAGTTTTTCTCCAAGGGGAGCACCAGTCCTATTTGTCAAAAAGAAAGATGGGTCAATGCGAATGTGCATCGATTATAGAGAGCTTAATAAGTTGACCATCAAGAATCGATACCCTCTTCCTCGAATCGACGATTTATTCGATCAACTTCAAGGTGCCGTATATTTTTCAAAGATCGATCTTCGATTCGGATATCATCAAGTGAGAATCCGTGAAGAGGACATCCCTAAAACGGCATTTAGGACCCGGTATGGCCATTACGAATTCTTGGTTATGCCCTTCGGGTTAACCAATGCACCAGCAGTCTTTATGGATCTAATGAATAGGGTTTGTAGACCTTACCTGGATAAATTCGTAATCGTCTTTATAGATGACATACTAATTTATTCACGAAGCAAGGAGGATGATGAGCAACACCTAAGATTGATATTGGAGTTACTTAGGGATCATAAATTGTACGCAAAGTTCTCCAAATGCGAATTCTGGATTGGTGAGGTACAATTTATGGGTCATTTGGTGAATGAAAAAGGAATTCACGTTGATCTGGCAAAGGTTGAGGCTGTTAAGAAATGAGAAGCTCTAAGAACTCCAACGGAAATTCGTTAATTTCTTGGTTTGGCAAGCTACTATCGGCGATTCATTGTGAATTTTTCAAAAATTGCACAACCACTCACAGCCTTAACTCAGAAAGATAAGAAGTTTGTATGGGGAGCGAAACAAGAAGAAGCATTCGAAACTCTTAAGCATAGGCTATGCCATGCACCTATTTTGACCTTACTAGAGGGATCGAAAAACTTTGTTGTTTATTGTGACGCATCACATCAAGGTTTAGGATGCGTATTAATGCAAAAAGACAAGGTCATAGCGTATGCCTCAAGACAACTCAAGGTGCAGAGAAGAACTATACTATGCACGACCTAGAATTAGGAGCCGTAGTATTTGCACTTAAGATTTGGAGACATTACCTTTACGGAACCAAATGCACAGTGTTCACTGATCACAAAAGCCTTCAACACATTCTCAACCAGAAAATGTTAAATATGAGACAAAGAAGATGGGTTGAACTGCTTAGTGATTATGACTGTGAAATTAAGTACCATCCCGGCAAAGCTATTGTAGTAGAAGATGCCTTAAGTAGGAAGGAAAGAGTGAAGCCAACAAGGGTGCGAGCTTTGGGAGTAATAGTAAACACGAGTTTGAAAGCACAAATTCTCGAGGACCAGAAAGAAGCATTAAAGGAAAAGAATTTGAAGAATGAGACCCTGCACCACATGGAGACTAAGTTTCAACTGAAATCAGATGGAGTATACTATTTGGGAAATAAGGTTTGGATACCTAAGATTGGCAACCTTAGATCAATAATTTTGGACGAAGCCCATCGATCAAGATACTCAATGCACCCGGGAGCGGATAAGATGTATAAAGATCTTATGGAACACTATTGGTGGCCTGGAATGAAGAAAGACATTGCCTTGTATGTGAATAAGTGTTTAACTTGTGCAATGGTAGAGGTCGAACACCAAAAACCAACCGGTCTACTCCAGCAACCTGAGATTCCTCAGTGGAAGTGGGAACAAATATTAATGGACTTCATAACTAAGTTGCCCAGGACTGGGAAAGGGCATGATGCAATTTGGGTAATTGTAGATCGGCTAACAAAATCTGGTCATTTTCTACCAATTCAAGAAGATTATAAGATGGAGAAGTTAGCTCAATTAAATGAAATCGTCACCCGACATGGGGTACCTCTTTCCATCATCTCGGATAGAGACATTCGATTTACGTCAAGATTTTGGCAATCACTTCAAGGAGGGTTGGGTACACGGCTAGATTTAAGTACTTCCTAAAACCCTCAAACGGACGGATAGATGGAAAGAACAATCTAAACAGTTGAAGGCATGTTGCACACGTGCGTTTTAGATTTCGGTGGAAGCTGGGATACACACCTTCCATTAGTCGAGTTCTCATACAACAACAGTTATCACACCAGTATTCTGTGTGCGCCTTATGAAGCCTTATACGGACGCACGTGTTAATCTCCACTTAGTTGGCTAGAAATCAGTGATCGACAATTAACCAGACCTGACGTCGTCCAGGAGACGATGGACAAAATTGTAATTATCAAGGACTGACTCAAGGCCGCAGAGATCTCTAGAAAAGCTATGCTAATAATAGGAGAAAACTGTTAGAGTTTCAAAAAGGAGATAAAGTACTCCTAAAAGTCTCACCATGGAAAGGATTAATGCGTTTCGGGAAAAGGGGCAAATTGGGTCCCCGATATATTGGTCCATTTGAGGTAATTGAGAGAATTGGACCGGTGGTATACAAGATAAACTTGCCACAAGAGTTAAGCGCCATACACGATACATTTCGTGTATCAAACCTCAAAAAGTGCTTAACCGACGAAACACGGTTTATATCGTTGGATGATGTGCAAATTAACAAACACCTACGCTTCATTGAAGAACCCATAGAAATCATGGATAAATAAGTCAAGCAGTTGAGGCGTAGCAAAATCCCGATTGTAAAGGTTCACTGGAATTCAAGACATGGACCGGAGTACACGTGGGAGAAAGAAGACTCTATAAAAAGTAAGTATCCCCACTTATTTTAAAAGGAAAGTCCAAAGCTAGTAACTGACAAGCAAATTTGGGACGAAATTCTTCTAACAAGGGGAGACTGTGAAATCCATCAGTTTTGGAGCATCAGGTTAGCATCTTTGTAGGACTTCTATATTTAAAAATATATTTTATTAGGGTCTAGTCATGTTGATTAGAACTCGTTTGGCTTAGATTCTCGACGTTTAGTTCAGAAGATTCTGTTTTAACAGGTAACGGATAACGTTAATTTATGTAATGCCAAAAAATTAGAAATTCCCCAAGCGAATAAAGTTGGTATTTTAAAAACCCAAATAAAAATATAAAAGTCCAATTTAAACAAATTTTACAAGATTAGGAAATTTGACCTGATACTCATTCTTTCTATCACAATTTTTAACCTTTTCTTTTTATCTCACATTTCGAAAAATCTTTGTGTAAAAAAAAAATATGCATAGAATAATAATAATAATAAAATGTGTAATGATTAAAGTGTGTGGGCTGGGCTTGGGCTTATGACTAGCCATATGAGGTTCCACTCATAGCCTACCCATAAAACAAGGTGACTCTTTGGTTTCCACCCACTTTTTACTCATTTCTCATGCAAACCATCTAGAACCCCTCAAAGCAATCCTTCTTCTCCTTTCCAAAATCATTTCAACCGAAATTTTTTAGCTTCAATATTTTTGAAGAACATCAAAAGGATCAAAGTGCTATCAACAAAGGTAAAGAGTTAGTTACATTGTTGTAGCATTTATTTCTTTAAACTACACTTTCATCTTTTCTGTGCATTTCTACTAATTTGAAACCCAAAATTTCTTGGGAATCTAAGATGGGAGATTATACACTAAAGACATGAAAATGTTTTCTCAATGGTGATAATCTATGATCTATAGACTCAGAACTCAAAAAAAAGGGGGTAAAATCGTATTGCATGTTGATTTTAACCTTAAAAAGGGACATTTTTGAGCTGTCGAACTTCTTACTAAATCTCGTGACGTCCATATCTCCCAAAATAAAAGCCCAAATGATATGATTCTTCTTTTAAAAATATATTTCGTTGAGTTGAGGTTATTTTCCAACTGAAATCATGCAAAAATATGGAGTTTTGACCTCTCAAACACGTAGAACAAGTTAGGTATGCAAACAATAGGTTCAACAGTAGGTAAATTCTACTTTGAACACTCATAACTCTTCGATAACTTTTCCAAAACATTTGATTTTTCTTTTGGAGTTTACTTTGATGAGTTGTTGTTTTTTTATGTTTGGTTTCACTCAAAAATATTGAGTTTTGAGCACTTAATTCTTGATACAAGTTTATGGTGCAAAAAGAAGATTTCAGGCAGAACCTTGCATGCATGTTCAAAGTGGCATAACTTTCTCAAAAATCAATAAAAAATGTGAAATTCTTCTTCTGGAAGTTTTGTTTATGAGTTAAATTTACAAATCCAAGTGGAATCATTGGAAAACTCTAAGTTTAGACCTTCCATTTGACCACAAGTTTGACACGGTGCAATCTGTCTAGACTGTTATGAGGTGTAAAAATGTGTTGGACATTTGAATGACTAAAACACTTTCAAAATGTGTGAAATTTGGATAAAATGTGTTTAACTCAGTGACATTGGAAAAATACAAATATTGGACTATATGAAGAACAAATTATATAAATATCAACTTTAATCCATAAAAACATGTTGGCATTACATAAAATGTAAATTGACTTTATCCTTATCGCGACCCGATAGGTGATCTAACCATGAAATTTCGGACATTATAGGAAAGGTTAGGCTGGACGTCTAGTGCTTCAACACCATCCAGTTCTGGTTTTTTGGTAGCAAACAAGTGAGTATTCACGGCCCCACTTTTACTGCTTTCATTTATTTAAACTGCGGGAAAAGCATGAAGATATGCAAACTATGCTTTTTTGTTTTAAACTGTTGAAGTCATGAAAAATTGACTGTTATTGCACAATGGTATAAATGATAAGTGATGTACTTGAGAGATAATATAAAAAGGCCCCTTTCAAAAATGCTACTAGTTAACCCGGGCACGTCCCCTGGCCGTGGTAATTGTGGATAGCCGCTATTGTGTTGACAGTCCCACCCAAAAACGGATTCACATTACCTATGTTTAATAGTCTACTCATGTGTGCGAACGGGCCACCACTGAAGTAGTACTGATACGAACTGTGGTACCTAAGTGGGCTTGCGGGCCACTTTTTTATGGTAGTTCGTAAAATAATGGGGCACATTGGTCAGGTAAGGCTCAGTAGCATCTCAAGTTTTAAGCATCGTTAAAAATTTACATTTATCTTGTGCAAAATTAATGTGTTAGTTTGCAAGAATTGATTTATGCATTGTAAATATTTAGTGCATATGAAAACCCGTGGGCTCACCAACTCTTTGTAGTTGACGTCGTTTTATGTTTCATGCTTTTCAGGAAATTAAGTAAGAACTGACGTCAAGGATGCATTGTTGCGATAACACCTGTTCATGCGTCTTAGAAACCTCTTTCTACAAATGGTGTTGTTTTCATCGAGACCAGTTTGGTTATGGGTTTGTAAACTTTTGAATTATGAACTTTAATGGTGTTATCTATTAATTGGTGCTATGAAACACTTACCTACTACACCTCGTGTTTCCGCTTTAGCGGGGTGTGACAAAAATCCATCACGTAACAGGCTGATCTTCAAGATAGTAGTTAAGCATGTAAAGAAAATAATCACATTTTTCTCTTCCCCTTATCTCTTGACCCAGCAGGACCAGCAATGCATATTTTAAAAACACGGAATGAGGGTTAGACCAAGAGCTCTAGTGAGATAACCTTTCTTTGCAATTACAGGTGAAGATCACAATAAAACCTGTTTAAAAACCACATTCGGATATCCAACCACTTTATATTAAAAATAACTTCAGTAAAAACAATAATTGCACGTTATAAAACGATCTTACCACATAAGAAGCATAACCACTCAGTATCTAATAGAGATCTGGGATACAACTCTCAAAGCTCACAAGTCATATCATATTAGAGCTTATGGTCACAACTCCCAAATCGTAACAAGAATTACAAATCACCATGGTTTTTCGTTATTATTACAAGCTTTTGGGGTACCAACAGTTTTAAACTCAAATGAAAACTGAATTGAATAACAACCGAAGACCCTTTGGGTTTTATTTCAAATCTCTACTCTTTTGAATGATCAAAGTACAATATTTGATTAACAAAATCATTTGAAATATGGGCAATTAATGCCTCAGGCTATAAGCCATTTCCCCCTTCTCAAAAACATCGTTGTTATCATTTCAATAAAAAAATTATTCCTAAGTCTTCATGTCACAAAGAAATGTTGACTTAGAATTATCACATCTTACGACTGTGAGAACAAGAGCAATAATAGTAACCACACCCACAAATGCCACCCTTATTCAAATGTACACCTCTCCTTGATATGTCACCTTTATCTCATGGTACACATCTCCTTGATATGCCACCCTTGTTTCCTCCTTATATCTACAGATAAATCTGTAGTTTTAGCCAATAATGGCCTCAAAATAGTTTCATATCATAAACTTTAATCCCAAGAACTCTCAAGTTCTTAAATCCACTTTTCAATCTCATCTCAGTATTTCTTTCAAAATAGATTTCTCATCTCATCAGTTTTAAAAGAAACAACAATATCTTTCCTCAATTACAATTCAACATTTGAAAGATACAGGTTACTCTTCTGATTACCAAACAGTTTTAAAACTGTTAAACAACATTTTGGAAAAAACCTACTTTTCATCAGACAAGGCATGGACGAAAACTGTCCCACATCAGCCAATACTATGACCAATAGCCTCTTCTCACTAGACAATGCATACAATCCGGACAACACTTGGAAAGTGAAAACATACTCATTGGTCAACACTCTATCCCGTAACTACCTCACCGGTCAACACATAAAATATCAATATTGAAACCGGATAATGCCTAGTCCGATGAGCATCCACATCGGACAAGGCTTTGATTGATAAACCTCAATACGGTCAACACTTAAAAGTCCCAAACATTAAACAGATCAACTCTTTGGGCGATATAATGCAGAAACTGGACACCCCTTGTCCGATAAAGGTCTTCACCGGACAATACTTTATCCGGTAAAGTCCTCATCGGACGAAGCATAAAATAACCAACTCTTACACCGGTCAAAGCATGATCAGTAAGGGACTCTCATCGAACAACACTGTATCCGATTACAATCCCTCATCGGACCATGTATTTTACAAGAACATACATATACCAAGTATGCACACCAACAGTTTAAAGCATAAAAAATAGAATTCGTAAACAAATTCAAAGATGGCTATAAAAACTCACCTTTATGCAATAACTTGAATTTGAAGAAGAAGAAATGTGCACACAAAACTTCTTCTACTTTGATCCCAAATTCCAGTTTCTACTTTGGCTAGAATTTCACACACAGACTTTATTTTCACTCAACCTTTCTAAAAATGGCAGAAAAGTTCTTCTTCCAAAAATATCACCCTTATATAATTGCCTTCTAAAGAAGGCGGTTTGGAAAGAAATTATAAAATTCTTTTTCCTCACAACCCCATGCATACACTCATGCACATAACAGTTCTTACACATACATGCATATAACTTACTTTTGCATGAATAATATATATACATACATATACAACCCATGCATGTATATAAAAATATGCACACACTCAAATTAACATTTTCATCCATGCAGATACCCACAAGATCAATTATAACAACTAATCGCATACTTACGTAACCACATAATCAAATAGTTTCCTCCAACTACGGGAACCCGGTTATCACACTGTCCACCCCTAAAAAAAATTCTCAGAATTCAGTCAATTGAAAAACCACGGCTATTCTACCTCCCAGGTCGCCTCTGTACCTTTATAGAAGTTCCACTGAACTTTTACCAGATTAATCTCTTTGGTCCGTAGCACTTTGGTTTTTTGATGAGTGACAACCTCAAGTGTCTCCACATAGTTCAACTTGTTGTCTAGTTTACTTTCGGGTTACAATTCTGTCAGACTTGGATCCGCTAAACACTTTTGTAGATTAGACACATGGAAAGTTTTATGAATCGAACTGACCTTTTCTAGTAGCTCCAACTAATAGGCAATCAATCCGACCCGTTTGCAGATTATGAACAACTCAATGTATCTCGGATTAAGCGTACATCTCTTAAAGAATCTGACAACCTCCTCTTACGGAGAGACTTTATGCATCACATAATCCCCCAATAGGAATTCAATCGATTTACGAAGTTATCTGCATAACTCTTCTGGTGGTCCTGAGTTGTTTTAATTCTTTCTCGAATCTGTTCAATCTTTTCAAAAGTTACCTGAAATTTTTTTGGACCCATTAACTGCCTCTCACCCACTTCATTCCAACATAACGGCGTTCTGCACTCTCTACCATACAAAACTTCATACGGTGTCGCTTGGATGATGGAGTGATAACAGTTGTGTGCAAATTCAATCAATGGCAGATGATCTTCCATTGATTCCCATAAGTCAATAACACAGGCTCTTAACATGTCTTCGAGAGTCTGGATTGTTCTTTCACTCTGGCCATCAGTCTGCGGATGATACGCCGTACTCAATTGGATTTGAGCTCTCAAAGTTTTCTAAAAACTTTCCTAGAATTTAAAAGTAAACTGACTATCTCGGTCTGAGATGAGAGATAGTGGAACACCGTGTCTGGTTACAATTTTTCTTTGATTTAAATCTTTGCCAATATTTCTAAAGGATAGTTTTCTTTTATCGGTAGAAAGTGCGCATATTTCTATAAATGGTCCACAATCACCCATATAGCATCATGTCCCTTTGATGGTAGGACTCAGTCTATGAGTAAAATCATTAAGCTTGAGGAAAATCTCAAGACAGCTTCAAGATCATTTGCCAAAAATTCAGAAGCTGTTCAGACTGTCTCCAAAGCAAAAACAATTGTTATTGAGAAAATTAATCTTTCTGAAAGCAAGTTTGAGAAAGGAGAGTCTTCTAAGTCTAAATATAAAAATATTTCTAAGGATACTCCTACAATCGTCAAATCTGGTTTATATGCAAAATCTTTTAAATCTAAATCTTTACCTGCGAAGCGCTCAACTAACACAAAATCTTTTTCTGTCTCAGAACTTTTAAAGATTGGAAAAGACTGCAAGCAGAAGTCTTGGCAGAAGATTGACAAAAATGTTTTGAATAATTCATCATCTGTAAAGAAATTTTCTGTTAATAAAGATAGTTGCAATTGTAAATTTGTGAAATCAAAGTGTAATCTGGATGCTGATTTTGAGAATGTTAAAAACATTTCTCATCCGGATCTTCTATCTGTTGCTAAGCGTCATATACATTGCAATAATTGTGGGTCAAACTCCCTTGCAGTTAATGCCAAATGCAAAAAGTCTTTAGGGTCAAAGATTTTTAATTCCAACTCAAATACCCCGCTCAATGTAAATGCTTTCAATGGTCCTGCAGATTTTAAAAAGAAAAGTGTTTTTAAGAAAAATGTTTCAAACCCGAAAAAGAAGGAGCCATATTTTGCAGATGTTAGATTTGTTTGGAAATGCAAGAATATTTCATTATGATAAAAAAAAATTGTTCTTAAAGCTAAATACGAATGGCACGTTAAATCTATATCCTCAAATGTCATTTCTAACCCAAAAGGGCCCAATTGGAAATGGGTACCTTAATCTTTGTGATTGTTTTTGCAGGACGGTCATGTGTGGTACGTAGACTCAGGATGTTCAAGACACATGACAGGACACAGGCACCATCTATCTGATTTCAAAGAAAATCCTGGACGAATAGTCACATTTGGAAATAAAGAAAAGGGATTTGTGCGAGGATATAGCACATTGTCAAATGGCATTGTAACAATTAAGAAAGTTTTCTATGATGAGGGTTTAGAGCACAATCTATTAAGCATTTGTGATAATGGGTTTGATGTTAAATTCTTTGTGAACGGTTGTGTGATTATTGACTCTGAATGAATAGAGGTAATTAGAGTTGAGCTATGGTAATCTTTTTGCAGTTAATTTTCCAACTCTAACTTCTTCTAGGCCAATTAGCTTGTTTGGACTGAAATTCAGTGTAAAGTTGTATTCGTCTTGAAAGTTAATTTTGTCTATAATTGTATTAAAAGTCATCGTCTTTGACTTTTCTTTAGACAGTTTGACTTTGACTTTGTTTTTATGTTTGACCCTATATAAAGGGTTAATTCCTTGTATTTTGAGAAGGAGATTAATTGTAAATCAAATTACATAAATAAGAGTTTGACCATACTTGAAGATTTGACTTTCTCTCTCTACTCTCTCATGTGTTCTTGAATGTAATAATCAAGATCTGCCATGGGAACTTTGAAGATTGATTGTTTGGGATTTACATAGCTTAATCTTCAAAATATCAAAAGAAGACAGTTGGATATGCAAAGAAGATTATCTCATCAGAATTTCAGAGACATTAATCGGCTCGTAAGTAATGATTTAGTCATTGGTCTGTATGAACTTAGATGTGAAAAGAACTCATTTTGTTCGGCATGTGAAATGGGAAAGATTACAAGATCTTTGCATAAAGTTAAAATCTGTTTCATCTTGTAAATCTCCACTTGAAATAATTCACATGGACTTACGTGGCCAATGCGTACTCAATCACTTAGGGGTAAAAAGTATATCTTGCTGATGGTCGACGAGTATTCCAGATACACGTGGCTACAGTTTCTGAGAGCCAAATATGATGCACCTAAGTTGATCATTTCTTTTATCAAGCGCATCCAAGTTCTTCTAAAACTTCGAGTACAAAAGCTTCAAAGTGACAACGACACTGAATTTACAAATGAGACCCTTCAAAGTTTTCTTCAAAATGTTGGAGTTTCTCATAACTTTTCTGTTGTTTGAACTACACAACAAAATGGAGTTATTGAAATAAGAAATAGAACATTAGTCGAGGCTGCTCGGACTATGTTGGCTTACTCTGGTCTATCTCTGTATTTATGGGTTGCAGCAGTGTCTATCGCCTGTTTCACACAGAATAGAATGATCATCGTCAACTTGCTTTAATAAGACTGCTTATGAGTTAATAAATAAAATAAAGCCTAATGTAAAATTCTTCCATGTTTTTGGATGCAGATACTTCGTGCTTAATGATCAAGACAATCTCGGCAAATTCGATAAGAAGGCGAAAGAAGGCTACTTCACAGGCTATTCATTAAAGTCTAAAGCCTTCTGAGTCTACATCAAATCATCCAAGATTGTCATAGAAAGCATCAATGTCAGATTCGATGAATCTTCAAGTTCTGAACAAAACAGTTCACGACTCAAGCTACAACAGTTAGCTTCTACACAAAGCAGTGTAGAACCTGTACCAAACAGGATAAATAATTCTGATTTTTATGGTGTAAAATCAAATTTAGATTCTTTGTTTAAGGACGCATTTGAACTTACTTGGGATATTCTTGCAGAGTACGAAATATTTGATCTACCCAAGTTGAATGAACCATTGGTCCCGATTCCACAAGTTACTCAACTTTCTGGACCATCTGAAGCTGGTTGTTCAAAATCAAATGTTGTTCAACCTAAATCTACTGAAGTTGCTGAATCAGAACATGTTCAAGCCGAGGCGCAGACTCAACAAGAGATTGTTCAATCTGATATTGATCAATCTGAGTCTTCTCAACTGGCCATTAAAGATGAACATTCAAAGGTTCAAGCTAAAACTAGATCAGAAATTCAAAGTGAAGTTGAAAGTGAAATTCAAGTTGTGACTGATAAATATGATGATCAGAACAGTCTAATTGATGTTCATCCCCTTCCTTGTTCTAACTAATGCCATGCAAGATGAACTTTGGGAAATCGAAAGAAACCAAGTTTAGAGACTCATACCCAGCTGAAAGATAAATTAATAATTGGTACAAAATGGGTCTTCTAAAACAAAAACGACGATATGGGAATTATAGTGATAAACAAAGCCAGATTGGTTGCTAAAGCTTACAGTCAACAATGAGGTATTGATTATAATGAGACCTTTGCTCCAGTCGCACGCATTGAAGCTATCAGAACATTTATGGTGTACGCTGCTCACAAAAATTTCAAAGTATACTAAATGGATGTCAAATCGGCATTTCTAAACGATATTCTTCATGAAGAAGTCTATCTGAGTCATTATGAAGGCTTTGTTGATCCACATAAACCTGATCATATCTATGTTCTAGACAAAGCTTTATATGGTTTGAAACAAGCTCCTAGAGCATGGTATGATACTCTAACTCAATTCCTACTAAAGTGTGGTTTCAAGAAAGGTACGATTGATACTATGTTATTTCTTAAAAAGCAAGTTAAGCATATGATCTTGATTCAAATATTTGTTGACGATATTATTTTTGATTCTACGAATCCAAAGTTTTGAAACAATTTTTCAAACATCATGAAATCTAAGTTTCAAATGAGTATGATGGGTGAGTTAAATTATTTTCTTGGTCTTCAAGTAAAACAACTCCCCCAATGGCATATTCATTAATCAATCCAAATATCTAAAAGATATTTTGAAAAGATTTAATATGTCTGATTGTTCTTCAATAAAGACTCCCATGGCCATTGGTACTTTATTGGATGCAGATTTATCTAGAAAATCTGTTGATCAACAAAATTATCGTGCCATGATTGGATCTTTACTGTACTTAACTTCAAGTATACCAGATATAGTGTTTTCAACATGTTTTTGTGCCAGATATCGGGCTAATCCTAAAAAGTCACATCTTGTTGCGGTAAAGAGAATTCTTAGATACCTCAAATGCATACAAAATTTGAGCCATTGGTATCCTAAAGAATATAGTTTTGAGCTAACTGCATTTACTGATTTTGACCATGCAGGTTGCAAACTGGATAGAAAGAGCACTTATGGATCGTGAGAGTTCTTAGGCGACAAGCTCGTAAGTTGGACTTCGAAGAAGAAAAATTGTGTTTCAACTTCTACTACTGAAGCAAAATACATTGCAGCAGCTAGTTGTTGTTTACAAGTTTTGTGGATAAAGACACAGCTCCTAGACTACGGGTACACGTTTAACAAAGTTCCTATCAACTGCGATTCAAAAAGTGCGATTGCAATAACTGCTAATCTAAATCAACACTCAAAGACCAAACACATCGATATCAGGTATCATTTCATTAAGAATAATGTAGAAAAAGGCTTAATTGAGATGCATTTTGTGCAGACTGATTTTCAATTTGCTGACATTTTCACAAAACCTCTCGATGAGAAAAGGTTTTCATTTTTAGTAAGCAAACTTGGAATGCTAAATCTGTCTTTATAAAATCTAATCCATCTTTCTAGGGGGAGCTAGAGCTTAAAATATTTTTCTGTATTTGATCTTTTTGTGCTTAATTACAAAATACTAATCACTTATTTTAGTATATTTGAGATATAACATCAAGGGGGAGTTCATCACAATCATAAACATCTTAATTGTTATTTTGTCAGGCATATCATTCTATACTTTTATCTGATTATACATTGAAGAAGAATAACTTCTTTGTGTATAAAATGTTTTTCTAAATTTTTAAACCACTTCTTTGAATTTAAACGTTTTTCATGTCTAAAAATGTGATTTAAATGATTTTTTATTGTCAGTTTTTTTTAAACGAGTATCTTTTCTGAACAGGTATTTCTTTGAGATCTTACTTGCGTATTTTCTCTTTGTACATATTTCCAATACATGTTTTAGCTATTTTTCAAATTGTTATTATCACGTCTCTAAAATGATAAATCATTTTCGGTGATAATACACACGTTTGTATTCAATATTGTCTTCTGAGCTTATATGTAAATAATTATTTGATTGATACACATCTCTTAATTCTTTGATTTCTAAATCTATAAACTTGTTCTTGTAGATATTCGTTCATTTCTCCCGAGATTATTCTGAATAATTTGTTTTGTATATCGCTCCTTACTATTTGATCATGTGATTAATTGCAATATTTTTATTGATCAATTTCATCTGATCAAATGTGCATAATTGCAATAATATTTTTGATTAATCATTTGTGATCAAATGAGCTTACAATGTAAAAAATTTAAGAGGGACTGAGAGCTTAAAACGAACACCTCTTTGAACTGTCAAAATCGACAGCCCTACCCAAGAGGACATCCATATTTGAGTGAGCTTAAAAGCAAAATGGGGTTATGTGCAGAGTTTAAAATATAAATGAGAGGGGTAGTTGTTGCGAGCTAAAAGAATTGATGAGAGTTGTCTTTGGGATTAAAAGAATAAAAGAATCATGTTCTATCCAATATCATCCATGCAATCACATAATCTATTAGTTCTCAATTCTTTGGAGACTAATATTAAAAAAGGCAAAGCCTAGGCCAACTCTTGTCATAACCCCACCAGCTACTCATTTATCTCTCAAAAAATAAGTGTTTCATTAACACTTGAGGCACGCAGCTCATAATCTATCGGTTTCTCATTTGGAGGTAACTGATATTGAAAAAGAAGGATATATGTCACATCTTCAAGTCTTATTGAGCACAATTGAGTCTGATAAATTTGTGTAGTCCACACTGTTTATCTTTTTTAGCCTAATCTGAAGCATTAGTTGCTTTATCATTTCTTCACTACCTAAATTTATAGAATATTTGTTATTCTATCATAACATTCATATATACGCTTTTTAAAACTATCAATGATTGAATATAAGTCCTGTTGAGATGAACATCAAAAAGTCTCATATATGAAGTACATTCGTTGTACAGAATATATATCAGTTATATTCACAGGCTAATCTTTCTATAGGATTAAAAACAGGTTCATAAGTTGAATCCGGTTCTTTCCCTCACCTTATTAATCTGAAAAGATTATATAAGCGAATTTGAAAAGATTTTCTTAACTCTATATGAATTGACGACATTCCTAGAAGGATCACTCATTTATGTGAATGATGTAAATGCTCTTCATTTTCATCATAAGGGGGAGTATTTGTAAAAATGAATGAAGATTTTCTGAGTCAATTGTTGAAGACCGGGGAAGGTGTTAAAATTTGACAGGAGTTGATTAATAAGTGTTGATAATTGCTGAAGATTAGTGTGATGTAATATTCAAGGGAAGTGAATGTGAAGATCATTTCTTTGAAGAAGTTCACTGTTTCTTAAAGGAGGAGATCATTCAAATGCTGAATCCTTATCAGTTTAAAGGGGAGATAAAGTTTTTCTGAAGATGATTAAAGGGAGAGATTATCTGAAGTTTGTTAATAAAAAGGGAAGTTATTTGGGGGAGATTGTTAAAGAAAAAGATTGCGAAAAGCTTTAAAGATCAAATCTTAAAGTTTTTGAAGATTTCTGAAGATGTTGCTGTTTTGGACTTGAATCCAAAGGGGGTGATTGTTGGAACAAAAATGTTGTATTCAAGTCCTGGTGTTAAAATGTTTTGCTTTGTATTGTTTAGTTGTATTATTTCCTTTTATAGCTTGGTGGTTTGACTTTCTTGTTTTGTAAGGTTGCTATAAATAACAATATGTTAGTTTTGTTAGTTGGGTTAACAATCATGGACATAATATTGCATTCATATCTTTGACATTGAGAGATTGAGAGAGAATATTCATTGTAATCACATTGTATCAAGAACTCTGTTCTTACTATTTCATCAATACATTGGCCGACATATTTGAATCTCTATTATTGTTCTTAATCTTTGTACGAATTGATTTACTAGGATCACACATGTTGTGCATCAGATATTGTTTTTCATGATCCTTCAATTGTCTGGATGCGTAAGAAATAACCGTTCCTTTTTACTTTAGTACGCAACCCAAACCCAGTTTTGAAGCATCACAATATACCACAAAGTCTTTCAGATCCCTCTGGTAGTGACAACACTGGAGTACTGCAAAGACGATCTTTTAACAAATGAAAATCTTTTTGTTGATCCTCTTTCCCCTGAAAATTTACATTCTTCCAAGTCAGCTTGGTTAGTGGTGCAGCGTTTCTTGAGAAACCCTGAATAAACTTTCGGTGATAACCTGCTAACCCCAGGAAACTACGAATTTCATAAGGAGTTCTCGGCACCTCCCATCTTTCAATGGCTTCAATCTTGGAAGGATCCACTTTTACCCGGCTTCAGAGATGACGTGACCAAAAAATTTAACTTCCCTCGACCAGAATTCACACTTTGACATTTTAGCGTATAACTTCTCTTTCTTCAAGAGTTCAAGGATCAAACGAAGATGTTCAGCATATTCTACTTCAGATTTCGAGTATATAAGAACATCGTCGATAAACACAATAACAAATTTATCGAGATATCCACTACATACCCGGTTTATCAGATCCATGAAAGTCGCAAGAGCAATGGTTAAGTTAAACAGAAAGGCATAACCAAAAACTCGTGATGTCTATACCTGGTCCAAAAAACTGTTTTCGCAATATATTCATCTTTGACCTTAAGATTATGGTATCTCGACCGCAAATCAATTTTAGAGAAGTAATTGGCTCCCACCAGTTGATCAAATAAATCGTCGATTCTCGATAAGGGATACTTATTATTAATAGTCAGCTTATTCATCTTCTTGTAGTCGATACACATCCGCATCGACCAATCTTTGTTTTTGACAAACAGAACCAGAGCACCCTAAGGTGAAGTACTAGGTCTGATAAAACCTTTGTCAAGCAAATATTTTAACTGTGTAACTAATTCCTTCAATTCTAACGGTGCCAAACGATACGGTGCCCTTGCCACTGGTGCTGCCCCGGGTATCGGATCAATTCTGAATTTGGTAGTCCAATTAGACAGTAGACCAGTCAAATCCTCCGGAAACACTTCTGGATAGTCACAAACTACCGAAATCGAATCTTGCTTTGCCTTTCTCTTTCTTCGAATTGATTACATAGGCCAGAAAACCATGACACCCTTTCTGATTACATTTCTGAGCTTTCAAAATAGATAACAAACTGGTATTGAGATTGTGTGTCCCTATTTACTGATCAATCTTCATATTAAGCTTCATAATATGGCAGATCTAGATAAAACTTGTAAGAACATCAAGAACACTAAGATGATAGTTGAGAGGAAAAGTTAAACATTCAAAGATCAGTCAAACCTCTTATTACGTAATGTATATTACAATAAGCTCTCCCTCTCTTCTAATTACAAAGACATTACCCTATTTATAGGGTCAAACCTCTAAACACAAGTCAAAGTCAAACACGATGATTTTTACAATTATAGACAATATTTAACTTTCAAGACGAATACAATTTAATACTGATTTTCAGTCCTAACAGAGATCCTGCCGATCACCATAAATAACAATCGGCCCTCTCTCTGGTAAAATGATATCAATCATCTTCTTATTGCATATTATACTGGCCTGATTCTCTACTAACTAATTCATTCCTACCACAACATCGAATTCTTTCTTTAGCATTGAAAATAAATGGATTGGCAGCCCACAACCCTCAATTTCAATTATACAATTACCAAAGGCATAGGTAACAGATACTTGACTATTAGCAGTATCAACTACTAATAGATTTTCAAGAGGCATAGAATTCATATATGGACACCTAAAAATGATTGTGATACGAAAGAGAAATTCGCACCAGAATCAAATAGCATTTTAGCATGTATAGAGTTAACAAGAATAGTACCTGTTACTATAGCTGGTATAGTTTCAGCCTCACTTTTCATCATCTGAAAAGATCGGCCCCGCGCCCCTCTCTGTCCTATCCTGGGCACATTCGGTCTTCCACGAGTACTCGGGGTATTTCCTCCCACCATCAATCATGGGGTTCTTAATTGAGGACAATTTGGTCAGATATGATCTGGTGAATTGCAATGGAAACATCTTCTAGGAGCTTGAAAATTCTTAGATTAATGACCAGACTCGCCACACTAATAACACTTCCTTTGTTCTAGCATACATTCACCTTGATGAACTTGATGACATTGGGGACAGGCTCTATCAGTAGCTCTCTGAACAGGTCGGTTATCTATTTTTGCATATTTTGGCCATACATAACAAGTCGAAGGCCCTTCCCATCTTCTCTTTTCTACTACCTTCTCTTCTCCCTGCCTTTTCTTATTCCTTTTGATAGTTTTCACTGCATCCACATCTAAAGGAAAGGTGGGCAGAACTCGTTGCAATTACAAATTCCCGAATAGAGGGTTTCAAACCCCAAATATACCTCTCCACTTTTCTAGATTTAGACGAGATATAATGTTCCATGAACCGGGAATGTTCAATAAACTTTTCAGTGTATTCCTATACTGATATGTCGCCCTATTCATATTTCAAAAAATCTTCTTCCAATTGCCTCACAGTTGCCTTGGGACAGAATTGTTCTTTAAATCAATTTACAAATTATGACCAAGACATGGTTCGTAGAATATTGGTTTTAGCCAGTGATTCAACATCCCACCAGTATAAAGCGTTAGATTTCGACATAGAAATAGCAAATCTAACCATGTCCTCCTCTGAGCATTTGCTGGTATTAAATAATTCAATTTCCTACAACCACCACATAGCTTTCACCGGATCCCTTTCCCAAGAAAATTTTGGGGTTTGCAAGTCAAAAACATCTTTGTGTCGCCCCCTCTGCTACTTGTAGCTGGGACGGGAGGATTTACCTCAACTCGTTTTATTTTGACTCTGGCCGGTAATCCCATAATGGAGGTTAGAGTTTCTCTTAACATACTCCGGCTGTGGCACCTTCTTCTGGTTGACATTCCAAAAAATATACTCACCTTGATACCGATGAATCTCATATTGACTCTGTCTGCCCCTTACTTGACTTCTTACTCGACCTCTACCCCTGCTTCTTCCTGTTATATCCCATCTTGTAAAAGTGTAAGTAAGATGCCTGTTACTCTAG
The DNA here is from genome assembly GCF_001531365.2 of Cynara cardunculus var. scolymus. Classification (NCBI taxonomy): domain Eukaryota; kingdom Viridiplantae; phylum Streptophyta; class Magnoliopsida; order Asterales; family Asteraceae; genus Cynara; species Cynara cardunculus. The sequence goes on along the minus strand of NC_037539.1, from coordinate 18,603,326 downwards.
TCGTTAGGACTTAGTCTTTTGAAGCTTTCTAGACAAAGAGCTCTTAAGCAGAAGATATCAAGAGATAGAACTCTTAATTAAAGAGCTAAGTGCCTCATATACAGAGCCCATGCTCTACCAAGCGGAAGATCAAGACTTAAGCGTCAAAAAGGTTAAGTAATTGATACAGAGCATCACTTTAGACATAGAGCCTATGAATAGTACATGCAGAGCCTCTAAGTCTCCTACTCTCGGGCTTGCGCGCTCGGTTCAGACTTATCTTCAAGACCCTTAATCGAATCTAGAACGCTTGACTCAGTCCGCTCCACTTTCCAAGCAACGTGAATGCTAAGAACGCAGAACAAGAACTCAGAGTTCAAAGCCAAGATTCTAGGAGATTCTGTTTAAGCTTAGTCATATACAAGGAGGCATCTTCCTCAGGTTACAAGTTACCTGAAAGTGCCAAATTAGACTACGCTCCAAAATAGAAAGTTCTTATGAGAATATATTAGATTGAGAGTTTTATGTTACTACTCGAAGATCTAATAAAGCTTCTGACTTATTCAAGCTTGTTTTACATTATTACTTTCGTCTGGAATATTTTGTTAAACCATTTCAGTTGCACAGTCACGACTTCATTTATACTCTGATTTTACTGTGTATCTTGTTAAATAAGATGAATCAGGGTTCCAACAATTGGTATTAGAGCCTGCTAACCAAATCAATTGATTAATAGATCTATATCCAATAAGGATATTCCTCTTTAATTGGTTATTAGTTTTAAAAAAAAGCATTTCATTTCGATCTTAGATCAATTTCTTTAAAAACATTTTCTTTACGTATTCTCCAAAACTTCCAGTTTGTTTAAAAACATTTGCTTTACGTATTCTCCAACACTTCCAGTTTCAGAAACTCAACATTTTCACCTTTCTGTCAAATATCCTTACAGAACTTCTTCTGAAATGTCTAATCTATCGTGGAACTCTATTATAGTGATGGTTCCCTCATAAAACCTCCTACTCTCATTTAGGAAGAATATCCCCAATGAAGATAAGGATGATAAACTTCTACGAAGGTCTTGACCTTGAACTGTACGAGTCAATTCTCAACGGTCCATATGTACCCACAACCCTAATTCCTAGGGTCCCTGCTACTGGTGAAACTGTTGAAATTCCAGCAAGATGCATTCCAAAGCTTCGAAGAAATTGGGACAATGAAGACAAGAGACGGGTGGAAGTAGACCAAAAAGCCAAAAAGATTTTAATAATGGCTCTTCCAAACGAGATATTTCAATCTCTTGATACCTGTGAATCTGCCAAGGATCTATGGGATTAGTTGGCAAATCAGGTTGAAGGAGGAATTAAAATGAAGAAGAACAGACATGCTCAGTGTCTCAACGAGTACAATAGTTTTCAAGCTCTCCCTGATGAGTCTCTCGAGCTGACTTATCATCGCTTCAACACCTTAATCAACAAGTGCAAAAAGTACGACGTGATTAGGACTCAAGAAGAGAATAATATGCTCTTCTTGAAAAGGTTGAATGATGAATAGGGAAACCTGTGAATGTCACTACAGGTAAATCAGGACCTGGAATAGTGGACACTTCAAGATGTTTACGGCACCTTACAGGCACAGGAACAAGAGGTGCCGAAAAACAAGGTTGCTCTGGGTGGACTTCTAGCTCTAGTATCTGACTCTAAAGACATTGGGTCTAGTCAACCATCCAGAGAACAAAGATCGAAATATGAGAGAAGAAGAGGGAAGAAGGCTCTAGTAGTAGAGAGCGATGATGAAGACAAAGCGTCAAGCTCTGAAGATGACAACATAAGTGCTTTTGCACAATCCTTGGCACTCATCACCAAGGAGTTTTAGAGGAAGTTTGGGAAGAAAGTTTTTGATAAGAGAGGAAGCAGGAGCGATAAAGGAAGAGACAGAGCCTGCGAGCCAAAGAACCCTCCTTCTCAACTAAACAAGAAGGAGGAAGAACAGTCAGACAAGAAGAAGCATGTATTGAGGTTCTTTAGACGCTGAAGAATGGGTCACTACTCTAAGGAGTGAAAAGGCCCTCTAGTGAAAGGTGAACTGTACTATAAAAATAAGTACAAGTACAATCGGCCCCAGAGGAGCCTCATGGATGAACAAGAGAATTGGGTCTCTAACTCTACATCTGAAGAAGAAGACCAAGCTCACTTTTATGGTATGGTTGTTGAAAATGATGCAGAAGAGTCTGGATCCAGCTACGACTCTCAAGTATGCTCTACCTCTGGTTATTCTCATTCTAATATGTAAGAAAGCATCTCTGTTCTAACCCAATATTTTATAAAATTACAACAAAAACTCTCTGATGAAAAGGCAAAAAGAAAAGTTTTAGAAAAGGAAAAGACTTTCTTTGAACGAGAAACAGAGATTTTGTCTGTAGAAAGGATGAGCTTTCTATGGAGAAAGAGAAGATTTTAAAAACAAAACTCTCCAAAAAAAATAGTCTAAAAATAGAGTGCTCAGAGCTGAAAAGGCTATTCAGAAAAAAGATAAATAATTATTAGAAAAAGAGCATGACAGGTTAAATTCTCTAGCCTTGAAAATTTATTTTCAAAAAGAAAGGGAATTCTTACAAGAGCTTGCAAAGAAAAGACTTCTTGATTAAAAAATATCAAGATGCTCAGCAGGTGTATGAAAAAGTAAATTCTCAACAGTATAAAGCAGGAATAGGTTATACAGACCTAGACCTCACCTAGAAGAAGAAATCTACTCTTGAGTCTGTGTTTCGTTCAGGGGCAGAGCAAAAAATCGATTTTCCAGCTCTGCCTAAAACCTCACCATTTAAAAGATGTAAACTTGAATATGGGGCTAGAGCTTGAAACATAAATTTGAAAACGTTTCTTACTCTTCTAAAAGTATGCATCCAGTTTAAGTTTAAATAGCATACAGAAGACAAAAGAAATTTTTTATTTTGGTACTCATAATCCTGAACATTTAAAATCAAAAGGTGATGAAGTTAAACCTAAACCAGAAGAGACCAGGAGTTCATAGAAAGATGATTTTTTCAATACTCCGGATCCAAAATTGAGGGATGAATTTACAGAGAAGGTAAAACAAGTCTTTGAGCAAGATCTGCTTAAGGCCTTGAATCATCCCTCTGTATCTCATGCAAACAATTCTGAGAGTAATTCCTAGGAAATCTTTGGAAGCTCCTCATCCATGCAAAAGAAGGACGTAGGCATTGCTGCATGTTTACGAAAATCTCAAACTCTCAATGAAACCTCTACAGCTCAAAATCCACACAAGGATTTTCTTGACTCTGACTCTGAATCAGAGGTGGACTCGAGTACAGAGCAAATTGAGACAGAGATAGTGGAACCCGGACCATAAATTAATAAAGTTTTAAGTGGGATATCAAATAAATCTTCTCCAATAATGGAGCGGAGGAAAAAGATTCCCATGTGTCTTGATTTCGTGGACATGTGTTTGAAATAGGGATGGGAATGGACCCCGACCCGTCGGGTAACCCGGTCCACCCGCCCCGGTCGGGGACGGGGATTCCCCGAAAAATCGGGTCTCGGGGA
>NC_037539.1:18562954-18599039 GCF_001531365.2 Cynara cardunculus var. scolymus | reverse complement strand
CCAAGTCTTCTCTGGAGCTCAAGAAGGAAAACAAGGCGAAGAAATCTAAATCTTTCACCTTTGCATCTAAAGTTTCAAAATCCAATTTTCAAAAGCCAATAAAGTTCACTCCGGAACAGAAACGAAAACCCGCTGCTAATTCTAAATTAAATTCCTCTGTTTCAAAGAGGCCTCTAAAGGCCAAAGGAGAAAGAAGGGAGAAAGGAAGGCCAGAGAAGACAAAGGCCAAATTTTCTAAACAATCAAAACTAGATAGGGAGTTCATTCGAACTAACAATACTAGGAATGATTGTAATAATTTCTTTTAGGAATCCAATAAATCGTTTTGTCATCAAAATTGTGTTCATACTTGCAAATGTCTTCCCCTGCTACAACAATTAAAGTAGCACCTTTCTAGTCCCAATTGTATTCTCTTTATGTCATCGAAGAATAATTTCAAAAGGACCCAGAAGAAGCAAACTCCTAAGGCCAAATATGGCAAACCAGAATGCAAGTCTAGAAAATCAGGTGTTGAGACAGATCTCTCCCTAAACCTAAAGTCAAAACTCCAAGGCCTAAACATCGAGGACCCATCATGAAATGGGTACCTAAATCCCTATAATTTGTTTTGCATAAGCCACATGTGGAAATTTGGTACCTTGACTCTGGGTGCTCAAGACACATGACCGGCAACAAAAGGTTACTCTCCTCATTTAGAGATAAAATTGGAGGACGATTGACTTTCGGGGATAATATGCAAGGAGAAATCAAAGGCTATGGAGATCTTCATCAAGGTAAGGTTTATGTCTCTAAAGTTCCTTATGTTTCTAGGCTTAAGCATAACCTTTTGAGCATAAGTCAACTTTGTGATTCTGGCTATAATGTCAAGTTCCAAAAGGAATCTTATTCAATATTGTCAGAATCAGGTCAAGAGTTGCTAAGAGCCAAACGTAAGGGTAATCTATACCTTATGAACCTCTTACCTAGAGATAACTCAAAGACTCTCTATCTTGTATCTCGTAAATGTGAAGAAGCATGGCTCTGGCACCACAAGCTTTCTCACCTCTATTTTCAAAATATAGAGAAGCTTGTGAAAAACAACCTGGATGACGAACTACCAGCAATAAAGTTCGAAAAAGACCATCTTTGTCCTACTTGTGACATGGGAAAACTCAAAAGAGCATCCCATAAGGCAAAGAGAGATGCGTCATGCATTAGACCTCTGCGGTCCAATCTATATGCATAATCTATCTGGCAAGAAGTATATCTTAGTGCTTATTGATGAATTTACAAGATATACTTGGATTGAGTTTGTAAGACAGAAGTTAGATGTCCCAGAGCTGCTGATCAAGCTAATGATCAAGATTCAAGTCCTACTACATAGCATAATTCAAAAGCTAAGAAGTGATAATGGTACAGAGGTCAAGAACGCAAAAATCGATGCGTACCTTGACAAAGAGGGAGTCTCTCGGAACTTCTCTTCTGCAAGAACATCACAACAAAATGGTGTAGTAGAAAGGAAAAATTGAACATTAGTTAAAGCTGCAAGAATGATGCTTGCAGACTTTAGTCTTCCAACCCATTTTTTGGCTAGAAGCTATCTTAACCGCGTGCTTTACCCAAAATAGAGCAACAGTTGTTAAGAGATATATGAAGACTATTTATGAACTCATTAACCAAAGAAAGCGTAATGTTAAATTTTTGCATATCTTTGGTTGTAGATGCTTCATTTTAAATGACCATGATCACCTTAAAAAGTTTGACAAGAAGGTCGATGAAGGCAAATTTCTTGGATACTCCACACATTCCAAGGCCTACAGAGTCTTCAATCTACGAACCAAGACAGTCATGGAAAGCATCAACGTCTCGTTCGACGATAAAGAACAGATGACTTGAGAGTATCTCAGCTCTGGACTCGATCTCAACTCGTTGAGTTCCAGTTCTATATCGAAGTCAAGGGAATTGGAACTCAGGCAACTTTTTGAAGACTTCTTTGGTGATGAGGACATCTCTGCATGTGCAATGCACGTGTTCAAGGAGAGCAATAAACTACGAGTACATCTATCTCTGGCCCTTCTAATACCTTTGCTTCCTCTGGTGATCAAGCTAATCCATAACCAGAGCCTTCAATCTCTGGATCAGAGCCCAGTCCCTTAGATCCAGAGAACAATACCTCTGTCTCTGAACCTGGTTCCTCTGTACCATCATCCGAAGGGGAGTAAGCAGAGCCTTCATCACCTTTTATGAGGTGAATGCCAAACATACCAGAGGATCAAGATCTAATGACTCCAATGCATGTTCCAGCTCTAATGACAAGATGGACAAAAGACCATCCCCTTCATCAAATTATTGGTGAACCTTCAAGTGGGGTAAAGACAAGAGCTTCCACATCCAATGAATGTTTATTTGTAAATTTTCTAAGTGTGGTAGAGCCCAAAAAAGTTCATGAAGCCCTACAAGACCCTAGTTGGGTCGATGTCATGCAAGAAGAGCTCTAACAGTTCAAAAGAAACAAGGTATGGACTCTCGTTCCTTTAACAAAGGATAAAATTGCAATTGGTACTAAGTGGGTTTTCAGGAACAAGAAGGATGAGGATGGTATAGTAGTCAGAAACAAAGCCAGACTCGTTGCTAAAGGCTACTGCCAGGAAGAAGGCATAGACTATGACGAGACCTTTGCACCAGTTGCAAGGCTAGAAACTATACGCTTATTCCTAGCCTTCTCTGCACATAAAGGATTCCGAGTCTATCAAATGGACGTTAAGTCAGACTTCCTAAATGGTAAGCAAAAGGAGGAAGTCTAGTACAGCAACCTCCGGGGTCTGAAAGTTTCACATATCCAGAGTATGTCTACTTCTTAGACAAAGCTCTGTGTGGACTCAAACAAGCTCCAAGATCTTGGTATGAACGTCTTTCGCCCTTTCTTTTATCAAATGGTTTTGAAAAAGGTAAAATCGATACCATTTTGTTTATAAAGAGGCATAAAGGTGAGATGCTCCTAGTCCAAATATATGTGGATGACATCATATTTGGTTCAACAAACCAGAGGCACTGTGATAAGTTCTATGCGTTAATGAAGAGTATTTTGAAATGAGCATGAGAGGAGAATTAACATTCTTCCTCGGCCTACAAGTAAAACAAAGGGAAGATGGTATCTTCATTAGCCAAGCTATGTATGTCTCTGACAAATTAAAGAAGTACCAACTTCACAACTCTTCTACCATGAGAACACTAATCGCAACGGGTACAAAGCTTGACACAGATCCATCTGGAAAACCGGTGGATGTCAAGACTTACCGTGAAATGATTGGATCATTGTTGTACCTTATGGCTAGTCGACCACATATAATGTTTGCCACTTGTCTCTGTGTTAGGTATCAATCAAACCCTAAGGTATATCATCTGTCCACTGTCAAGAAAATTTTTCGATACCTTAAGGGGACTCAATTTTTGGGTCTCTGGTATCCTAAGCATTTTGGATTTGATCTTATCGCATATACAAATTCTTATAATGAAAGGTGCAAACTCGATCGAAAGAGTACTTCTGAAAGCTGTCAATTGCTTAGCAACAAGCTCATTAGCGGGACATCCAAGAAGCAGAACTGCGTATCTACTTCTACTGCGGAAGCAGAGTATGTAGCTGCAGCGAGCTGTTGTTCTTAAGTAATTTGGATGAAGACTCAACTCAAAGACTACGACATTGAGTTTGACAAGATTCCCATCCTATCTGACTCTGAAAGCACGATAGCAATAACGAAAAATACAGTACAACACTCTAAGACAAAGCACATCGATGTTCGTTACCATTTCATCAAAGACCATGTAGAGAAAGGTACAATTGAAATGTTCTTTATCAGTATAGAGCACCAACTTGCAGACATATTCACTAAGGATCTTGATGAAAAGAAATTCAATATCTAAGTCAACAAGTTGGGTATGCTCAATCTTCATTAATCAGACAGAGCCTTTGTATGTACTATACAGATGCTCTGCACCCTTCTTGAGCATATCTCTGTGTGACATTTGTTTATTTGTTTTTAAGTCCATGAGACAGAGCCTCTTGCTCGAGTCTATGATCTCAATGTCATAAAGAGCCTTTGTATTTACTATACAGAGTCTCTATACCTTGTTTTAGTGTTAGTACACTTCTTATGATCTTGTGATCCAAGCATAGTTCAAAGGGGAGAAGCACAGACAACCCAATTCAAGGGGGAGCTTCGGATCATCAACCATACAGACCCTCTGGGTGTATTATACAGAGCGTCAGTCTCATCAATTTTCAAATTTGATGACAGAATCTCTATATAGACCAACCATGGGTCTCTGTATTCACTCCTAAGGTATGTAACTTTTCTTAAACCATACTCTGATCTCATTTCTTTTAACACGCACTCAAAACTCATGTACAGAGCCTCTGTATATGCTATATAGAGCGTTTGTCTCCAGAACCTTGACTTCCTGACTCGCACTCTTGAGAACTCCAGTTTCAGACACAGAGCATTTGCACGTACTATACAGATGCTCTAACCCAAGAAACTTAGTGTCTCACTATGATAACTGCTTGTCCTCTTGAACGGTTCTGGTATAAAGCTTCCGCATGTTCTATGGAACGGCTCTGTCTCTCACTATATTCTGTGTTTTCTTTCTCGATGACGCAGAGTATGTGTCTTTTCTTCCAAGTGTTATGTTTCAACACAGAGATTTTCTTCCATTCTTATCAAAACAAAACTCTGTTGAAAAACACTTGTCTTTTTTCTTGAAGGCGTAATTGAACATTTAATATTTCAATTAATTTGAGCAGTCACTTACGAAATATCACCGCCTGTAACCCTAATTTTTCAAATAAGGGAGGCGGGACGCACAGCCTGTCAAGCCATGTGGCTTCTCCCCACAGGCTCTATGAAGAAAACTCTTTGATTTTTAACACTTTGGAAGATAAGCACTATGGTACTACAAAGGAAAACCCTAATTAAAGGAGTAATTATCCCCGTTTTCAAATTTCTTTACGCTTTCAAAACTTTCAAAATTACTCTAAGTTTTTTTCTCAAGAATTTCTAACCGCCATTGATGAACACTCACCACTAGTATCAGAAAAATCATCCATGTTCAGTCAATCGATCTTTAATCCCAAGTAAGTTCTTCGCAATCCTATCTGTTCTCAAAACCCCAAACGAAAATCGACTAAAAACCGCTTCTCATAAAACCCTAAAATTTTCCCCCAAACTAGTAACCAGTCATCTTCAACCCTTTTCTTCAAAAAACCTGCAACGATGTCTTCCTTCAAATCAAACAACTAACAAACCCACATCACCACTCTCAAATCAATCGAGGGAACAAACCAAAATGTCATCCCACTTCCCTTGAAACCAAACAATCACTCCCTTTACCTGATATTGGATAGCTTCGATTCCAAGTATCACCCTATAGTAGACATTCTCCACCACCATTTTCTCAACCCTGCCCTCACCATTGCTGATGACGCCATTCCTGAGCGATTTATTTAGGAATTTTGGCAATTTTGTGATATAACCGACTCCCAACATGGGATAGTCGATGATTTTTTTATCCCTTCAACCAAAGAATACGTTATTGTTCATATTTCAAGGTCGCTGTTCTCCCGCGTCCTTCAACTACACACCAAGACGGATCTTGGTTTGAACGAATATGCACCTCTCCCAATCGGGGACGAGTTTGTCGCTTTCCTGAAGATGTTGGGCTACAACCAGCAAATCTGGTACCCATCTCAGTACCGTCGACTGTACTTGCTGCCAATGTGGAATGTGATGTTCACATTGGTAAATCACTCGCTTACGGGCAAGGTAGGCAGTCTCGACATGTGCTCAACGAACATCCTGCAAATAGTCTATCGGATCTTCTTCGATCTCCCACTCGATTACTCATTGATTCCATATAAAGAATTCAAGGTCGTTATGGCAAAGAAGATCCTTGACGCCTCTAAAGGAAAAGATTTGCCAGCTCTGCTCTTCCCGTATTTCCTAGGTCTCCTTCTAGACCTAGTATTGAGGAACAGAACATCGACATCACGGGCCTTCCTGTGCACAAGGTGCATGTTCTCTCAATGTACAAGCCAACTGTGCACAAAGATGGCTATCCAGCTGAGCGGCCGATCCCAACAAAGTTGGTAACGTACATGAAGACGAGGGTTACAAGTTACCTTAAAGTGCCAAATTAGATTACGCTCCAGAATAGAGAGTTCTTGTGAGAATACTATTAGATTGAGAGTTTTCTGTTACTACTCGAAGATCTAATTAACCTTCTGACTTATTCAAGCTTGTTTTACATTCTTACTTCCGTCTTGAATATTTTGTTAAACCATATCAGTTACACAGTCACGACTTCATTCATACTCTGATTTTACTGTGCATCTTGTTGATTAAGAGGAATCTGGGTTCCAACACTTCCCTACCTCGACCTTCAGAAGCACTTGTCAGAGCACTAACAGGAGAATCATCTCTATCTTCTGGGATAGGGCGGGCGATCCTTTTAGATATTCTAGAACGACTAGCCATCTGCAGATTTTTTTTCAATATTAATAATCACGTATTCACATTCTCAAATATAATAAGGTGTCGAAGTACAGATATGTACCTGGAAATTCATAATTACATTGGCCAGTTGTAATTCGAATTTTTTACCTCGCATACTTTCCTCTTAACCCATCATATTTATTCCCAATGGTTCTATTTATGTCTGGGACCCCTTAATATGCAAATAACATAGTTTAAGTCTAGGCATCATGCTTTGAATACCTAAATCCCTTAAACTCAGGCTCTGATACCACCTCTTCTCACCCCACTTTTCACATTTCCATATAAACATGTATTTCATATATAAAGAAATATAATTACACAACATCGGTCCCACTAGTACAAGAAACTTATATTAGAGAATTTACAACTCAAAATTTTCAAAAGAGTATTCTTGTACAATCACATGTATGAACTACATGTATTCAAAATCCATCATGTAACAGACTGATCTTCAAAATAGCAGTTAAACATGTAAGGAAAATAATCATATTTTCCCCTTCTTCTTATCCCTGGACCCTGCCGGACCTGCAATGCATATTCTTAAAACACAAAATTAGGGTTAGACCAGGAGTTCTAGTGAGATACCCTTTCTTTGCAATTAAAGTTGAAGATCACCTAAACCTGTTTAAAAACCACTTTCAGATATCCAACCACTTTAAATAAATATAACTTCGGTAAAAACAATAACTAAAAGTTATAAAATGATCTTACCACATAAGAAGCATAACCACTCAAGTTTTCACAGACATCTGGAATATAACTCTCAAAGCTCACAAGTCATATCAGATAAGAGCTTATGGTCTCAACTTCCAAATCATAATGAGAAATACAAATGACCAGAGTTCATGGTCATTATTAAAAGCTTTCAGGATACCAACAGTTTTAAACTCAAATGAAAACTGAATTGAATAATAACCAAAGACCCTCTGAGTTCGATTTCAAATCTCTACTCTTTTGAATGATCAAAATACGATATCTGATATTACAAAATCATTTTAATCATGGGTAATTAATGACTTCGGCTATAAGCCATTTTCCCCTTCTCAATAACATCGTTATTATCATTTCAATAAGAGAAATATTCCCAAGTATTCATGTCACAAAGAAATGTTGACTCAGAATTATCGCATCTTACAGATGTGACAATAAGAGCTATAATAGTGACCACACCCACAAATGCCACCCGTATCCAAATATACACCTCTCCATGATATGTCACCCTTATACCATGGTACACCTCTCCATGATATGTCACCCTTGTTTCCTCCTCACATCTACAGATAAATTTGTAGTTTTAGCCAATAATGGCCTCAAAATAGTTTCATATCAGAAACTTTAATCTCAAGAACTCCCAAGTTCTTAAATCCAATTTTCAATCTCTTCTTAGTATTTCTTTCGAAACAGATTCCTCATCTCATCAGTTTTGAAAGAAACAACATATCTTTCCTCAATTAAAATTCAACAAATGAAAGATACAGGTTACTCTCCTCATCACAAAACAATTTTGAAATTGTTAAAAAAAACATTTTGGAAAACAACTAGGTTTCATCGGACAAGGCATGGGCGAGAACTGCCCCTCATCGGCCAACACTATTACCAATAGCCTCTTCTCACCGCACAACACATACAATCCGAACAAAACTTGGAAAGTGAAAACATACTCACTAGACAACACTCTGTCCGATAACTCTCTAACCGGTCAACACTTAAAATATCAATATTGAAACCGGACAATGCTTTGTCCGATGAGCATTCTTACCGGACAAGGCATTGATCGATAAACCTCAATATGGTCAACACTTAAAAGTCCCAAACACTAAACCGTTCAACTCTTTGGGAGATAAAATGCACAAACCGGACAACCCTTGTCCGATAAGGGTCTTCATCGAAAAACACTTCATCTGATAAAGTCCTCATCGAACGAAGTAGAAAATAACCAACTCTTACACCGGTCAAGGCATGACCGGTAAGGGACTCTCATCGGACAACATTGTGTCCAAGTACAGTCCCTCATTGGACCATGTATTTTACAAGAACATAAATATACCAAGTATGCACACCAGCAGTTTAAAGCATACAAAACCAGAACTCGTAAGCAAATTCAAAGATGGCTATAACAATTCACCTTTATGGAAGAACTTGAATTTTAAGAAGAAATATGCACATAAAACTACTTCTACTTTGATCCCAAATTATAGTTTCTACTTTGGCAAGAATTTCACACACAGACTTTACTTTCACTCAACCTTTCTAAAAATGGCAGAAAAGTTCTTCTTCCAAAAATGTCACCCTTATATACTTGCCTTCTAAAGAGGTGGTTTGGAAAGAAATTATAACATAATTATTTTCCCTCACAACCCCATGCACACACTCATGCACATAATAATTCTTACACATACATGCATATAACTTACTTTTGTATGCATAATATATATACATACATATACAATCCATGCATGCATATACCCACATGATTAGTTATAATAATTAATCACATACTCACGTAACCACATAATCAAATAATTACCTCCAAGTATAATCGAAACCCAATAATCAAAGTTTGCATGCAAGAAACATCTTGATATCTCCTTCTTTTTGTACAGAAGATGAAGTAGGTGGTGCAGACGTAGTCGTTACCGGGGTACTTGCTCCGGCTTCTTCATGAAAATTCGGGTTCCCAATTCCTTTCTGATTATTCTGAGTGGAAAGCCCTAGAAAATTTACTAGATTGTTCTAAAATTTTCCCAGTTCGGCTGCTAACATCTTCTTGGTAATAAACCTAGGGTCATGAGCACAACCTCTACCCCTTGTTCTACCCCGTCCATGACCTGATATAGAGTTTTCTTGTACCAACATTTCCTATTCTGTATGAACTTCTTGTTGAATACCTCTTCCTCGTCCCCGACCTCGACTTCTTGTTTCAACGATTGAAGCAATTTCTGGATTTTCTTCTGTATGCAAAATTCCTCTTCCCCTGCTTCTTCCATGGCCTGTAGAAGTTCTTCCAGATCAATTAGGATTATCTTCCATTCTTACTTAATACTTGTGTCACTTTAACTTCCTTACTGCCACAATAAACATGTATACAGTTAATCACATGCCAAAGTATGATAACATGCTTACGCTTAAATCATGTATCTGTAGATCAAGATTACATTAATTTCCTATAATTTAACTCTAGCATACTTATCATTATAATAGCTCCAATTAAAACACATTCCCAAGTCCGAAATCCTAGTGGAACCTATCATCACATACTCCACGCCTCTAGTTTAAGTCTAAGTATCATGAAAATACCCAGATCCCTTAAACTAAGGCTCTAATACCAAATGAAACAACCCACCATGTACTAAATAGCACTAACAAACAAACTCATACTTCAACATATATCAGGCATACAAATTTACAAACATTTCAAGTTTATTTACATATGACATTTCTTCCATAATTCCTTTAACTCTTTCCATTGCCTTTATCCTATGATGTTGGATGACCTACAAAATAAATTATTACAACAATCGAGGGTTAGACCGAAAGGTCTATGACGGTTAGACCCGAAGGTCTAGTGAGTGAACCTCCCTCCTGTGAAGATAATATGCTGTAATAATTAAATACAATTCAAACCTGGTTCTTAATGATAAATTGACACCCATTTATTGCGGTTACACTGCCATTTTCTCTATCGCGGTTACACTTCCATTTTATCTATCACGGTTATACCGACATTTCATCTATTGCGGTTACACCGCCATTTCATGTATGACATTACTGTGAGTGATGAGGGTCAATCCGGACATACTTTATCGGACAATACCCGGTCGATAAGAGTCCTATCTGGACAACACTTAGTCCTATCCGAATAACACTTGAATGATGAGGGTCTTATCGGACAACACTTTATCGGTGAGGGGTCCTTACTAGATAACAGTAAGTAGGGTCGTAAACGAACCGAACGAACACGAACGGAGGCTTGTTCATGTTCGTTCGTTTAACTTAACCGAACAAATGAACTAACACGAACGGTAAACAAACGAAAATCTTTGTGTTCGTGTTCGTTCGTTTAGAAATCAGTTGTGTTCGTGTTCGTTTATGTTTGTTCGTTAACATGCTAAACGAACGTAAACGAACGAACATAAACGAACGGGCTAAACGAACATAAATAAATATTATTTGACTTCAATGTAAATAAATATATTAAATTTAGTATATAAACGAACGAATATAAACGAACGTTCATGAACATAAATGAACGAACGAGACTCTTGTTCATGTTCGTTCGTTTAACTAAACGAACAAAAAAAGTTGTTCATGTTCATTCATTTATTAAATAAACGAACATAAACAAACTTCCCGCCGAACAGTGCACGAACGATCCACTGAACGTTTGGTTCATTTACAGCCCTATCGGTGAGGGGTCCTTACCGGACAACACTTTATCGATGAGGGTCTTATCAGACAACACTTTACCGGTGAGGGGTCCTTACCGGACAACACTTTATCAGTGAAGGTCTTATCCGGACAGCACTTGATCGACGACAAGGTTCATCGGTCATCCTTTTGAGCGATGAGAGACTTCATCGGATGATGCCTTGGCTAATGAGGGGTCTCATCGGGTGATGCTTTGTCCATTGAGGAGTCTCATTAGGTGTTGCCTTGTCCAATGATGGTCTTGTTGGTTGTTGCTTTGTGCGATAAAGGTAATAGCAGTTCATACATATATATATATATATATTGTATGACATGAATACATGCATCATTTATCATACAACTGAATTTATTACCAAACATGCAATACCCTTACTTATCAAAACAGTATATAGACTTACCTTTGCCTAAACTTAGCTTGAGAAAATGTTTTTGTCGTCTTCCTTCTTCCTTGCTGAACTTTTACCCAAAATTGATCTCCCTCAAAGAAAAATTAGCCAAACTCCTTTTGCTTTCCTTACTTACTATAAATAGTAAGTTTTGTAAAATGGGATGAGGGAGGTGGTTCCTAGACACCCTCCCCCTCACATGCACCCAATTATATTAACAAAATAATTGACCAAAAAAATTTAGCATCACACATGGAGGTGACCCATGGTCCCTCCTTTTTCATCAAAAATCCATCTTTACCCCTGAACTTCCATTGCTACTTCAATTCAAAACCTGACCAATTATATCTTGAAACCGAATATTACAATATGTGAGGGTAAGTTAGTAATTTGATTTATTGACAAGTAATCAAAATACTTAATTGATTTTACTACCTAAATTATAGGCTTTTTTCAAAATATAAATTTCATCCCTTAAATTAACGTTTCTCTTCTTAAACCCACTTCATTTTTCTTTAAAAGATGCAACACCTTCATTTTTCCATGTTCCAAGCGACTCATTTTCTTAATTGATCCAGAACACCACCAGTCTCCATCGTCGGGATCGTCAGATCTCATACAAGTGCTAGTCCTACATCCTCCGCCTGTCTTCTCAATCCACGAACATTACTTCTCCAACAAGTTTCAGACCCTAAAAGCATACGACCTATTGTTACCTACTCATGACTTCTTGAAGATATGGCAAAGATTCAAATAAAAGGGTGGTGCTTGATTGGTTTAGGCCTGGATTCCTAGGTCAAAAGCGCCTGGAGGTCCTAGATTCAAATCCAAGGAGGAATAAAAATTCTCCTGTGGCCATGGAGGTGAAAATGCAGTGACTTCAGTCTACCCACAAACAGATGGTCACCCTGGATTAATTGGCTCGCATAGTGGGTTGAATATCCAAGTTAATAAAAAAAGATATGGCAAGATTCTACCACATCAGATCCGTTAACCACACGCATCGACAACACTGCCGACAACCACACCATTTATTCAACCAAGTGGAAGAGAGGGATTGTTGGTTCCTTGAGGCTCTATAAGAATAGTAAAACAGATTGTAGAAAGGGGGATGAATACAAACACAATATTTTCAAATTTAAAATATATATTGATAGAGAAGATCAATACATATTTTACAAGATTGTTTGCAGAAAGATAAGATGATAAAAACCTATCTAAACAATCTTTAGTTACATACTAAGTCTTAGCAAATACAAGGAAAGAAATGTTGTAGAGAAGATCCTTTACTTAAGCTAGAAAATGCTTGAAGTAAGACTTAGGGATAGAGAGTGAATTGCGCGCACTCTACATGGAGAAGAAACACTTCTATTTATACCCAGTGCATCAAATGAAGATTTAATGCAATATGGTAGGGTTAAAGTGCGTGTCAAACCTTAAGAGGAAGGCTTGTCCTTTGCTACAGTGAATAGTATAAAAAGCACTATTCATGAGCAGACATCCTTACCTAAAGTTGTTGGACAATATAGTCGACTAGTCGGCTCCGTACCGTACCAACTTTCATAAGGGTATGGGTTTTGTTCTTTGTGTGTATAAGGACAAGACAACAACAGTCGTACTAAGCAAGCTTCCTTCGATCGCTGAATGCTGGAATGACCTGAAGGTCTCTTCATCATTCGTTGAAGCTTGAGCAGTCTTCACACATATATAGACAGACTTGTAATCAATGAATACCGCTTCAGATCACGTACTTGTCAGTCTCTAATCTTCAGTTTTAGTCTTCGACGTTTGCTGAAGGTTCTTTGGTGTGAGTGTTGTCTTCTTGAAGTATTGTTGTCTCTGATAGATTTACAATGCAAGTTCTTCAGCGATCACTGAACATACTGAATAAAGGTCGCTGGAACTAAAAAGACAGAAACATCAATACAACGTATAAGTGAAAAGGGATTATCATCAAATCACTGAGAGAGAGGATCAACAATCTCCCCCTATTTGATGATAACAAGATAACATAAAGAAGGTTATCTTATCAAATAATAGTAAAGAAAAGTTACATATAAAGTACATGTCCCTTTTTACTATTTTGGGATCTTTTTCAGTTAGCTAGTCTCAGCTTGAAAATCTTCCTTGAGTTATATCTACGAAAATTACGAGTATGGAAACTAAAACTGAAAGCTTATTCACTGACTTATAGATTGTCAGTGAATGCGAAAAGTAACACTGGAACTCATAGACTTGTATCCCTATTACTTTTTTCAGGGACATTTTTCAATGAAGTACATGGAATACTCATTTTATTAATCATTGGAAATATTACAAGCATTACAGTACATGTCTAGTGCTTACAGATTATAAGTACAATCACTGAAAGTAGACATAGTACAAGAAGTTACAAGGAAAAGTGGATTGTTGTTACAAAGAGAAACTATTCTAGAACTATTAGATCTATGTAATCAGGTATATTTTCACTAAGATTTCTTCGACGTAGGAATTCCCTTCGTATCTTCAGATCTACGACTTTTCCAGGCATGCTATCATCTATCCATAGCAAGAGGTAATCCACATGATCCATTGGACATAGATGTAGCTCTAACATTCTCTGAAATCTGACTTCACCTTCATAGTCAAGGAATATAACTCCTAACTTAGGTTTAAAATGCACAGAGTTGGGTGTATAGGGACCCTTATCTAGCAAGTCAAGATTCAGCATAGAAATGTTTGTTCTCTGAAGACCCTTCAGGACTTCATCTAAGGAGAACCTTGTTTCATGTTCGTTTCTTAGGAATGGTCCATCATTAGGATCGGAGAGCTTGAGTTTCTTCTTCCCACCTTTCTTCAGAGATGGCCTGTCAAGGACCTTGACATATCTTGACATCCTTTTGATGAGCTCGCTGATGATGTCCTCACAAGTGTCTTGTGTCTCGACTTGGATTGCTGAATGGCTTGTATGATCTCCATCCATTCGTTGTATCCATAATGGCCAAGGTAGTAAGGGTACTCGGTAAAGGCATCAAGATTGTCCCTGATGATGAGCATTGAGACCAGCGTTTCACCGTCTTTAGAACGTCTGCTGATGCGGACGCTGATAATCGGGCGGGGACTAACTCTCTTTTTCAGCTTTGCTTCACTCCATCGTTTGTCCTTTTCCGCTAGCTTCAAGTTCTTCTCATGCTCAGTTTCTGCAATAGAAAGAAG
Organism: Cynara cardunculus var. scolymus; assembly: GCF_001531365.2. Taxonomy (NCBI): domain Eukaryota; kingdom Viridiplantae; phylum Streptophyta; class Magnoliopsida; order Asterales; family Asteraceae; genus Cynara; species Cynara cardunculus. The sequence goes on along the minus strand of NC_037539.1, from coordinate 18,584,500 downwards.
TTTAGCCTGGGCTTCGACAACGTTCACCATTTTCTTGGACTTCTTCTTGGGAAGGACTTTTTCAGCTAGTGACTTGGCCAGCTTCAAGCTGTCTTCAGTCTGCTTCTTTTGAAGCTCTAGCTCTTCTTCAGCCCTTAATGCCTTGAGTCTTTCAGCTTCAAACAAGAAGTCAAACTCACCACCACTAGAGGTACGAAGAGGGATTTTTACTCTAGTCTGGTCGAGTGACTCTTTCAGCTGAGACATTTGCTGGTCGGTAGAAGCACAAGAGATAGGTTGATCAGGTACCCGCTCCAGTCGACCGCAGGTTGTTGATGGAATATGAAGTTGATATTTTGAAGTAATCATTACCTGAGAGCTAGAGTCTTCAAACAAAGGTTGTTGAGGGATATTGAACAATACCTTCAAGTTTCCTTCTTCAGCAACTGCCTTCCCTTTCGACTTAGGTCCTGGTTCCCTGATGGAGTCGATTCACCTTGTCTTTGGTCCCTCTGGGATGCAGAATCCCTGAGAGCAACTCCCTTGGTGAAGGTTGATGGCTTTTGGTACTTGATGGTAAAGTCATCTTCATCATCATCGTCGTAATCGTCATCTAGATCACTTCTGGTGTCTTGAATGGTAGCTTCATCATCATCTTCATTATCTTTATCTTCATCATCATCATCACCAGCAGCAGTGATGGCAGGGGCATCACCCCTAGGGATGGCATCGACATCCTCAGCTGGAGCAGCTTTGGTGGTCGGGATTACAAGAGCAGCAACTGCTTCAGCTCTAAGAGCCTCAGCTTCAACTGCAACTGAAGCTGATACTGGACCAACAGCCTGAGAAGGGGTAAGCACAGCATCAGATGATTCACCAGTGTTGGACCTCATCTCCCCCTCTCTGGCAAAGACTTGAGAGAATTGTCTAGAGAGTTCGTCCAAACGCTGACGCTGGAGAACCATTATAGCCTCTAGCCTTTGCAAAGCACTGGCTAGAGTTGTCATTGCCTCACGTGTCTCATGGAGCTGGGTGCGATCACTGGCAGAGAAAGAAGGTGGGATTACTGGAGCTGGTTGACAGACAGCATCCAGGATTTGTTGAAGAAGGCCAGTCTGCTGATCAACGATAGCCTGAGTAACGTCAGCCCTACTGTCAAGAACAGCAATGGCATCGGTGTTGGCTTGAACAGCTTCTTGGAGAGTCTGAAGATGACTCTAAACTTCTTGAACGTCCACCTGGATGGAAAGGAAGTTCGCATCGAGATCACCCTAGCGGGACATCTCTTGGTGAACTTCGTTGATCCTGCAGAGGACGGTATCAACGGCTGGAAGGAGAAGTTGATGTCTGATGACATATCATAGGCATCAGCGATCTCTTCATCTCCTCCATCATCTTTCTCTCTTTCTTCCTCTTCCACTTCCTGAGCATCAGACTGATGCATCGAAGAAGGACCTGCAAAAGAAGAAGTGTGAGCTGAAGGCTCAAGGTTAGAAGAAAAGAAAGGGTAGGAAGATGGAATACCTGAGGGGCCATCAGTGACTGTTGGGTTCAAGTATGTGGGAAAAAGATTGTATTCAAGTTCTCCATTTTTATATGGTTTGTAATAGTTAGGTTAATGCTTTCCTAGTATAAATAGTCTTTAGCTTTGTAATTGTCATTAATCAATTTTGTAACCTCTGATTAAGTGTTGTAATTCTCTCTCAAGCAATTACAAAACATTTGGTGATAATATTTTCTCTACTCTTCATCTTGTTCATATATTCTTGAAGATCATAATCAGAATTGTATAATTTTTGGGCATTTCAATTGGTATCAGAGCAAGCTGCAGCAATTTGATTAGAGGATTAAACAATTAAACAAGATTTTGCACGAATTTTAGTGGATTAATCGATCTATGTTCATCGTGTTCTTTGTCTGTTCATAGGGTTCTTCATTCCAGAATTGAGTTTTGGCTTAAATCGCTTGTTTGTTGATTGTTAATTGATAAATCTTACATCACTGAATTCGCAATCTGATTTAGAACAAATTTGATTCACATCGTTTTTGTTTTTAAACAAGTTTTGAATCTGTTTTGATCGATTTTTGAGTTTTTCGAAATCTGTTGGTGTTCTTCAAAATTCAAATTTTTCATGTTTTGATCCAATTTTTTGGTGAAAAGGTGTTAAAATTGTGTTTTTGCTTGAATATTAGTCCGGTTAACTCTTGACCAATTTAGATGTATATCGCTTAAAAGCTTGTTCGATTTAGACTTGTAATATTTGTGGATTGATTTTGATCGGATTAGGTTAAACCGGGTAAGTCTTGATCGGATTAAAAGGTAAATCGTTTGACTCTTGATCGATTTAGTAAGCGATTTAGGATAATCCGCTTGGTAAGTCGTTTGTGTATTGTGCGATTTATTTGAAGTCCGGTTGTAACCTGAGCGATTTAGTGAGCGATTTAAGTGTAAGGTTGTGCGATTTACTCTGCGATTTATATTGAATTGTTGAATGTGTTGAGTGATCGTACTTTGACTGTTTGACCGTATTTTGACTTTGACTCCTTGAACGGATTCGTGAATGGACTTTGATTTTCACTTGTGATCGATTTAAAACTTTGACTTTTTGAGTGATTTGATTTTAAGCGGACTTGTTCGTACTTTGACTAGTTGACTTAGTTGACATTGACTTGTTGACTTGTTGATTTTTATGTTCGTATTTCATTTTGAAAATTTGGCTAAGTGTTGAAAACGTCCGATTTGAGATTTTTCATCCAAATTGAATTTTGCGCTTTGTCCGTATTGAGTTTCGCTTTGTCCGAATTGAAATTCCTTAATTGCTTAAATTTTGACTAAGTATTGAAACTCGCCGGATTTCTTTTCCAGATTACGTGATATTTTGTGCGATTTAAAGTTTATTGTTGTCCGGACTTCTAATCCAGATAACTTGATTTAGTTGAAAATTTCAAGTCTTCTTTGTCCGGACTTCTAATCCGGATAAGTTTGACCGGATTTCTAATCCGGATAAGCTTTGTATGATATATTTTTGAATACTCATCCTTTAATACAAACTTTGAACTGCAGTTGATCCTACATCATACTAACTGATAAAATGAGTTCAAGGGAAGCAATGGCTATTAGTACTGACACCAAGCCACCAGTGCTGTTTAGAGGAGACTACAACCAATACAGGGATAGATTCCTCAATATTATAGAGAGAATGAAAGAAGGTGATATGATAATAGAGTCCATGATGGAAGGTCCTGCTGTGTTCTACCGAGAGACACCTGCCATTCCTGAACAAGGCAGACCTGCTTAGAGAATAATCAAAGAAAAAGATAGATATACTGCTCAAGAAAAAGAGAGAGCCCATACTGATGTGCTTTGCAAGTCCTACATGATGCAAGCACTGACCAATGACATCTACACCAGTATTGACAGCCATAAATCATCTGGTCACAGCATGTGTTCAGATTGAAAAGATGATGATGGGCTCTAGAGTGGGAACTCAATTAAAGATTACTAATTGCATATCTGCGTATGAAGAGTTCAAGGCTAAAGATGGTGAGAGCCTTGATGATGTCTATAATAGGCTTACCAGACTGCTAAATGAGCTGACCAAGAACGGAATCTCTAAAACTGTTATAAAGATAAATGTTAAATTCCTCAACAATCTTAAACCAGAGTGGAAACCATTTGCTAATCATATCAGATTCAACAAATTGTTATCTGATATTGACATACATGAAATCTATGAAACTCTAAAGTAGAATGAGGAAGATGTTTTGGACATCCGAAATTCGAAGAAGAAGAAAGAGAAGGAAGTTGCTGATCCTTTAACTTTCATGTCTGAGAAGAAAGCAAAGAGCAGATCTAGGAAGCAAGTGAAGGAAGGAAGTCAATCAAGCGAATCTGAAGATGAAGAAAGTAACAGCTCAGATTCAGACTCTGAAATGTCTAAGTTAAAACATGCCATGGCGATGCTGACTAAAGCATTCCAAAAGAAATTCCAGAAACGGCCATACTCGAACAATCAAAGATTCTCATCCGGCTCGAAATATGAATTTAAAGACAAATTCGGCGAGAAGAAGAAATATGAAGAAAAGAGGTTTGAGAAAAAGCACAAGAAGAAGCCGAAAGAGAAGAAGAAGTTTGTTAAAGGTGTAGCTGACGAGCACACGAAATGCTACAACTGTGGCAAGCTAGGCCACTTTGCTGTAAATTGTAGAAAGCCGGTAACTCGAAATACCGACTACTAGAAAAACAAATTTCTTCTCTCCAAACAAAGAGATGTAGGGAAAGCACTCATGGCTCAAGATAATCACTGGCTAAACCTGACAGATGAAGAGAAAGAAGCTGAAGCTGTTGCACATGTTTGCTTGATGGCTAAATCTGATAACTGTTCTTCAGATGAAGGAGAAGAACAGAGTGCGGAAATGGAAGAAGAGGTATTAGAGCATTCATGCATAAAAGCATAAGATGATGCTTAAACTCCAATCTTTCCCGCAAGAATTAAAAACAGAAAAAATGCGTTCAAATAATTTTGAAAAAGAGTTAAAAACGTAAAAAGAAAAATGCATCAAATTATTTGATGAAAATGCTGGAAATTTGGACTGGGCTAAATCTTTGTTATCTGAATCCAAATCATTTGATGAAAAGTCCAATATCTTAAAAACCAAATTATCTGATTTCAAGGAATAATATAAATCATTAGAATTGTTTAATGAAGAACAAATGGTTAAAATAAGTAAGCTTGAGCTACAAATAATTCATTTAAATGAAAAACTGAAGTCTAAAGAAGAAGTTTTGTATAAAAGAGGACAAACTGATCAAACCATTTTTCTAAACAAACCAACTGAAACAAGATCTTTTAACCTCGGGAAGGGTTGGGGTATGAAAATCCAATTTTTTTAGGAAAAGCTTTATATTATGCCCCAACTTTATACAAATTTGAATATCTTGATTGTGGTCCCGAGTTTTCAATAAAATTTACAAAATCTTTTGATGAAGTAGAACAACGAGAAGACTTCAATCGACAAAGCAAAGACAAAATGCAGGTTCCGTTTGATTATACAAACCTAAATGAAAGTTATAAAAATCAAGGGGTTGTTTGGCAGTTGCTGAATGGTTTAGTGCAGAATGATTAAGTGGTCAGGATGATTAAGAGACTCTGTATGATTTAGTGTAAGATAGAAAAAGGTTGTTTGGAAACTGTTCTGAATGAACAGTCTGAATGGCATAAAATTACCATTTTACCCCCAGTCTTATGTTTAATGAAAATTACCGTTTGACAACAGTTCTGAAGGAAATTTCCAAATGAAAAATAGAAAATAATTAATGGTCCAAGCCAATACATAATATTATATCAATTCAAACAAGCATGACAATGTTTGTTCAAGTTTTGGCATAACAAAACATCACATGAAATACAACTTCAAACCCAATATTTTGATTACAACATCTAATTTGAAGCATTTAACACCAGTTGATTTGCAATCTCATTATGCAAATTAGTCATGTACTCACTGTCTTGGGGCCCCCAAGGTGTTGCATTTATCTCTTCTTCCTCGCCTCCATCAATTTGTTCTTGTGCTTCAGTAATGCCCATGGGATTATTGTCGTAATCCATGAATAATTGATCTTGCATGTTGCATCTTCTTATAAAGTTGTGGATCGYRAARCAAGCAATTACAATGTTTCTTTGTATGCGAAAAGGATAAGGGGCCATTTGCTTCAAAATTGGGAATCTTGCTTTCAATACACCCAAAGCACATTCGATAACATTTCTGAGTTGTGCGTGGGCATGATTGAATCTTTCTTCTTTGGTCAAGGCACATCGACGTCGAAAATCAGCTAGCCAATATCTTGTATTGCGATATGGAGTCAAAAATCCACGCGTGTTGGCATATGCAGCATCACAAAGATAATATTTTTCTACATTTAACATGTAAGAAAATTTTATTGTTAAGTAAAATGTATAAGAAATAAATTATATTCAATATTAAGTAAAAATTCTAAATACCTGGTGTAGGAAATGGAAAACCAGAAGTTAGGTTCAATGCAACTTCTCTTAAAACTCTAGCATCATATGCTATGCCCTCCCATCCAGCCCAAACATAAGTGAATACCATATTAAAATCACAAATCGCTAAAACGTTTTGATAACATTCACCTCTTCATCTTCCCCTATAACGAGCTTGTTGATCGACAGGCACAACTGCATGTATGAGAGTCCCATCTAACGCACCTATCGCAAAGTATAAACTATAAGAAACTTTTTTTAACTACGTTTTGATTTTGCAAATTATATAAACGAAAACATACCGGAAATATTCTTCTAAGATTTCTTTGTCGATCTGACATATTGGAGGTTTCTTCATTGGGCATTGGTCCTACAACTTCTCTAGCCAATTCCATCATTGCTCGTAGTACTTGACGGAAATATTTATGGATAGTTTATTTTGAGTGTTGAAATCTTCTTTTAATCATTCTATAATGTTCATTGTAACCTATAATTGTTAAAAAAATTTGCCATCTTCTCCTCAACAATTGCATTCCTACTATTTTGCATCCAATTCTTTTGTTTAAAATGGTTGCATAGTAGTATATAAGCATCACGAGAAAGGCGCATCAACTCAAGACATTGTGTATTTGAGCCATTTAATAGTTCTAGAGTATACGCATGGCCGGACAACAATGAAGTGTTATCTYTTATCCTTTTGATTCTTGATGTAGCTTTTCGTTTCAAATACAACCAAAAAAGTAACAAAAGCAACAATTCTTCCTCAACATCCATAGAGAACCTTGCAAATAARAATAATTACAAAACATGACTGAAAGGTTAACTTGCACGCTCAAAGATAAATCTTCATTCAAAAGTTAACATCATTCAAAAGTTACAACATTCAAAAGTTATGTCATACAAAAGTCATGTGTTCAAAAGCAAAACATCATTCAAAAGGTAGCATTATATCAAAAGACAATATGTCCAAAAGCCTAATATGTTCCAACTACACGATCCCGTATTTTTGTCCAATCATTCTAACCCAACCCTCACAACCTTCCGGCTTTAAACACAACCATACTTTCCTATAATCGCACTCTCACTGAAGATAAAAGTAGCTACATCATACAACGGGTGATCTGTTCCCCATCCAAGTTCATCCAACTTTGCCAAGCAAGCAGGCACATCGTTCGTATATTTTTCCATAATTGCTTTCACAGCCTTAGAGATATCTTCTTCAACTTGTGAATTACTTGATTGTTTACCTTTTCGCTTTTTACTTGCTTGTGTACTTGGACGAGAATCACACTCTTGTCCTAAAGTTGGGGTCRGGATTTGTTGAGTATTAGGAACTACCTCAATATCTTCACTCGAGTGATCAGAAAGTGGGTCGGAAATGTCAGGAATACTAGAATGTGGCCCATGACTTTCAATTCCCGTTACTTGAACTCCATCAAATAGTTGAATACAAAGATCGGRGAAAAGCARTCMTGTACTCYTGATTGGTTCTACATATTTGCTTCTCTGTTTTAGAAATATATAAAAATAAATTATAAATATACCAAATAAAAAAGAATATAGAATTGTAAAAATATAAAATTATGAAAATACCTCAATTTCTATTTGCCATTCTTCATCAGTTAAATTAAACGTGTTGGTTGTTGGGTCATACACGTTTCCTATTTTGTTTTTCAGCCTCGTCCATGCATTGTATTTGGCTTTCAAATAATCATAATGGTTTTTCATTTGTTTTTGTTCTACGACAAAGTTATGTTTGTTTTTAAGCGTCTCCGCAACATTCTTCCATGAACGCGRCTTAAGATTGGTGCCTTCTCGTCCATGTACAACGACCTCTTGTATACATGCTTCAAGAAATGTTCGCACCACACTCTCTTTTTTCCAGTTTATTCTACGTCTCTTTGGTTGTGAACTCTCATTGACAGTGTCCATACCTTACAAATGATGACATATAACAAATCAAGATTGAAATCCTAACAAAGGACCACATATAAAAGATCTCTTATAATATGCAATGCAGTGTAGTTTGAATTGCGGTTTGATGATTTAAAACCGCAAACCGTATCCTGATATTTAGAATACTACAGTTTGCAACAATGAACAGTTCCGACAGATTTTGTAATTATAAATGTAAGGAAAAAAATAACATTACTCTCAATGTCGCAGAAAAAGAAGTCTGCTTAAAAATCTAAAACAAAATTAAAGACGAAGTTAATGTACGTGATCCAATACATATGAATAATATGACCATGCAGCACCAAAAGTTCTAAATTGGCAGCCTGGTTGGAAGATGAGGTTTACACCAAGAGGGATTTGTGAGGAGAGGTTGAGGTGGGCCAAGACTGACAAAAAGATAAGCAATTGAGGGTGATTTGCATGAGTGGGGTGGATCTTAGATAGGAGTGCATGGACCATTAGGTATTTCACCAAAAGAAGATATAAAATGCCATTCCTGCCACTGAACCATTAGGTGTTTCACCTTTTTGTGCTGGCTCTAGGGTTTACATTTTATATCTTCTTTTGGTTTTTATTTTTAGCCTATCCAACTAGTTTTTATTTTTATTTGTGTTGGCTCTTGGGTTTACATTTTAAAGGTGTTTTAGGCAAAATGTGAAGTTTTATTTGTCTAGAATTTTGAGTGGGTATTTTGTTTTAGCTTAGATATGTCTCTAACTAATAGGACCAGTAGTCACTTCTGATTCAATTTTCATATACATCAAATTAGCAAGTCATTGATCCGAAGTAATTATGTTTGGCCATGAAAGTCAAGTAGTACTTTCTCCGTTCCCGAAACAACCTAGATTACGACTTACAAGGAAGGAAACGCAGCCATAAACAGCGAGAATGGTGTATTGGGAGAGGATGATTGGTACATAATCTGGTAGAATGAGATCTTTAGGAATGAAAGGATGAATCGATTATGATGCCTAAATTCCGGCCATCTTTCCACAGCAGGAACTGAGAACACCTCCTCAGCAGAAAGTCAACTTCGGAAGGTCTCCGATTCAGACAGCTAGTTTGTGTGTGACCCCCCTGGTTATGTGCAGATTTAATGGTACCTTTAGTTCGTCCATGAGGCTAAGTATCTCATTGACATGGTGTTAAATCAACTAGCATATAGGAAGGGAACAGGTAGCAATCAACAGTTTCATGCATCCAAATACTTATCTCTATGTTTCTTCTTTCACCATAGCCAACTAGTTAGTGTTTTGACATAGTATCTCAATTATTTTTGCCTTAGAATTTTGAGTACTTATTCATGCCATCTATTAATTTAGAAGTCATGTTAGAAACCATATTCCATCTTATTTCACCAAAGATTATAAGATTGTGCAGTGTCAGCAGAGAGCATGTTTGTCTAAGCATGGGCAATTGAATAACACCACAATATATAAGTAGATGACCACTAAAAACAAGAAAAGCAAACACCACATGTAGGCCAAACCACAATATGGACATACACGACGAAATAAATAAAAGATGCACAGATGACACCAAAGCAAAACATAAAACAAACAAGAGGCCGATAAGCAAAACAAGATGACACCAAAGCAAAACTGACCATTGTGATATCAAATAAGAAAAATATTACATTGATACAGAAGGGGAAAATAGCAAATTGCTCAGATTCTATTTTTCTTATCTTTGGTGTTTTCTAGGATTTATGATTTAGAAGAAGGGTTGAGACAGATAAGCAACAATGTAGGGAGCGAAGTTATGGAATTGAGAGGTTACCAGTGAATCGATGGTGACTGAAGAAGGCGAGAATGGTGACTGATGAAGAAGAAGAGAATGGTGAACGACGGCCGATTGATAGAACAGAGGGTTGCTGGCGGTTCCTACAGCCGACCGAGAAGAAGAGAGCGTCGCTTGGAGAAATCAAGAGAGCTAGGAACGATGATTAGAGAAAAGGGAGGGCAAACATGGAAAAATATCAAGTCTGAATCGTATGGAGCGCGTACGGGAGAAGGAGCGATTCAGATGTAAAGTTTTCATTCAGACTCTTTTTAAAACCTATCCAAACAAGAAAATGTCTGACTGAATCAGACCCTTACCTCTTAATGGTATTATTAAGAAGTAAACAAACAGCCCCCAAGACTCTGCACTTTCAACAGATTATTTTCACAGTTATTCCAAAGCAGAGCTTGAATCAAAACCTGTTGAACCAAAGTTTTATACTCCTACAATAATTTTAGAAAAACAAGTGGTTCAGCTGGAAAAGATTTTACTGAAGAACGACTTTCATTTAATAAACAAAAACAAGAATTTTTAAATAAAATTGAAGATTTACAAAATTCTAAAGCAAAAACGGAACATGTTGAGTCTGAATATTTTTCGTGCGATAAATCTTTAAGTGAAGCTTCTGATTCAGAAGAAATAAATAATTTTAATGAACAAATTAAAATTTCAAATATCTTGAATTCAGATGTTTGTTTAGATAATGAAATTGATCAATTTGATTTTTCAAAGAAATTACCCAGTCATGAAGATTTTCTTGTTAAAAATAATATGACTGGGGATTCTGAATGAGCTTCAGATTTTGAAAAGAATTTTAATGAAAAACCTGTTTTCGAGGATGTACATTATAAAAAGAATAAAACCAAAAAGAATTCAAGGAAACAGAAGAAGCTTACAAAGAAAAATAAACAAAAAGTTCATCATTCTCTTAAATTTGATGATTTTATTTTTTCTGTTTCAGATAAGACATTGAAGTTTAAGAAGGTTTAGAGAGTAAAAAAACAAGACAAATCTTCAACTCGACTGAAGAAGAATAATTTCACTAAATCTGCATTAAATGATTCGATATTGAATAATTCTGTAAAAAGATATTCAGTTGATGAATTGTTTGATATTAGAAATGGTAAAAATAATTGTTCTCCGTGTGGAGTGAATGAGTTACTTAAATCTTTTACTTTCTTTAAGCCTTATCATTTCATGCATTCTGCGTTTTCTGCTTTATCTAAGAAATTGCATTTTAAAGAACGTTGGTTCGGTACTTACAGTATACCACCAACGAAAACTGCGCTTAAAGGTCCAAAACTAAAATGGGTACCAAAACCCAATTGATTCACTTTTGCAGGTTAACCGGCATGTGTGGTTCTTAGACTCTGGATGTTCTAAGCACATAACTGATAGAAAACAATTATTATCTAACTATGTTAAATCTTTTGGAGGTACGGTAAGATTTGGAAACAAACAATACGCGCCTATCCTTGGATACGGTGACGTAATTTCTGGGAACTTAATGATTAAGAAAGTGTCGTTTGTTGAAGGACTTGGACATAATCTATTTAGCATAGGTCAATTTTGTGATAAGAATTTAGAAGTGTGTTTTAAAGCTAACTAGTGCAGCATCCGAACTACTGATGGTAAGGAGCTCTTAGGTGTAATCAGAAGATCAATTCTCTACACGATTGAGCTATCCAATACACAAGTAGATATTGATGTCTGCTTGATATTCAAGGCATCCTTGAAGCAGAATCTGATATGGCATCAGCGTCTATCACATTTGAAATTCAAATATTTGAACAAGTTGGTTTGTGACAACTTGGTTAAAGGCATCCCAAACCTGAAGTTTCATAAAGACCACGTATGCGGTGCATGTGAGATAAGCAAACTGAAGAAAGCTTCACATAAGCTGAAGAAACAGTTCAACACCGAACGTCCTCTACACTTACTCCATATGGATCTATGTGGTCCTATGCAAGTCCAAAACATAAATGGTAAGAAGTATGTGCTGGTCATAGTCGATGACTATTCCAGATACACCTGGGTTCATTTTCTACGGTCAAAGGATGAACCGGCCGAAACAATAATTTCATTCTTGAAGACAGTCCAAAACAATCTACAACTACTAGTTCAGAAAATCAGAACTGGCAACGGAAATGAATTCAAAAATAACACATTTGGCTCATTCCTCGAATCCATTGGTATTACACATACATTTTCGGTGACCCGGACACCGCAACAGAATGGTGTCGTTGAGTGAAAGAACAGAACATTGGTGGAAGCGGCGCGGACATTACTTACCTGCTCAAAACTTCCATTATTTTTATGGGCTGAAGCAGTAGCAACTGCTTGTTTTACTCAGAACCGATCCCTTGTTCACAAAAGGTTTGGTAAAACTTCGTATGAAATAATAAATAAAAGAATACCTAATATCAAATTCTTTCGAGTTTTTGGTTGCAGGTGCTTTATTTTAAATGATAAAGAGGACAGAGGGAAGTTCGCTGCTAAAGCTGATGAAGCAGTCTTTGTTGGCTATTCTAAGACATCCGCTGCGTATAGGGTCTACAATAAAAGAACCAAAATCATCAATGAGAGCGTGAACGTCTCCTTTGATGAAGTCATTGATGTGGCTTCTGAACAATTCAGTTTAGGACCCGGGCTGATAATTAATACTACGCGAAAAGCTGATCAACCTGAGTCGTCAAATTTGGATAAAGCTGATTTAGATTCATTATTTGAGAACTTTTATGAAGAATATTTTGAAAATAAATCTAATCAGCCTAATGTTTTGTCCAGTGATATTCAGAGTGAACAACAGTTATCTGGTCCATCTCCCGATGTGACAGTAACTGAAATAGAAGAAGAAACGGAAGTGGTGGATGAAGAAATAGAGATGGAAAATCCTAACAATCTAGTTCAGCGTGAAGAAGGTGAAAATTCTGAAGTGCAAGAGGTATCGGTCGAACAAGACGAAAATATTCTACCTCAACCGGATATTCAACCTATTCCACTTTCTAATATTGAACCTTCACCTGAACCTGTTCCTATAAACTCCCCAAGTTCTTACACTGATCAAAACTCAGATCAAAGATCCTACATTCCCCTACTTCATAGCATGAAGTGGACCAAAAATCACCCAATACATCAAGTTATTGGTGATCCATCAGCACCCATTCGTACACGGTCTGCGACAGCTAATGAGTGTTTATATTCCACGTTCTTGAGTAATATTGAGCCGACTAGGGTATCTGAAGCCCTACCTGATCCGGATTGGATACTTGCAATGCAAGAGGAGCTTCACTAGTTCGAAGCACTCAAAGTCTGGAGATTGGTACCTCGTCCCAATAACAAGACGATTATCGGTACAAAATGGGTATTCAAAAATAAAAAAGATGAAAATGGTGTTGTGGTCAGAAATATGGCCCGGTTCGTTGCTAAAGGATACAATCAACAAGAAGGCGTTGACTATGACAAAACTTTTGCCCCGGTTGCAAGGATTGAAGCAATACGGATGTTTCTGGCATACGCGGCACACAAGAACTTCACAGTGTACCAGATGGACGTCAAGACAGTATTTCTGTATGGTCTTCTCAAGGAGAAAGTCTATGTTGCACAACCAGAGGGTTTTGTTGATCAGTCAAAGCCGGATCATGTCTAYATCCTTGAYCRAGCTCTTTATGGTCTTAAACAAGCTCCGAGAGCCTGGTATGACATCTTATCAGAATTTCTGGTAAAGTCAGGCTTCTCGAAAGGTAATATTGACACAACCCTTTTCATTAAAAAGAAAAAGTCTGATATTATTTTGATACAAATTTATGTAGACGACATAATATTTGGATCTACAAACCCAAAATATTGTAAAAACTTTACTGCCTTAATGGTTTCGCGTTTTAAAATGAGCATGATGGGTGAGATGAACTTCTTTTTAGGTCTTCAAGTAAAACAATTATCTTCGGGTATCTTTATCTGTCAAACAAAATATATTTTAGATATCCTGAAGAAATTTAATATGGAAAACTGTTCATCTATCAAAACACCTATGGCTCATGGAACGAAAATACATGTTGATCCTTCTGGAAAAGCTGTAGATCAGAAAACATATCGAGGCATGATAGGTTCTTTAATATATTTGACGTCTTGTAGACCTGATATTATGTTTTCAACACATCTTTGTGCCAGATATCAGTCTAATCCAAAGGAGTCCCATTTAAGTGTCGTTAAGCGCATTTTSYGWTATCTCAAAGGGACTRCTAATCTTGGACTCTGGTATCCCAAGGGTACTAGTTTTGAACTGACAGCTTACTCAGATGCAAACTATGCAGGCTGTATGTTGGACAGGAAAAGTACATCAGGACATCTACGTAAATAAGTCAGTTAACTAAAATTTTGTATTTACAAAATACAGTTCAATGGTTCCTTTTTGTACATGATCTTTAATAAAATGATACCGGATATCTATATGTTTGGTTTTTGTGTGTTGAATAGGATTACAAGAAGTAGCAATAGCACTTTTGGAATCACAGTAAATGGGAATTTTATTAAAATAGAACCCGTAGTCTCTGAGCTTTGTCTGTATCCATAAAACTTGAGAACAGCAGCTTGCAGCAGCTACATATTCTGCTTCGGCAGTAGAAATGGATACGTAGTTCTGTTTCTTTGATGTCCAGCTGACTAACTTGTCTCCCAAAACGAAAGCTTTAGATGAAAAACATTTTAGCTTTCTTGTATCTAAGTTAGGTATGTTAAATTTGAAATTTTGAATTTTTATTAAAAACAGTTCAATTTATTGAATTGTATTTAATTCAAATTCATTTGGTCAAATATCTGTATTTTTTAAATACAAGTCAGTGTTTTAATTTTTCTATCTGATTTTAAATTTCTTGATCGTGGGAATCTATATTTGAGGGGGAGTGTGGATTTTTATCTGTTTTTGATTATCTGATCATATTTTAAGAGGGAGTAATTTTATCTATTATGGACTAACAGTTTATATTTTTATTACAGGTATTTTAAACATTATATAATTTTTGAAAGATGTAGAGTTTTAAAATATAAGTGTTTGGCCGATTTAGTCTAATCCGGACAATACTTGTCCGATTTATTGCAAATCCGGACAACACTTGTTCAATTTAGACTAATCTGGACAAAAGGTTAGATATGTTTACAAGGGATTGAGCGGATTTGTAAATCGCTTAGTTTAATTATTCGGATTCCTAAATCGCTTGTCTCTTGTGTTTTTCAAGTCCTTAAATCGTTCATTGTTGAGCGATTTAATCTTTTGTTTGAGCGATTTAGTGTTCTTTGTTGTGCGATTTATCTCTAATTCGATTGACTCTTGAGCGGTTTATTCTTATACCGGATGAGTCTTGACCGGTGTTCATCTAAATCGCCTATGCCTTGAGCGATTTATTGTCCGGATTAACACTTAGTTGGTTCATACTCTATAAATCGGACACCTCTTGACCGATTTATTTTAATCCGGATAAGCCTTGAGCGGTTTAGAATTTGAACGGGTTTTGACTTTGACTATATATAATCGATTCATTTTTACTTCTTATTTTTTACTCACACATTCATTTACTATTCATCTTCGTCTCCGGTCATCCTTACCTTTTACATCGCTCAAGATCAGCGAACTTTAATATGTTTCTTCCCATTTCTAATCATAAGGTTTACATTTGATTCATCTCTCTCGAATACCATTTCTTCACTATGTCGTTTATTTGGACTTTGACGATCATTTGGACTTTCTTGACGATTTGGATTGTGTTCTTAATAAGATTGATTCTCATAACTTTGAATCTGATTTGGACTATAAACTGTTTTATAACTAAAAAGAGTCTAATCACATTAAATCGTTTCTAATAAAACAAGTTTACTTGTTAATCGTTGATTCTAATAAATCAAGTTTAGGGTTTGATTTTTTTGTGGTTTTTAGAGTTTTTGGTTTTGACCGGATTTCTCACCGGGGAAGGTGACTGAAGTTCACTCCGATCAACCTTAATCCGGTTGAGGTTGTCCGGTTTATAAGTTTAGACTTAGATTTTTTTGTTGTTTTTCCTTAGTTGACCGGATTTCTAATCCGGTTAACACTTTGTTTTTTTTGTTTTTATTTTTTTAATTGACTTTTGTTAAAATTCTTTTACAATTTTTTTTAGAATTCTTTTTACAATTTTTTTAACGTGTTAGATTTTTTTTTTGAGTTTTTAGTTTAGTTTTAAAAAAAATTATTTAGAATTTTTTTTAGTTAATTTTTTTTAGTGCTAGGTTAGATTTTTTTTAGTTTAATTGTCTTTTGTTTTTTTTTTTTAATTTTTTTAAGTCTTAATTTTTTTTTAATTTGAGTATTTGCATTGTATAAATAATATGGGTTCTAATATTTTTAGATATTTTACAAGTAAATGGAGGACATACAACATCAGTCTGACGAGGAATCTTATATTATCTCTGTCAGATCTGACAATATCCAAAACCCTCCTCAGCATATAAATGAACACATACCTTCTGAAACACTTTTCCCTCAGTGCCAATATCTTGACATATAACCCAATAACCATTCCTTTAGTTTTGATATGTCAACCGAATACCAGATCATACCAGAAATCCTGAGAGGACACCTCATTGCCTACTCCCTTTCAGCCAATACACCTATTCCTATGATGTATTTACATCAATTCTGGAGTACCCTAACACTAGCTAAAGACGGTGACACCTTTTACTTCGAAGGAGCTGTGGATGAATATGTCAACCTTCTGATATTAAAAAGATTAAGAAGGATTCTACGTCTTCCCGTACCAGGCTCTACAGGATTTGAGAAGTTCGTTACAGATGATCAATTATGTCGTGATATCAAACGGTTAGGATACTCACAAAAGTTGACTAACCCGTCTCAATTCAAACGGCGTTTTCTGCCATCGATCTAGCATATGCTTTTCTCTATCCTGAATAGATGTCTGACTTCCAAGACTGCGGGAATCGACACATGCAGCAGTTCTTTCCTAAAATTCTTTCATGGGATAGTCTTTTCATGCAACTATGACTATGCCCTCGTTATATGGAATGAACTAGTGGAGCTTGTGAATGCAAAGAGATTTCCTTCGAAAGCCAGAAAATTTATACCTTTTTAGAGATTTTTGCAGCTATTCATAAAGGCAATGATGAACTCAAATGAAGATATCTCGGCCATAACTAATAGTGAGATGGGGCCGACATTCGTCATGTCTAGAATTCGGCAGCATACCGAAGTTGAAGACTTGGAATCTATCATGGAGATTCCACCAGAGCTTTTTGCCTTGGCTGATCAGACGGCTCAATGTGTGATAGATTATAAGATAGATCCTATAGTTTAGCCAGAACCGATTGAACTTACCCCGGGATCACCCCATGCCTCAGCTGAGAGAGAGGTGTTAGCTGTAGATGAGAGAGTTCAGGAACACAGGTTACCTGAACAGGGCAGTGTCATGAGGGAAAATGTAATGTAGAGGGGTGAACAGGAGCGGGGAGCCTCTGATTAGCAAAGTACTTCATCTGATAGTACTTCCACAACTTCATCAAGTTTGGAAGATACTTAATCCGACAATCAGGCAGCTCTGGGTGACGATAATGATAATGATGATGACGATGCTGATGACCATGCTCAACCGACTCCCTTCACAGAATATTCCAGTAGGAGCATTTGTTGACGATATAAATGAGATTTTTCCAGAATTTGATGCTCAACAGACTTGTCCAAGTCTGCGTTCATTATCGTTTGATGTTGATGAATATGGAGCTACATATGACGAATATGATCGTATTTTACAGATGTTTCAATAGGAAAAGGAGATGAGGGAGATGCAGTCGAAAATGATGAGAGGATGAGTGAAAGGGACGTAGAAGAATATGGTGAGGGTGTGAGTGGAGCACAAAATCAAAATCAAGCTCCTTTACTAGCGGATACACATAGCCGGGCACCCACATCTGCTATCGACATTCATTCGTTGAATGTTGGTATTGAAAAAGACATAACTAGCCCAGCTATACATTTGCACACCCAACCTGACCACTCAACTGGTTCTCAACAACCAGTTGTTTCATTTGAACACGGGGATGTAGCACATCTGCTATCTACTTCTCACTTGGAGAATGTAGTTATTGAAACAAGTAGGCTGCTGCCTCAGCCTACGACTTCGATTCAATGCACCTCGAGTCTAGAGCCGATACACATAGGTACACATGAGTGTCGAGCATCTGTTGCTCTAATTGCAGTTCTTAGTGAACTAGCTGGAACGACCAGAGTGGTGTCATTTGACCTCCCACAAGGACCGGTCGAAAGTCCTACCAGTGCTATCACTATACCAACACAGAACGTAGGCACAACAGTTTACTCAACTGTTGTCACAACTGGTAATCTAAGTGAGCCAGGTGTTAGCTTACCGGACTTTGTGTCAAGGGAATATCTGGACGGCGCCCTAAAGGCTATTCAAGACTACATGGATGCACAGATTGCTAGTCTTAAAAGACTATTGAAGGGGAAAGAGCAAGTTGAAGAAGAGCAACCATCTATGCCATCACCAGCGCTTGTACCTGAGCCCTCGACGTTACAAGAGCAAACGGTGGATGAACTCAAATCGCTGTTTTATGCTAAGTTGATGGCATCCCAAAATCCAGATGCAGAAAATGCAGATTTGGTTGGGCTCTTACGACAACAAATTGATGAAAACCCTCCCGTTCGAGCCTAAGAGTTTTTGGCCTTTCAAGATGTGGTTGCTTCTAGCTTCACCAAAGTTAGCAAGTTAATCACATCAAACACCCAAGATCTTAAAAGCTCAATGGATGCCCCCTTTGAATGAGTATCTATTCTAGAAGAGACGTGCAGAGCCCAGGCCACCTCACTCAAAAGAAGGCATGATGACCCGGAAGATCCAGATTATCATGAGGAGGAGAGGAAAAGATAGAGGTTGGCTGAGACGTCTGCTCAGGCTCTAGGTGTTGAAAGAGAGCCAGCTACTCAAGATGTGAATGTTGAAGTTTCTGCCCCGAAATCTACAAGGGAAAGAATCATTGAGGCAATTATTGTTGAAGATGAGGATGTTTTGGAGACAAGTCCTACGATCGAGCCAATGGTTGAAAAGCCGACGGACTCCACAGTAGGAACAAGGTTGTTATTGGACTTGTCTGCCAATGTCGGATTTAATGACGTGTGTGCTTCTGCGCTGGGTTGAGAGCAAGATTTTGGAGAAGACATTGAGAATATTGACGAGTCATCTGGGCTATACTTTGACTTTGAAGCTGATATCAATGATGAAGATCCAATATTTCCATTCCATGGTGATCGTCAAACAGTGTCAGAATCCTCCACTGCAGTTGAAGCCAATGCATTTGATACTCCTAATCCAAGAGAGTCTTTTGATCCGACAGAGATCTTTACGAAGAATTTTGTTTCTTTTGAAATTCGAGCTAATTTTCCAGGATATGACAGAGCTAGGATCCGAGAGCCGTATCTTGAAGATATCTACTTTGGCATCTTCCTCCGACATCGTAAAGCTCTAAGTGGTGATAAAATTCTTGGTATCCACAAGAAAACCAAAGATTATCGCTTGGAGTACAAGCACTTTCTGAAAGCCAAGCGTCTGCCTATCAGTGAAGTAAGGACCAAAGATCAAGTTGTGTCAATCAAACAGATAGATGCTCAAAGACTTCTCAGAGTCTGGTATCCTTTCTTCATGGTGACACGACAAGATGGTAAAGTCTGGTGATTTAGTGAAGCTGATTTCTCAAACTTATATCTTAAAGACTTGGAGTATATGTACTGTGAGATCCGGAACATGACAAACAGGAAAGATGGAGCTCTTGTTGCCTTCAGTGCAATTAAAAGGTTTATGCGGAGTCATGTTAAGGTGGCTATGGTTATTGATGTTCAGATGGGTCTTGAGGATAATCAAAGAATCATCAATCTGAAGAGACCTGATCAAGATTTAGAAGACATTGATGCCTATCCAGTTTACATGATTCTTGAAAAACCAGAATTCAGAGTTATATACTTTGCTGAGCATCAAGTAAAGAAGTTTATGAGATTCAGCGAGCTAAACAAGTATTCTGATGGTACAATTAGACTGGTGAGACGAGCACTTGACTTGAAGAGAGTAAACAATGACAAAGCTGCGGAGTCGGAGAGAATGAGTTCAAAAGATAGATATTTGTTGATCAATGCCATAAATCTGCTCGAGGAGAAAATTTAGTACCGGAATGCTCTAAGAAAGCTGGAGAAACTTCTCGGACTCAGAAAGACAAGATTTACAAGAGTTCGAACTTGAATCCAAAGGGGGAGAATGTTGGGTTCAAGTATGTACGTAAAAGATTGTATTCAAGTTCTCCATTTTTATATGCTTTGTAATAGTTAGGTTAATGCTTTCCTAGTATAAATAGTCTTTAGCTTTGTAATTGTCATTAATCAATTATGTATTCTCTGATTAAGTGCTGTAATTCTCTCTCAAGCAATTACAAGACATTTGGTGATAATATTCTCTCTACTCTTCATCTTGTTCATATATTCTTGAAGATCATAATCAGAATTGTATGATTTTTGGGCATTTCAGTGACATCTAAAGGATTGTCACTGGCGTGAGCAAAGATGTCCTCGAGAGGATGGACATCTGTATGCAAAGGAACATTGAGAGGAGCATCCTCAGGTCCAGTGGTGCGCATCTCGGTATCAGGAAGGACAGTTGCAGATACATCATCGACATGTGTAAAGACCAAGGAAGGAGGAGAAGAGAAAATGGTTGAGAAGAGACGTGGGTGTTCAGCGGTGGCGGCGCTGATATTCACACCTTCAGTGATTGGGGTCACTGAGATGGTGAGGGTAGGTACCACTGATACGACAGTGATGGGAGAAAACACTAAAGAGCTGGGAGGGTGAGCAGAAGATGCCTCGGGGATAAGGCTAGATTCAATAACTGAAGCCTTTTGAGAGGCTCCAGCTAGAGACATGGCTGTCCCCTTTTTGGACTTCTTGGCTCTCTGAGGAGAACCAAGAGTTGGTTGAGAGGGTCGTTTTGAAGAGGTTTTGGTGGCTTGGCCAGACACGGGGGGGTTTACCCTTGTCGTGGCCACCTGAGGAGAAGAGGTAGTGATGGACACAACAGACGTTAGTGCCACATCACTGTCCCTCACCTTATGATCCAGAATCCTGGATCCAAGCTTGAAAACCTGAAGGTTTCCTTCTTTGGGGAAATGATCTTTAAAGATCTTGGTAAACACCATTGAAAGAAACCTGGTGTAAGGCACCACTTTTTCTCGCTGGCGGTTGTTCAGCTTGAACACCAGGTCATCGAAAATGACCGCATAATAATTTATATTGCGAAGCTGAATCGCAGATACGCCTATTGTAACACCCCAAGCCATACATTGCATGTAACACATATTTCATACAAAAGAAATACATGATATCATTCCATTCAGGTCCCTTAGTACAAGAATCTATTATGACCAAATACAAGGTCAAAAAAAATTCAAATACATTACTTGCACTAAATAATCAAAACTATACATCAAAACAAATCTTCAAGCAGAAACGCATATAGGAAAATATTAAATTTTCCCCATTCCCTTACTGTCCGTACCTCCTGCAACACATAGTTAAAATCTCAAAATGAGGGTTAGACCGAAAGGTCTAGTGAGATACCCTACTTATGTTATTACAGGGTGAAAAATCACCAAAATCTTTATAGAAAACATCCTTTCATATATAACCATTATATGAACAAATAAGAACACAATACCAGACTTCTTCCATATTTCAAGCAAAGCTTTCAATTATACGAATCCCATACCTCTGAACCAATCAGGTTTCACA
>NC_037539.1:18559013-18562469 GCF_001531365.2 Cynara cardunculus var. scolymus | reverse complement strand
GGATAACAAGTCCGGACAATACCTCGCTCACTACTTGGCCGATTTAAAATAATCCGGCCACCATTTGGTCGTATTCATACTTCTCAGTTCAAAAAGATAATCATTCTTACCAATCATAACACGATCAACACTTAACCAGTTTAAAACTAAACCGTTCAATACTTGAGTGATTTAAAACAATCCGGACAAACCTTGTCCGGTTTAAAACCCGAATAAAACACTTGAGCAAAAGACTGATTTCTTTCCAAAAATAAACAAGATTCATATAAAACCAGTAATAATTTTATGCAAAAGAGTTTAGAAATTACTCACCTTAACAAGCTTTTGGAATCAAACACTTGAAATCAATTTGAATCTCCAGACAAGAATAATCCGGTCAACTTCTCTTCTCTTTTAAATCGCACAACAAGGAACTTAAAAGCAAGAAGAGAAAATATGGAGGCTCGGCCTCCCTTCTATACTTTCCAAAACAGGAAAGGTGGCTAACACAACCCCTTTTTCTCACAAAACTCTCATGCATGCATACATACACCATGTATATATATATATATATATATATACCATGCATACATATAAATATATAACATATGCATTTCATATTATGCACATTTTCACATCCCAGCATGATCAAACGTAACAATTTATCATGCTATCACGTAATYATTTAAATCAGATAATCACATATTATTTACCTTGGGYGATAACYWGGATCAAGTTATCACATTATCCACCCCTTAAAAGAATTCTGTCCCAGAATTCCTTTAATCAAAAAGCCATGGGTATTTTGATCTCATCTTTGATTCCAATTCCCATGTTGGTTCTGGTCCTTTGTGAAACTTCCACCGAATCTTCACCAGACTTATTTCTTTGTTTCTCAACAATCTGATCTTTCGGTCAATAACAGCTTCCGGTGTTTCTACAAAATTCAATTTACTGTCTAATTGAATCTCTGGCAACGGTATAGCTAGATTCGGATCAGCCAAACATTTCCGCAGATTCGACACATGAAAAGTGTTGTGAATCAGACTCAGCTCTTCTGGCAGCTCTAACTGATATGCTACTGGCCCAATTTGCTTACATATTCTGAACGGACCCACATACTTTGGACTGAGCTTTCCTTTCTTCAAAAATCTAATAACACCTTTCCATGGCGAAACTTTTAACATTACAAAATCACCTATATTAAACTCAATTGGCTTTCGACGATTATCTGCATAACTTTTCTGCCGATCTTGTGTTGTTTTGATTTTTTCACGGATCTGTTCGATCTTTTCAGAAGTTTCTTGGACAATTTCAGGACCTGTCAGCTGTTTCTCACCCATTTCATTCCAACATAATGGCGTTCGATATTTACGTCCATACAACACTTCATATGGTGCCGCTTGGATACTAGAATGGTAACTATTGTTATACGCAAACTCTATTAATGGCAAGTGATCTTCCCACGATCCCCCGAAATCAATAATACAACTTCTTAACATATCTTCGAGAGTCTGAATAGTTCTTTCACTCTGTCCATCAGTTTGCGAATGATAAGCTGTACTTAATCGGATTTCAGACCCCAAAGCTTTCTGTAATCCTTCCCATAACTTTGAAGTAAACCGATTATCTCTATCAGAGATAATAGACAAGGGAACACCGTGTCTGGTAATAATTTCTTTGATGTAAATCTGCGCTAATTTTTCTAAAGAGTATTTCTCTCTTATTGGTAGAAAATGCGCAGATTTAGATAAACGATCAACAATTACCCAAATCGCGTCATACCCCCTTGGAGTTCGAGGTAATTTCATAACAAAATCCATGGTAATGTGATCCCATTTCCATACAGGTATTTCTAAGAATTGAAGACTTCCGTACGGCTTCTGATGTTCAATCTTGACCTTTAAACATGTCAGACATTGTTCCACCTACCGAGCTATATCTCTTTTCAATCCTGGCCACCAATAAAAAGATTTTAAATTTCTATACATCTTAATGGTACCTGGATGAATAGAGTATCGGGATTTATGACTTTCATTTAATATCATACTTTGGATATCTCCAAAATATGGTACCCAAACTCGTCCTTGAAAGCACATTAACACTTCATCATTCTGTTCCAAGGTTAAAATCATTTTACCCAACTTTTCAGTTTTAACAAATTCTTATTTTATAGCTTCTTGTTGACATTTCTGAATCTTATTACGAATGTCAGGGACCAAATTCATTCTCATTGCTACTACTTTAATGGTTCCACTCTTTTCCTTTCTACTCAAAGCGTCAGCTACCACATTAGCTTTTCCCAGGTGGTAAATAATTTGACAATCATAATCATTAACTAGCTCAATCCACCGACGCTGTCGCATATTTAATTCTTTATGGCTAAACAAATGTTGTAAACTTTTATGGTCAGTATAAATCTAGCATTTCGTTCCTATAAGATAGTGTCTCCAGATTTTCAAAGCAAACASCACAGCAGCTAATTCCATGTCATGGGTTGGATATTGTTTCTCATGATCTTTCAATTGTCTTGATGCATAAGAAATCACTTTTCCCTTTTGCATCAGAACACATCCCAACCCTAATTTTGAAGCATCGCTGTAAACCACAAAGTCTTCAGATCCATCTGGTAAAGTCAATATCGGCACGCTGCAAAGATGATCTTTTAAAAGTTGAAAAACTTCTTGCTGCTCTTCTTTCCACTGGAATTTAACATTTTTCTGAGTCAATTTAGTTAATGGCATGGCTATCTTAGAAAAGTTCCGAATGAACTTACGGTAATAACCGGCCAATCCTAAAAAGCTTCGGAATTCAGAAGGATTTTTCGGAGCTTCCCATCTTGCAACTGCTTCTTTTTTTACTGGATCAACTTTTATTTCTTCTTCTGAGATAATATGATCCAGGAATTGAACTTCTCTTAACCAGAACTCACATTTAGATAACTTTGCGTACAGCTTTTCTTTTCTCATCATTTCCAATATCAAACGAAGATGTTTTGCATGTTCTTCTTTACTTTTAGAGTATATAAGAATATCATTGATAAATACAATAACGAATTTATCAAGATATTCCTTACATACCCTATTCATCAGATCCATAAAAGTTGCGGGTGCATTAGTTAAGCCGAATGGCATAACTAAGAATTCGTGATGCCCGTACCTTGTCCTGAATGTTGTTATGGCAACATCTTTTTCCCTAACTTTAAGCTGATGATATCCTGACCTCAAATCGGTTTTAGAGAAATAACTTGCTCCTACCAGTTGATCAAACAAGTCATCAATCCTTGGTAAAGGATACTTGTTTTTAATTGTCAACTTATTCAGTTCACGATAATCTATACACATTTGCATAGACCCATCCTTCTTCTTAACGAATAAGACCGAAGCACCCCAAGGCGAAGTGCTAAGCCTAATAAATCCTTTATCTGTTAAATCATTCAACTGTGCCACCAATTCTTTCAATTCAGATGGAGCTAAA
>NC_037539.1:18541722-18558913 GCF_001531365.2 Cynara cardunculus var. scolymus | reverse complement strand
GAGACTTCAAGGTCTTTCAGATGGATGTAAAGAGCGCTTTCCTTAATGGAAAACTTCAAGAGGAAGTTTATGTTGAACAACCTCCAGGGTTTCTTGACCCTAAGTATCCTAACCACGTCTATAGGTTGTATAAAGCTCTTTATGGGTTAAAGCAGGCTCCTCGTGCCTSRTATGATACCCTTTCTTCTTTTCTCATCTCTGAGAAATTCTCTCGTGGAAAGATTGACCAGACCTTATTTCTTAGGAAAATTAATGGTCACATCATTCTCATCCAAATTTATGTCGATGATATTATTTTTGGTTCCACTAATCCCTCTTTATGTTTTCGTTTCGCTGAACGCATGAAGAAAGAATATCATATGAGCATGATGGGAGAACTAACATTCTTTTTAGGTCTTCAGGTCAAACAAACTGATAAAGGAATCTTTATCAACCAAAGTAAGTATGTTCGAGACATGCTAAAGAAGTTTGATCTATCCAACTGTTCATCTATGAAAACTCCTATGGCTCCTCCTCTCACTCTTAATAAGGATCCAAACGGAAAGCCTGTAAATATGACTATTTACAGAGGAATGATCGGCTCCTTGCTCTATCTCACAGCTAGCCGACCCGATATCATGTACTCCACTTACTTATGTGCAAGATATCAAGCTGAACCTAAGGAATCCCATATGATCGCTGTCAAACGCATATTCAGATATCTTAAGGGAACTCCTAATATGGGTCTTTGGTACCCTAAAGGTTCATGTTTTGACCTTATTGGTTATTCGGATAGTGATTTTGCAGGTTGCAAATTTGATAGGAAAAGCACCACTGGAGGCTGTCAGCTTGTAGGTGGAAAGTTGGTGAGCTGGACAAGCAAAAAGCAAAACACATTGTCCACATCAATTGCTGAAGCTGAATATGTAGCCGCTGGTAGCTGCTGTGCCCAAATTCTTTGGATGAAAAATTAGTTACTTGACTACGATCTTCAATTTTCAAAGATTCCTATTTATTGTGATAGCACAAGTGCCATTGCAATTGCAAACAACCCTGTTCTTCACTCCAAGACCAAACATATTGAGATCCGATATCATTTTATCAGAGATCATGTTATGAATGGTGATATTGAACTTCACTTCGTTCCAACTGAGTATCAACTCGCTGACCTTTTCACCAAGCCTCTTGATGAGACAAGATTTAATATCTTGAGCAGCAAATTGGGAATGTTGAACACTGAAGATTAACCTTCAATCATTAAACATCACTGAGTAAGTGAAATGATTCAGTGCTCTATACTTAACACTGAACTCTTGAGTAAATATATCTACTCTCTGAAGGTATGATTACTCTTCTCTTTTCAAAACTTAAAACCTTCACTGAATACTCTCTTTTTCAGTGATAAAATGTTTTAAAAGGTGCTCTCAGTGATTCTCAACCCTCACCACATCTTAAAGTATATCTTTATACTTTATCTTAAAAATCTAAAACGATCACTAACTCTTTTCTTCAGTGATCAAAAGTTTTTTAAATGCCAGTTTCAGTGACTCTCTTCACTAAAACATGATGTCTTAAAACCATCATTGAATACTTTCTCGTTTTCAGTGATAAATTGTTTTAAAAGAAGTCTCTCAGTACTTTTTTAACTGAATGACTCTTCATATTCTTAAAAACATTTTTTGTTTTTAAAATAAAATAATAAATGCATCGTCTTTATGACGACATTCTCTGTTTTCTAAGAGTGACGCTTTGAGACGCACAAAATGACCTGTCATTATGCTACGTCATTAAATGTCATCCAATCGTGGATGAGAACGTGGCACATTATTCATCATGACCACTTTTTGAACCGTCGTCTTTTTCTCTCTCTCATATTTATTCTCTCTCTACTCTTACCTATAAATATGAGATTTCTTCTTCACTTTTCTCTTTACGCTTTCAAAATCATTAGACGAACTTCTGCTAATATTTTCTCCAAAGCAAGAACTCTCTTCAAACCCTCTTTCTCGACCTTTCCTCTTCACATTCAAAAGGTCAGAATCTTCTTTTCTTCTATGTTTTAAGAAATGTGTTTAATCTTTAAGAACCTTGTTCTCTTAATGCATTAAACTGTAAAGATTTTTAATCATTTCTCAAATCACAAAGAAGTAAGAACAGATTTCTTCAAGAATACTCTCACCACCTCAAACACCTTTTTCTCTCTAAAAGTTTATTTCTCCAAAAAAAAATAGGATGATAAGATAAAATCTTATCTCCTTTCTTTTAAATATTTCACTTATGGCGGTGGAGGATATTTAACAATATAAAATAGTTTGGGCGGTGGAGGTTTTATTAATTTAAATCCACCTTGCTTCTCCACGAAGATATCTCATCTTCTCATTTTTAAAAGATTAGAGCCCATGTATGCTTTACACCACCTACACATACACATAATTCATGTATGCATGGTATCACCTTTTCACATATATGCATACTACTCATGCATTTAATCAAATAACATGTATGTCGTCACATAATTCACAGAATAACCAGGTATAAGTTACCTCAACCCAGGTTATTTGAAACCTGGTTATAACATTATCTCCTCCTCAAAAGAATTATGTCCTAGAATTCATTCATTCAAATAACCAAGGGCATCGGGTTCTCATATCAGATTCCAGTTCCCATGTTGCTTCTGAACCCTTATGATAGCGCCATTGTACCTTTACTAAACTGATTTCTTTATTTCTCAACACCTTGATCTTTCTGTTGGTCACGGCCTCCGGTGTTTCAACAAAATTCAACTTATTGTTCACTTTGATCTCGGGAAGTGGTATTGCTAGACTTGGGTCTACCAAACATTTACGTAGATTTGACACATGAAAGGTACTATGAATTAGGCTGAGTTCCTCGGGTAGTTCCAACAGATAAGCTACTGGCCCAATCCGTTTACAAATTCTGAACAGTCCAATTACCTCGGGCTAAGCTTTCCTTTCTTTCCAAATATCATAACACCTTTCCATGGTGATACCTTTAACATCACAAAATCCCTCACGTTGAATTCAATTGGCTTTCTTCGCTTGTTGGCATAACTTTTCTGTCGATCCTGTGCTGTTTTGATTCTTGCTTGAATCTATTCAATCTTTTCAGATGTTGTTTGCACAATCTCGGGACCTATTAATTGTTTTTCACCTACCTTGTTCTAGCAAAACGGTGTTCAGCATTTTTTTCCACACAATACCTCATAAGGTGCCGCTTGAATGCTGGAGTGATAACTGTTATTGTAAGCAAATTCTATCAACGACAAATGTTCCTCCCATGATCCCCCGAAGTCGATTACATAGGTTCTCAACTTTTCTTTGAGAGTTTGGATGGTTCTTTCATTTTTCCCGTCCGTTTGAGGATGATAAGCCGTACTTAACCGGATTTGTGATCCCAAGGCTTTTTGTAAGCTTTCTCATAAATTCGAAGTGAAGCGACTGTCTCTGTCAGAAATGATAGACAATCGAACACCATGTCTGGTCACAATTTCCTTGATGTAGATTTGAGCCAATCTTTCTAATTCATCGGTAGGAAATGCGCAGACTTTGATAGACGATCCACTATTACCCAAATTGCATCATAACCTTTTGGGGTTCGGGGTAACTTCATGATAAAGTCCATCGTAATGTCATCTCTTTTCCATACTGGTATTTCTAATTACTGCAGATTTCCATAGGGTCTTTGTTTCTCAATCTTAACTTGCAGACAGGTTAAGCATCATTCCACTTATTTTGCTATATCTTTCTTGAGACCTGGACACCAATAAAATGATTTTAAGTCTTTGTACATCTTGTTGGTACCTGGATGAATCGAATAACGAGACTTGTGGCTTTCATTCAGAATGGTCTCCTGTGCATTCCCATAGCTGGGTACCCATATTCGGCCTTGGAAGCATAAAATTCCCTCATCATGATGGAAATCATTTTACCCACTTTTTCTGACTTCATGTTTTCTTCTTTGACAGCCTCTTTCTGACATTTCAAGATCTCTTGATGAAGATCGGGAGTTAAGTTAATCTTCATTGCCACGGTTTTGATTGTTCCATTTCTTTCTTTTCGGCTCAAGGCATCAGCTACCACGTTGGCTTTTCCCGGGTGATAGAGGATCTCAGAATCATAGTCATTAACAAGTTCAATCCATCGACGCTGCTTCATATTCAATTCCTTCTGATTGAACAAGTGTTGCAAACTCTTGTGATCGGTATAGATTTGGCACTTTATTCCCAAGAGATAATGTCTTCATATTTTCAATGCAAAAACCACGGCTACTAATTCCATATCATGGGTCGGGTACTACTTTTCATGATCCTTTAGTTGTCGGGATGCATATGATATGACTTTCCCTCTTTGCATCAAGACGCAGCCAAACCTAATTTTGAAGCATCACTGTATACCACAAAGTCTTCAGTTCCATTGGGTAGAGATAGTATCGGGGTACTGCAGAGATGATCCTTCAATAAATAGAAAGCTTTCTACTGTTCTTCTTCCAACTGGAACTTAACATTCTTCCGAGTCAATTTGGTCAATAGCACGGCTATTTTGGAAAAATATTGAATAAATTTGCGGTAGTAGCCTGCCAATCCCAAAAAGCTTCGGACTTCAGATGGTG
Organism: Cynara cardunculus var. scolymus; assembly: GCF_001531365.2. NCBI lineage: Eukaryota > Viridiplantae > Streptophyta > Magnoliopsida > Asterales > Asteraceae > Cynara > Cynara cardunculus. Next base: position 18,554,305 of record NC_037539.1, on the reverse strand, counting down.
TCTTTGGTGCCTCCTATTTTGCAACTGCCTCAATATTTGCCAGGTCTATTTTTACCCCTGCCTCGGATATGACAAGCCCTAGAAATTGAACTTCCCTTAACCAAAACTCGCACTTTGACAACTTTGCGTACAACTTTTCACTTTTTAAGAGCTCAAGGATCAAACAAAGATGTTCTGTGTGCTCTTCTTTGGTTTTTTAGTATATAAGAATATCATCGATAAATACAATAATGAATTTATCAAGATATTCTTTGCATACCCGATTCATCAAATCCATTAAAGCTGCACGTGTGTTAGTTAAACCAAATGGCATAACCAGGAATTCATGATGTCCATACCTGGTTCGAAAAACAGTTTTAGCAATATCTTCCCCTTTAACCGTTGACTGATGATAACCTGATCGTAAATCAATTTTGGAGAAGTAACTGGCTCCCAACAGTTGATCAAACAAATCATCGATTCTAAGCAATGGATACTTGTTCTTTATGGTCAATTTGTTCAGTTCCTGATAGCCGATACACATACCCATAGTACCATCTTTCTTTTTTACAAACAAAACTGGAGCTCCTAATGGTGAAGTACTCGGTCTGATAAATCCTTTGTGAAGCAAATCCTTCAATTGTGTAACCAGTTCTTTTAATTCTAACGGAGCTAATCCGAACGGTGCTTTGGCTACAGGTGCTGCTTCGGGTATCAAATCAATTCCAAATTCAATAACTCTATCTGGTGGCAATGCATATAAGTCTTCTGAAAAGACTTCAGGATAGTCACTAACAATCGGGATTAATTCTTGCTTTCCCTTCTTTTTCTTGGCATCTATTACATAAGCTAGAAATCCCTAACACCTTTTTTCAATACATTTTCTGGCTTTCATCACAGATAACAGACCGGTATGACGATTCTGATGATCACCATATATAATAATTGACCCTCTGTTTGACAATGTTATTCTAATCATCTTTTTATCACAAACAATACTTGTCTGGTTTTCTGCCAACCAATCCATCCCTACTACCACATAAAACTCTTTCATAGGCATGTGAAACAGTCTGATTGGTAGCTTACATCCCTCAATCATAATAGTGCAGTTATCGAATACACAATTCATAACAGTATCAACTACTAACTTGTCGTCAAGATGCACATAATTCATACAAGCACATAGAGCAAATGATGGAGATACAAACGAGAAGTTTGCACCCGAGTCGAATAACACTTTAGCATATAGTGAGTTCACGAGGAATGTACCTGTCACTACATCGGATGTAGTTTCGGCTTCATTCTTGGTCATTTGAAAAGATCGACCCCGCGCCCCTCCTGATCCTCCTCCTACCCATGCTCGGTCTTCCACGTGCACTTGATGTATTGTTTTCCACGGTAAGCTGTGGAGCTTTCAATTGTGGTCAGTTAGGCCTAAAGATGATCTGGTGAATTGCAATTAAAACACCTCTTAGTCATCACGCAGTTTCGGGACAAATGGCCCGCATCACTGCATTGATTACACTTCCTTGGGTCAGTTTTACAATATCCCTGATGAACTTGATGGCATCAGGGACAAGCTTCCTCATTGACCCTCTGGACAGGTCTGTTCCCATACTTCATAACTTTCGGTCCTCTGTATCCAGTCGATGGACCTTCCTATTTCCTTTTCTCCATCACCTTTCCTTCTTCTTGTCTGTTTTTATTCCTTTCTGTTACTTCTGTTGCATCGGCAGTCATTGAAAATGTAGTCAAATTCATAGCAATTACAAATTCTCGGACTGATGGCTTCAATCCCCAAATGTATCTCTCCACTTTTCTTGATTAAGAAGAAATGTAATGCTCTGCAAACCGTACGTATTCTATGAACTTTTCTGTGTATTTGTGAACAGTTCTGGTTCCCTGTTCTAACTTCAAAAAGTCTTCTTCCATTTGTCTGATGGCAGCCTTTGGGCAAAACTGTTTCTTAAATCTATTAACAAATTCTGTCCATGTCAAAGTTTGTAAGATGTCAGGTCTAGCTAAGGATTCCACCTCCCACCAAAATAATGCATTTGACTTCAAAACAGAAACTACAAATCTGACTTTGTCTGTTTCTGCACATCAGATGGTGTTGAACACAAATTTTATCTCTTTGACCCAACACATAGCTTTAATTGGATCCCTTTCCCCCGAGAAGGTTGGTGGTTTACAAGTCAGGAACATCTTTATATCTCCTTTCATATTATTGACAACTGGGACTGATGGATTTACTTCAACTCTACTTGTTTCAATTCTGGCAGGAATTCTCATGATGGAAGTTAAGGTTTTGCTTAGCTTTCCCATTTTTTCAGCTAACATATCTCTTGTTACATACTCAGGATGAGGTATATGTTCCTGATTCATATTCTCATAATTTGATTCTTCTTGGCCTGTATTGACATTTGTCTGACTAATTCTGCCTCTGGTTTGCCCTCTGTTTTGACCTCTGCTTTTGCCTCTGCCCGTAGAAGTACCAATGGGAGCAATAAGAGAGTCATCTTCATCGTTAGGATTGGGGCGGGTGATCCTTTCAGACCTTCTTGATCTACTATTCATCTGTAGATTTCAAAGTTAATAAACATATTTTCACATTCCCAAATATAATAAGGTGTCCAAGTTCAGTTATAAACCTGTAGATTCAAAATTACATTGGCCAGATGTAATCCGAATATACCTTACACACTGATCTCTTAACTTATCATATTTATTCCAAAGGTGCTAACTATGTCTAAGACCCCTAATATGCAATGAAACAGTTTAAGTCTAGGCATCATGCATGTGAATACCAAAATCCCTTAAACTCAGGCTTTGAAACCAACTTGTAACACCCTAAAACTCACATTGCATATAACACATATATCATTCACAGAATACATGTTTAAGCCTACAAAGGTCCACAATACAAGAAGCCATAATACAAAATACACAGATCAAAAATTCCAAAATACATGCTCTTGTATCCATAACATTTATTCTTCAAAACTTATCCAAATATGATCTTCACATAGCTAAGCATATAGGGAAATAATTCACATTTTCCCTTTTCCTTTACTATCATTATAGTCTGCATTTTCTACAACACATATTTGAAAACACAAAATATGGGTTAGACCTAGAGGTCCAATAAGATCCCTTTTTCCATGTAGTTGCAAGGTGAAAATCACCAAAACATTATTCAAACAAAATTATTTCACATAGTGAAGTATAAATCCATACTCTGTTCATGTCCATCAGACCTCTGGTTCCAAAGATCAGACTTAGAAAATATTTCAACAAACAAGAGGACCAGAGCTCTTATGGTTCATTTACAGAGTTTCTAGTTAAGCCAACCACAGCCTCTCTCTTAGGTAAAAAAATTAAAACATTCATAGATCAATCTCTTAGATAATAAAATGGCTTTCCCAAAGATAAAAACACACTTTTGAAAAGGATTTCACATGACCAGAGCTCTGGTTCTACTAGCCAGAGCTTCTGGCTCAAAATGCAAGACCAACCAGAGCTTCGGGTTCAACCCGCGTAGGCCAACAAGAACCCCTCTGGTTTGTCGGTTTGTTGTTGTAAGAAAATTTCTAAGTATAAAATCTTTTAAAAACTCTTTTAAAGTATAAATTGACACAGAGCTCTTATGTATAGATATAGAGCCTCTGGTTTTAACTAAAACTTTAGTAAATACTTGCATAATTCTCAAATCAACGTCCAGAACCCTCTGGTTCTACTATGAGGACCAACCACAGCCCTTCTGGTTCCTTACAAGGAACAATCAGAACCTCTCTGGTTCCTTATAAAATAAACACTTTGTTCCAAAACATCTTTTATCCAAAACCAATGGCCATAGGCCAGGTTTTCCCATTCTCAATAACATCAATACTATCATTTCTAATAAGAACAACATCTTTGATTTCTCAAATCACAAAGAAGTAAAAACTCAATTTTTTTGTAATCTTAAAAGACATAATAGCAAGAGCTATAATACCCACACACAAATGCCACATTTATATCTAAAGGTACACCTCTCCTTGATATGTCACCCTTATAGCCGAAGCTACACCTCTCCTTGATATGTCACCCTTATCCCATGGTACACCTCTCCTTGATATGTCACCCTTATCCCATGGTACACCTCTCCTTGATATGTCACCCTTATTTCCTCATCAAAATCTATGGATTAGTTCCAAACGAAAACAGACCGAAGTCACAACCGTCTTGATGAAACAACCTCCATAGTTTTATCCCTAAAATCTATAGATTAATCCCAAACGAAGACAAACCGAAGTCACAACCGTATTGATGAGATGTCCTCTATAGTTTTCAACCAATAATGATTTCAAAACAGTTTTATCATCAAAACTTTCAACTCAAGAACAATCTGTTCCTTAAATGATTTCTTAAAACATCAAATCCCCTTTAAATCCTCAAAACAGGATATCAACCCCAAAACTGTCTTAAAGAACAGTTTATGTTTCATCTTTTCAAAACAGTTTCAAATTCCAAGATCATAAAACACTTCGTTTAAACTGTTTAGAAAACAGTTTTTACCAAACTTTTTCTAAATCTCAAATCACCAAACCCAACAGTTTATATAACTACAAATATAAAGGTTTTAGTTTAAAAACTCACCTTATCAAGCACAAAATTTTGTAGATTAAATCACACAACATATTCTTCAAATAACACAGAATCTTCAAACACTTTTGAGCAACAGATTTTTGCCTCAAACACCTTTTTCTTTCTAAAAGTTTCTTTCTGCAAAAAAAATAGGATGATAAGATAAAATCTTATCTCCTTGCTTTTTAATATTTTCACTTATGGCGGTCGAGAATTTTTACCAATATAAAATACTTTGGGCGGTGGTGGTTTTATTAATTTAAAACCACCTTGCTTCTCCACGAAGATGTTAGGACTGAAAAACAGTGTTAAATTGTATTCGTCTTGAAAGTTAATTTTGTCTATAATTTTAAAAGCCATCGTGTTTGACTTTTCTAGTGTAGTTTGACTTTGACTAGGCTTTCAAGTTTGACCCTATATAAAGGGTTTATTCTTTGTAATTTGTATGAGCTTTATTGTAAAAATCAGATTAGGTATAATAAAAGTTTGACTAACTTTGAAGGTTTGACTTTCTCTCTCAAATCTTCTTCATAATGTTCTTGATATTCTTGAAGATTGCCATGAATGTTTAAAGATTAATTGAAGATTGATCATCATATTGGACTAACATTTGGAATCAGAGCAGGATTGCACGAAATCAAAGTAGAAATCATCAGATTTGAAGAATTTGTTTTTGCTGAAATTTTCTGTGTTCATCTTGTTCTTATTTTTTCTTAAGTTTGATCCGAAATTTTTTGGAAAATTTTGTGTTCTCGTGGTAAAATAGGATCAAAATATGCCGAAAAACTTTGTGAATCTTTGTCATTCATAAAGATTTGTGATTCCATCATCCTATTTCAAGATCTGATCAAATTTTGTGTTTTTAGAAAAAAAAATTGTGTTCTTAAAATCTTAAAAAAGTTGGTGTTTAGATCCATTTTTTTTTAAAAATTTGTTGTTTTTTTTTTTGTGTTTTTTACTAAATCGTTCACAAGGCCCAATCATTGCAAAGCCCATTTAGACCTTGCTTTCAACCGATTTAGGCTTGGCCCATATTTTTTTTTCATCGTTCATCATACATTTTAATCGCTTACCTTGCTCAACAGATTTGTATGATCGCTCAACACATCTTCAATCAGATTCATAAGTCGCTCAACTCACCATCAGGTAACCTTGTTCGGATATCTAAATCGCACAACCCAATCAGATTTTATTCTAAATCGCTCGATTCATCGGATTTCTAAATTGATTGATTGATCATCTTGTCCATTTTGCTGTAAATCGCTTACTTCCTTATTCTATTTGAGGTTCATCGCTCACCTTCTAATCAGGTTTTTCAAAATCGCTCAAAGGTTTGAACGATTTAAGGTTTATATCCTCCAATTTGAAGTTCATCCGCCTGCTGTTTTCTTTAAATTGCACAGGTTCTTCATCTGTTGACTTTAAATCGCTCATCTCGATTAGATTTTGGTTTCTAATGGTTGTTTGAGTAGCAACAGTGTCTGAAGAATTTTGATATTCTTCTGGATTTGAAGTGGGTTGGAAAGTGATGTTCTTGATTTCTGTCCGGATTAGGTTTGTATCGATTTCAGTTGACTCAGTGGTTATCGGTCACAGAGATCAACGCTTTGTATTTTGTAACATGGGGCCAATCCATTGAAGCAATCACAGCAGTAATGGAAGGGTTGGAATCCTCCCTTGGTAATGGATGCTCAGTTATGTAAGGAAGCCGATTGTTGAGAGAATCACAGCAGTAATGTATTTGTCTAAATCAATTGCTGTTGAGGGTAATATTTGACAAAGGAGCTTTACTTTTTACCACTGAAGGAAACTGACAAAGGCAGCAGACTTCTAATTCAAGATTTGATTGTTTAATTGTTTAATCTTTGAGTTGATTGATTTCTGTTCTTGAATTTGTTTAATTAGCATTGTGTTTTTCTTTTTGTTGGCGTGAAATTGAATCGCTGGTTAACATGGCTCCCAAGGATTGCAATTTATGTTCGTATTGTACAGTGAATGGCTGATTTACTCTACATGGTTTATGGGAGACAATTTATCATCTTTAATGCAATCTGTTGGGGCAAGCGAAAAAGTATTCCAAATGATGGATCTTGTGCCTAGTGACCAGTTCATGTCCAAAGGATCGAAGTTGCCAATCTTGAAGGGTCGTATTGAGTTTGTGAACGTATCATTTAGCATCGTGAATCTTTAACATGTCCTTGTTTGTCATTAGTGGAAGCTCATGAATGTGTGAAGTATTGTTGCAGATTGATTCAACAAGAGGCAAGGTTGCATACACAAGGATGCAGGATATGCTGCTGGTGCGTAAGACGATCCGTGGAAGTTTCAGACCATCTGCAACAGACTGAGTGAAGTACCATAGTGAATCTGAGATCAAGCAAGCTATAGGCTCCTCTTATAGCAGCCTAGTCAAGCAATCCCTGAAGGGATGAATGCAGCTTTTGTTCATGAAGTTGATGGCATAATTACCAATTTCAAGATTCAGAGTGGAGTCTTTGTCGGATATGGAGAAGTCATCTAAGATTGATTTGAAGGTGAATTGAGGGTAGCTTGATAGATATTGAGGACTATTAATTGGGCGATTAGATTCATATTTCAGTTTATTTGTAATAGGCGTGGGCTAATTCATCCATAAGGGTTCTATTTTTTTTGTATAAATCGCTCACAAGGTTAATCGGGTTACTTGACTTGACCAATTTTGTTGTGAACCTCGGACACCTTTTTGTCCGGTTTTGTTGTAACTCGGTCATAGGCACAACATATATCTTGTAACATCGCCTAACTCTTTAGGCTTAGAAATTTGAATTGGGCTAGAATCAGTTAATTTGGTCTTGGACAATTGATTTGGGCTTGACTCATCTTGGGTTTAATATTTTATTTTTTTGGTTTTGGATTGTGAGTTTTATTTTTTTAGATTTTAATTTTGGATCATTTTTTTTATCTGTTTTGATTTTTTTTAATTGTTTGAGAAAATTTTAAACTCTTTTGCATCGCATAAACTGTTTTAATCAGTTTTAACTGTTTTTGACTGTTTTTAATTGTTTTCAACAGTTTTAACTGTTTTTTCTTATTTTTGACAGTTTTTTGTCATTTTTCTGATTTCTCAACAGTTTTTTTTTTGTTTTTTTGATTTTTTTTAGCTTAAGTGATTGATTTCACTGCATTAGATCCTTTGATCAATCTATTTTTTTTAAATGGCAAATTTTTTCGAAAAGGATTATAAAGTGCTTAAAGAAAAATATGATAAACTAAATTCTGAGCTTAACAAGAATATATCGTGGACAATTTGTTTTATTGCTTGTAATGAGAGAAAGAAAGAAGATAAGAGAGTTTTGCAAGAAAAACTGAATAATCTGATTAAGACTGTTTCTGATCTACAAGAGACAGTAAGATTGAAGAAACAGATTAAGGACTTAACAGCTATACTACATAATTTTGAATTGCAAATTGACTCTTTTGGGAGGAATAATAAAGAGACTGAGGACTTAACTGACAAAATTCATAAAACTGAATGTGATCTGCTTGAGTCAAGGAAACTATTGGATTTAGAGAAGAAATTTTTTTGGAAATTGAGAAGATTTTAAACACTGAAAGGAATGAATTTGAGAAAGAAAAGAATAGGGTGATTGAATTAGAGAAAAAGTTTGGTGTTGAATGCATATCTTATGAAAAGAAGATAAACTCTCTCGAGCTGAATGCGAAAATGCTTTTAAAGCAGATCTCTGATTTTGAGCAGCTGATCATCTTGGAACGAGCCAAGACTGATAAAGAGAAGAAAGACATCAGAGAAGAATGTCTGAGCCAGAATCAGAAAATGTCTGAAAGCATTGCTCAAAAGCAAAAGGCTTTAGACGAAGAGAAGAAATTAATTGCGCTTGAAAAGAGAAATATTTCAAAGAAATATTCACCTATAGCTAAAGAGCTTGCTGAAAAGAAAAAGTGGCTCGACATTGCTTCTAAAATTCAGAAAAGCAACTTAGATGAAGAGAGAAGAGAGTTTGTCAATGAGAAGAAGAAATTTGAGAAGCTTAAGAAGGAGTTAGAAGGTAACTCCTAGATACTACAAAAAAATTGTTTGATCTGAAGACAGAACTTAAAACTGAATTGAAGATGAGAACTGAACTAAAAAATAAGTATGATTTAGTTACTGTTGAAAGAGACCAACTTTTAAAGAAAGTCAAAGACTTTTCTTATGCTCAAAGTTCAACTGGTTCTCCTTCACAGTGTTAAACCAGCTTTTATGATTGTTTCAAATCGAACAGTTATTTAAGAAGTCCTAAATCAACTGTTTCTAAGAACAATTCACGTTCTTCAAATCAGTATTATCAAGGTTATGTCATTGGATCACCCAATTATCAATCAAAAGTTAAAAATGTTTGGGTAAATATATTTGAATCTGTTTAATCTTGTACCCCTGTTGTTACTAATAATCTTCCTTGTTTTATGAGATCTACTACTGATTTGATTCATCTTAGCAAGAGAAGAATCATGTGCTCCACATGCAAGACAACCAATTTGTCAACAGGAAACAGTACAACAGATATCAGAAGATTTGGAATGGTAATAACATGTATGATAACAATAACTGGTATGGATCTTATTTTGTATATAATCATCCTGTTAAAAGCGCGATAAAGAAAACATCAAATAAAAATAGATGGTTTGACCGTTATAACATCCTGCAACCTGATACTAACAAAGAAGGACCCAAGTTCATTTGGGTACCAAAATCTGTCTGATCTTATTTTGCAGGTGCATCGTTACTGCGTTGATCAGAAATTCATCCAATGATGTACAAATTCAGGGGGAGTTGTATATTGTCGAAACGAGGCTTCTGAACAACACAGTTCAGGACCCGTGCTTTTACCGAGTGTGGTTTCTAAACACCCAGTTTAGGACAGTGCTTAAAATGTTTTATTTTTTTCTTTTGAGTTTAACTGAAACATTTCTTAAATCTATTTTCTACATGGAGTCTCTAGAATTTTTGAATAAATGTTTTTCGGAAAGTGAATTTTTTTTAAAGAAACGAGTACATTTTCTGAATAGGTGTTTCCTGAGATTTTACTTGCGTAATTTTTCATCGATCATAACTCCAATACCTGTTTCAGCTATTCTTCAAATTGTTTTTATCACGTCTCTTAAAATAAAAATCATTTTCGGTGATAATACGCTCGTTTGTATTCAAAGGTTGTTTTCTGATTTTTTTTGTACCTTGATTGATATACACTTCATATTTTTAATCAGAATCTGTAAACTTGTTCTTACATATCTTCTTTCATTTCTCTCGCATACCGAATAATCTGATCGTTGTCGTATCAGTCCTTTATTGATTGTGCTTAAAATCCACATATCTTGATCAATTTTTATCTGATCATTGTGCCTTACTTGCAATACTATTTTTGATCAACTGTTTGTGATCAACTGAGCTTATAATGTTATTTTAGGAGAGACTGAGTGCTTAACAGAAATACCTCTATGATATGTCAGAACCGACAAACCTACCCAATAGGACAACCATATCTGAGTGAGCTTTAAATTAAAAAGGGTTTGTGTGCTGAGATTAAAATGAAAAAGAGAAGGGTAGTTGTTGTGAGCTAAAAGAATTGCTGAGAGTTGTGTCGAGATTAAAAGAATACGAGAATCCTGTTCCAAAATTCAACATACCGGGCATACCACATAATCTATTAGTTCTCAATTCTTTCGAGACTAATATTGAAAAAGGCAAAGCCCAGGCCAATTCTTGTCACAACCCCACCAGCTACTCATTTATCTCTTAACAGATAAATGTATCAATAACACTTGGGGCACGCAGCTCATAATCTATCAATTTCTCATTTGGAGAAATTTGATATTGAATCAGAAGGATATATGTCCCCCCCCCCCTTCAAGTCTTTTTGATCACTAATTGAGTCTGATAAATTTGTGTAGTCCAAACGGTTTATCTTTTTGAGCCTAAACAGAAGCATTTGTTGCTTTATCTTTCTACACTACACAGATTTTGTATTTTATATGTTATTTTGCCGAAACATTCATAAATATGCTATTATTAAGCTATCGATGATTGAATGGAAAACCTGGTGAGATGAGCCTTATAAAGTCTCATATATACAGTACATTCGTTGTACTGAGTATATCTGTTATACTCGCAGGCCAATCTTTTTATAAGATTGAAAACAATTTCATAAGTTGAAATTGGTTGTTACCTTCCCATTCCCTTAATCTGAAAAGATTATACAAGTGGATTTGAAAAGATCTACTTACAATTTATTGAATTGACGGTTTTCGTTGAAGATTTCATTCATTCTTGTATATGATGTAATGATTCTCATTTCATCATAAGGGGAGTATGTAATAATGAATGATCGAGCAATATAATGGGAGTTTATTATAAAGATCAAGGGGGAGTAACATCAATGACGGCAAAAGACTCAAAAGGAGTGTGACTAGAGATTATTACAGAAGATTATTCATGTGCTAAAATGTCTGAGAGTTTTTGAATGTGAATATCATCATTATAACACAATTTGCTGATAAAGATTTCTTTTGAAGAAAAAGTTTGTTCGTTATCTGAAGTAGTTCATTTTTGGGAAGAATGTTAGAGTTTATTATCTGAAGAAAATTCTTTGAAGATCACATCTTGAAGGTCAGATATGAAGATCATTGTTGATTTTGTTCTACATTGTTAAAAGAGAAGATCATCGTTGTTCTACATTCGAGGGGGAGAATGTTAGAAGATCTTTCTCAACAAACGATCGTCTGAAGATTTTTAGAAGTTTTTGAAGAAGTCATATAGTGCTTAATGTGACAAAGTTCAAACGAGATTCAAAGTGCGCAAATTCTTTCAAGCCTGAATACAAGGGGGGGGGGATGTTAGGACTGAAAAACAGTGTTAAATTGTATTCTTCTTGAAAGTTAATTTTGTCTATAATTTTAAAAGTCATCGTGTTTGACTTTTCTAGTGTAGTTTGACTTTGACTAGGCTTTCAAGTTTGACCCTATATAAGGGTTTATTCTTTGTAATTTTGTATGAGCTTATTGTAAAATCAGATTACGTATAATAAAAGTTTGACCAAGTTTTAAGGTTTGACTTTCTCTCTCAAATCTCCTTCATAGTGTTCTTTATGTTCTTGAAGATTGCCATGGATGTTTAGAGATTAATTGAAGAATGATCATCATATTGGACTAACAGAAGATATCTCATCTTCTCATTTTTAAAAGATTAAAGCCCATGTATGCTTTACACCACCTACATATACACATAATTCATGTATGCATGGTATCACCTTTTCACATATATGCATACTACTTATGCATTTAATTAAATAACATGCATGTCGTCACATAATTCACAAAATAACCACGTATAAGTTACCTCAACCCAGGTTGTCAGAAACCCGGTTATAACATCACACAATCAAGATCGGATTTGACTGGTCAAAAATTGTGGCTATGCAAAAAATAGAGGGGTAGTTTCGTAACTTTTACAAATAGGCGGCAAACGAGTTCAAATGTGAACCTATATGATTCATATATGAACTATATGTTCATATGTATAGTTCACATATTTATTATTTTAACCGATTCACATATAAACTCGTGTGATTCATGTTGGTCCCGTAAGGGTCTACAAGAAGAGAAACAATTTGTAGAAGGGGGGGATGAATACAAACACAGTATTGTCAAATTTAAAATATATATTGATAGAGAAGATCAATACAAATTTTACAAGATTGTTTGCGGAAAGATAAGGTAATAATAACTTATCTAAACAATCTTTGGTTACACACAAAGCTTTAGCGAATACAAGAAAAGAGATTGCTAAAAGAAAGATCATTTACTTAAGCTAGAAAATGCTTGAAGTAAGAATAAGGTTAGAGAGAGATGTGCGCTCTCTGCATGAAGAAGAAACACTTCTATCTATACCCAGTGCATTAAATGATCATTTAATGCAATATGGTAGGTTTAGAGTGCGTGTCAA
>NC_037539.1:18537239-18541715 GCF_001531365.2 Cynara cardunculus var. scolymus | reverse complement strand
CTAGAGCAGTCTTCACACATATATAGACAGGTTTGTAATCACTGAATACTGCTTCAGATCACGTACTCGCCGGTCTCTAATCTTTAGTTTCAGTCTTCGACGTTTGCTGAAGGTTCTTTGGTGTGAGTGTTGTCTTCTTGAAGTATTGTTGTTTCTGAAATATTTACAAAGCAAGTTCTTCAGCGATCACTGAACATACTCAGTGAAGATYGCTGGAACTGAAAATACAGAAACACAAATACAACGTGAAAGAGAAAAGGGATTATCATCGAATCACTGAGAGAGAGGATCAACAATCTCCCCATATTTGATGATAACAAGATAACATAAAGAAGGTTATCTTATCAAATAATAGTAAGGAAAAACTAACATATAAAATACATGTCCCTTTTTACTATTTTGGGATCTTTTTTAGTTTGGTCAGTCTCAGCTTGAGAAGTTTTCTTAAGTTATATCTAAGAAAATTACAAGTACGGAAACTGAACTGAAAGCTTATTCACTGACTTATAAACTGTCAGTGAATGGAAAAACTAACATTGGAACTCATAGACTTGTGTCCCTATTACTTTTTCAGGGATCTTTTTCAGTGAAATACATGAAATACTCATTTTATTAATCAATGGAAATAATGCAAGTATTACAGTACATGTTCAGAATTTACAGAATGTAAATACGATCAATGAAAGAAGAGATAGTACAACGATTTACAAGGAAAGTGGTTACAAAGAGAATCTTATTCTAGAACACTTAGATCTATGTAACCAGGTACATTTTCACCAAGGTTTCTTCGACATAGGAATTCCCATCGTATCTTCAGATCGACGACTCCTCCAGGCATGCTATCATCTATCCAGAGCAAAAGATAARCCAAGTGATCCATTGAACATAGATGTAGCTCTGACATTCTCTGAAATCTGACTTCACCTTCATAGTCAAGGAATATAACTCCTAACTCAGGTTTAAAATGTACAGAGTTGGGTGTATAGGGACCCTTATCTGGCAAGTCAAGATTCAGCATAGAAATGTCTGTACTCATATGACCCTTCAGGACTTCATCTAAGGAGAACCTTGTTTCATGTTCATTCCTTAGGAATGGTCCATCATTAGGATCAGAGAGCTTTAGTTTCTTCTTCCCACCTTTCTTCAGAGTTCGCCGGTCAGGGACCTTGACATACCTGCACATCCTTTTGATGAGCTCGTTGATGGTGTCCTCGATAAGTGTCTTGTGTCTCGACTTGGATTGCTGAATTACTTGTCTGATCTCCATCCATTCACTGTATTCATAGCGGCCAAGGTAGAAAGGGTACTCGGTAACGGCATCAACATTGTCCCTGGTGATGAGCATTGAGACCAGTGTTCCACCGTCTTTAGATCATCCGCTGATGATTGGGCGGGGACTGAGTCTTTTTTTCAGTTTTGCTTCGCTTCATTGCTTATCCTTATCCTCTAGCTTCAGCTTCTTCTTGCATTCAGCTTCTGCCATTGAAAGAAGTCTAGCTTGGGCTTGGACAGGATTCACCGTTTTCTTGGACTTTTTCTTGGGAAGGACTTTAGCAGCTAGTGACTTGGCCAGCTTTAATCTTTCTTCAGTCTGCTTCTTTTGAAGCTCTAGCTCTTTTGAAGCTCTAGCTCTTCTTCAGCCCTTAATGCCTTGAGTCTTTCAGCTTCAGATAGGAACTCAAACTCACCACCACTAGAGGTACGAAGAGAAATTTTTACTCTAGTCTGGTCGAGCGACTCCTTTAGCTGAGACATCTGCTGGTCTGTTGGAGCAAAAGAGTTGGGTTGATCAGATACCCACTCCAATCGATCGCAGGTTGTTGATGGGATATGAAGTTGATATTCTGAAGTGATCACTACCTGAGAGGTAGAGTCTTCAAACAAGGTTTGTTGAGGGCTTTTGAAAAGTACCTTCAAGTTACCTTCTTCAGCGACCGCCTTGCCTTTCGACTTGGGGTCCTGGTTCCCTGATRGAGWYRATTYWCMTTGCCTTTGCTCCCCCTGGGATGCAGAGTCCCCGAGAGCAACACCTTTGGTGACGGTTGATGGCTTCTGGAACTTGATGGTAAAGTCATCTTAATCATCATCGTTGTCGTCACCATCTAGATCATCTCAAGTGTCTGGAATGACAGGTTCATTATCGTCTTCATCATCATCTTCTTCATCCTCATCAACATCATCATCATCACCAGCAGCAGTGATGGTATGGACATCATCCCTAGGACCTGGGCGCGATCATGGGCAGAGAAGGAAGGTACAATCACTGGAGCTGGTTGACGGATAGCATCCAGGATTTGTTGAAGAAGACCAATCTGCTGATCAGCTATCGCCTGAGCATCGTCAGCCCTGCTGTGAAGAACAACAATGGCATCGTTGTTGGCATGAACAGCTTCTTGGAGAGTCTGGAGCTGACTCTCAACTTCTTGAACATCCACCTGGAGGGCAAGGAAGTTCGCATCAAGATCGCCTTGGTGGGGCATCTTTTGGTGAACTTCGTTGACCCTGGAGTGGATGATACCAACGGCTGGAAGGAGAAGCTTGATATCCAATGACATATCATAGTCATCATCAATTTCTTCATCTCCTCCATCATCTTTCTCTCTTTCTCCCTCTTCCACTTCTTGAGCATCAGGCTGATGCATCAAAGAAGGATCTACAAAAGAAGAAGTGTGAGCTAAAGGCTCAAGCTTAGAAGAAATGAAGGGGTAGGAAGATGGAATACCTGAGGGGCCTTCAGTGACATTGAAAGGAGTGTCACTGGTGGGAGTAAAGATGTCCTCGAGAGGATGGACATCCGTATACTGAGGAGCATTGAGAGGAACAACCTTAGGTCCAGTGGTGCGCGTCTCAGTATCAGGAAGGACAGTCGCTGATATATCATCGATATGTGTAAAGACCAAGGAGGGAGGAGAAGAGAAAATGGTTGAGAAAAGACATGGGTGTTCAGCGGTGGCGACGCTGATATCTACACTTTCAGTGATTTGGGTCACTGAAATGATTGGTGAAGGTACCACTGATACGACAGTGATGGGAGAAATCACTGAAGAGTTGGGAGAGATAACAGAAGACGCCTCGGGGGTAAGGCTAGTTTCAATAACTGAAGCTTTTTTAGAGGCCCCAGCTAGTGACGTGGCTGTCCCCTTTTTGGCTTTCTTGGCTCTCTGAGGAGAACCAAGAGTTGGTTGAAAGGGTCGTTTTGAAGGGGTTTTGGTGGCTTGGCTAGACTCGAGGGGGCTTACCCTTGTCCTGACCACCTGAGAGGAAGAAGTAGTGATGGACACAATGAAAGAAAGTGCCACATCACTGTCCCTCAGCTTATGATCCAGAATCCTGGATCCAAGCCTAAATACTGGAAGGTTTCCTTCTTTGGGTTAAAGACTTTTAAAGATTTTAGTCAATACCATCGAAAGAAACCTGGTGTAAGGTACCACCTTTTCTCACTGGCGCTTGTTCAGCTTCAGCACCAGGTCATCGAAAATGACCGCAGCATAATTTATATTGTGACGCTGAATCGCAGAAATGCCTATGATCATGGCAATCCTTGAGGCCTGGTCCTGACCGCCAGTTGTTCCACCCATACACTGGATGAAATGAGAAAACAGGTATTGCCAGACAGCTGACATCCTATTTTTCTCAATCTTCGTGAGGGATTTGAGAGGAGCGCTGGAGTCCTTCTTCATTGGCCACTGGTAGCCAATGGCATCAAGGAAGGAAATTATCTTGGTGGTGGAGGGTTCGCTGTCGAAGGGACACCTAGGAAGACGGAGAGCTGATTGAAGTGTAGAAACCCCAAAGTTCACTTCCATACGGTTGAAGGTGAAGTGGATTTGCTCCACAATGCATCCAGCTTCGTCTTGGACCTCGACCACTTCAGCAGTGTACCAGAACTGCTGGAGAAGTTCCTTGACCATGAGAGGCTCATGGTTGAGAGCATATCCAAGGGACGACTGTTTGAGGAAGTCTGCCTCCTCTTGGTAGAAGGCTCTGGTGGAGGGTATCTCTAGCAAGGCAATGTGGTTGTTGGCCTTGATAAAGATCTCATCAATGTTGAAGTTGACGTTCTTGGCAACCATATGTATTTTGTTAAAGAAATAACATAAACAGGAAGATATAGGGTTAGAAATGTACCAAGAGTATAGAAAAAGTTTTTAAACAAGGAAAAAATTCTTTTGAAAAAACCATAAAAATAGGGTTTTTCAAGTAGAATGTGTGTAAAGAAATAGATTTGTTAATCAAGAAGAAAATGATTAAAAATCTTTACAGTTTAATGCATTAAGAGAACAAGGTTTTTAAAGATTAAACACATTTCTTAAAACATAGAAGAAAAGAAGATTCTGACCTTTTGAATGTGAAGAGGAAAGATCGAAAAAGAGGGTTTGAAGAGAGTTCTTGCTTTGGAGAAAATATTAGCAGAAGTTCGTCTAATGATTTTGAAAGCGTAAAGAGAAAAGTGAAGAAGAAATCTCATATTTATAG
>NC_037539.1:18519861-18537005 GCF_001531365.2 Cynara cardunculus var. scolymus | reverse complement strand
AGTGATGGTTTTAAGACATCATGTTTTAGTGAAGAGAGTCACTGAAACTGGCATTTAAAAAACTTTTGATCACTGAAGAAAAGAGTTAGTGATCGTTTTAGATTTTTAAGATAAAGTATAAAGATATACTTTAAGATGTGGTGAGTGTAAAGATATACTTTAAGATGTGGTGAGTGTTGAGAATCACTAAGACCACCTTTTTCTTGCTATTGTGTCTTTTAAGATTACAACAAATTTAAGTTCTTACTTCTTTGTGATTTGAGAACTCAAAGATGTTGTTCTTATTAGAAATGATAGTATTGATGTTATTGAGAAGGAAAAAACTTGGCCTATGGCCATTGGTTTTGGATAAAAGATGTTTTGGAACAAAGTGTTCATTTTATGAAAAACCAGAGAGGCTTCGGTTGTTCCTTGAAAGGAACCAGAGGGGCTCTGGTTGGTCCTCATAGTAGAACCAGAGGGTTCTGGACTTTGATTTGAAAATTATGCAAGTCTTTACTAAAGTTTTAGTTAAACCAGAGGCTCTGTATCTATAGATAAGAGCTTTGTGTCAATTTATACTTTAAAAGAGTTTTCAAAAGATTTTATACTTAGAAATTTTCTTAAACAGACAGACAAGGGGGGCTCTGGTTGGTCTAGCATTTTGAGCCAGAAGCTCTGGCTAGTAGAACCAGAGCTCTGGTCATGTAAAATCCTTTTCAAAAATGTGTTTTTATCTTTGGTAAAACTATTTATTATCTATGAGATTGATCTATGAATGTTTTAAAATTTTTACTTAAGTAAGAGGCTTTGGTTGGCTTAACCAGAAGCTCTAGTAAAGGAACCAGAAGAGCATTGGTCCTCTTGTTTGTTGAAATATTTTCTAAGTATGGTCTTTGGAACCAGGGGTCTGATGGACATAAACAGAGTGTGGATTTATACTTCACTATGTTAAATGATTTTGTTTGAATAATGTTTTGGTGATTTTCACCCTACAACTACATGGAAAAAGGGATCTCACTAGACCTCTAGGTCTAACCCTCATTTTGTGTTTTTAAATATGTGTTGCAGGAAATGCAGACTATAATGATAGTAAAGGAAAAGGGAAAATGTGAATTATTTCCCTATATGCTTAGCTATGTGAAGATCAAATTTGGATAAGTTTTGAAGAATAGATGTTATGGATACAAGAGCATGTATTTTGAAATTTTTGAGTTGTGTATTTTGTATTATGGCTTCTTGTATTATGGACCTTTGTGGGCTTAAACATGTATTCTATGAATGAAATATCTGTTATATGCAATGTGAGTTTTAGGGTGTTACATGTGAAGGGCTAGGATCACTTCTTTACTTCTTAAATATTTAACATTGCTCAAAATAACATTTTTCTATATATATATATATATATATATATGTGTGTGTGTGTGTGTGTGTATAGAGAGATAGAGGTTTAAGGGAAAAACCTCCACAAAATGAAAAAACTAAGGAACACATTGATAACCATTTATCTAGACGGTATGTACACGTGCATACATGTAATTGAAGTTGTTTCTTGGTTTTTATGCACATGTGCATACTGAACAAATTGCTTGCAAATATCTTGTATTCACATGCGCATATCATCCAAATGAATGGTTACTAGGTTGTTTTTTAATTTTTAATTTTATTCGGTTTTCCCTCCACCCTTACACTAAAGATGTCTCAATTTAAAAGGTTATCAAAAGAATATAATATAAAATAATATATATAATATTTAACAGTAAAAAGCAAAGATGATGTAAAGCGACTAATTTGGATTGTTGTATCCAAATTTGCTCGTGCTTACTTACGTAAGAAAATAGTTGAAACTTGGAATGAAACAAGTGGTGTGATTTCATAAAATGTTAACTACTTAATTTATACGTTATGAATGGTTTTATATATACAATTTTGTTTTTTTTAATACACAAAATTATGTACAAGGACATAGTGTCGAATTATAAGCTAGTAAAGTTAGTCAAGTTAGTTTCATAAACAGCTCCTAAAGGTAGTTAAGTTGGTTAATGTAGTTGACAATTAATTAACTGTCAACATATGAATAGTTGTGTCGTTTAATGAAGGATTGTTATCCTTCGGTATCTATATACTTGTAAATGTAACTTGTAAAGATAAGACAATCTGATTAATATATATAGTGATATTTGTGCGGTGTAAACTTTGATCCAACATTGTGGTATCAGAGCCACAAACACACATGGCTTCTATTTCAAACAATTTGTTACACACACAACTTTCAAAACAAAATGGAAGGAATTATTATCACTGGAGCATTCAAGTGAAAGTATTGCTTGAGTCTCAAGAATTATGGGATATTGTCAAAACAGTTTTTGATGAACCTATTGAGATCGATGAATTGACACAGTAACAAGAAAAATGAATTGAGGGATTTAAGAAACAAAGACAAGAAGGCTCTCTATACGATTTACCAGGTTGTGTATGAGGTTGTCTTTGAACGGATTTCATCCACGATTTCCTTTAAAGAGCATGGATATGCTCTACAGAACATACCGTGCGGAAGATAAGGTTAAGGTGGTAAAGTTACAAACACTAATATGTGAATTTGATGGACTCAAGATGAAAGATTCAAAAACTATAGAAGAATTCTACAGCCGTGTGATTTTGGAACTTTATCAATTGAGACTAAGTGGAGAAGTCATAGATGTTAGAAGGGTTGTTGTGAAGATCCTTAGAAGTCTAACAAGAAAGTTTAAGCATATAGTAGCAGCAATTAAAGAATCAAAGGATCCGTCAATACTTTCCCTTGAAAGTTTACTTGGAACCTTACAATCACATGAACTTAGGATGAGGCAATTTGATTCCTCACCTTTTGAACAAGCTTTTCAATTGCAACCCTCTACTATACAAGAAAGAAACAAAGCATTAGATCAACAAAATGAAAGCAGAGGAAGATTCAGAGGAAGAAATACTTCACCTTTGCAATGCTATCACTGTCAAAAATTTGGACATATTGCAAAATACTGTAGAGAAAAAGAGTAACAGAAGAAAAGGGATATACTTTCATCAATATGGAGGATGGAAATGAGGATGACACCATGTTCGTGATTCTAAGAACTCAATAAGTCTCATTCAATGATACTTGGTACATAGATAGCGGTTGTAGCAATCACATGATAGGAAACTGGAGCATTTTTGTTTAAGTGGATGAAACTCAAACAAGAGAAGTAAGGACTGGAGATGATAAAATATTAAATGTACAAGGAATACGAGTAATTATGGTTGACACTAAGATAGGACAAAAGAGAATATCTAATGTCTATTTTGTCCCTGGCTTAAAACATAATCTACTTAGTGTAGGCTAACTCTTGAAGAAGAAGTATGACCTTCACTTCAAGGATGGAGCATGTGAAATAAGGGATCCAAATGGAAGCACACTTGGTAGAATAAATATGACATCAAACAAGATGTTTCCATTTAACTTCAAGGAGAACACTAGTCAGTTTTTTCACATGTCTACAAAACAGAATTCACTTATGCGGCACAACAGGTTTGGTCATACAAACTTGGCTTATTTGAATTATAAGTACACGAATAATTTAGTAAGAGGAATTCCAAATATCAACAATATAATAGAAGAAATCTATGAAGGGTGCATGCTTGAAAAACATTCAAGAGAATCTTTCCCTCAGGAGACATCTTGGAGGGCATAAAGCCACTTGAACTCATCAACACATATGTGTGTGGACCTATGAAGACACCTTCTATGGCAGGCAATAGGTATCTACTAACCTTTATAGATGACTTTAGCAGAAAATTGTGGGTATATTTTTTTAAAGGAAAAGTCAAAAGTATTCAACACTTCTAAAATATTCAATCTGTATGTTTAAAAACAAAGTGTTCATCAAGTGAAATCCCTTAGAAATGATGGAGGTGGGTATACAATTCTACTTACTTAGATTTTTTAAAGGAAAATGGTATACATCACCAAATAACCACTAGATATACTCCCCAACAAAATGGGCTAGCAGAGAGGGCAAGGAGTATGATGAAGAGTAAGAATCTGGATAATTGCTTCTAGGCAGATGAAGTTGCATGTGCCTGTTATATAATGAATAGAACATCAACCAAGAGCTTATCCAATATGACACCCCAAGAAGCATGGAGTGGATATAATCCAACTGTTGCACATTTGAGAACTTTTGGTTGCATTGCATACTTACACATACTAGAGAAAAAGAGAAGCAAGTTGGAGGATAGGTCAGAAAAACCATCTTTATTGGTTATAGTGATCAAAAGCATATAAGCTTTTCAATCCAGTGAAAGAAAGGATTATCAGTAGCAGAGATGTAGTAATTGAAGAGAATAAGGCCTAGAATGATTCACCATAAGATAATGGTGATACTACTCATGTCACTAATAATATTGACCTGGAAAAGAAAGCAACAATTATTCAAGATGATCATGCCTTGACTTCATCTACAACAAACTCATCTATAAGTCCTAACAATAATCAAGACGATCAAGATGATCAAGAAGAAATGAACTCAACATCTCCTTCAAAAAGTCTAGCAAAGAGAGGTTTTAGAAGTTTGAGAAGCATCTATAGTAACACAAGAAGGATAGATTTAGATAATGTGGCAGATTTTGCATTATTTTCTGATGCATATCCTTTATCCTATGAAAAGGCTTGTCAAATCAAGAAGTTGAGGGATGATATGGATAAGGAGATAGAAGCAATTATGAAAAACAACACTTGGGAATTAGTCAACCTTCCAAATAATTATAAACCTATTGGAGTCAAATGGATCTACCAAACCAAATTGAATGAAAAAGGGAAAGTTGATTGATACAAAACTAGATTAGTGGTGAAGGGGTATAAGAAAAAATATGGCATAGATTATCAAGAATTTTTTTCCCGTGTGATCAGATTAGAAACAGTAAGATTGGTTCTTGCAATTGCTACACAACACAACTGGAAGGTGCACCAGATGGATGTTAAGTCAGCTTTCTTAAATGGAAGTCTAAAAGAAGATGTTACTATAAACCAACTATAAGGGTATATCAAGAGGGAAGAAGAACATAAAGTTTGCCATTTAAAAAAGGCCTTATATAGGCTAAAACATACACCACATGCTTGCTACAACAAAATAGGATGGTACTTCCTGTCAAAAGGCTTCAAGAAATGTCCAAAAGAGCATACTTTGTTCACTTAAAAGGTTTCAAGTATGATACTTGTAGTAGGGATTTATGTGGATAATTTAGTAATCACAGGGAATTCACAAAAGATGATTGATGATCTTAAAGATTCAATGAAGGAATTTGATATGACTAACATAGGGATGCTACACTATTCTTGGGGATTGAGGTGAAGCAAGAAAAGGAACATATTAAAATATGACAATAGTAGTTTGCACATAATTTGTTGGACAAGTTTAACAAGGGAAAATCTAATCCTATAAGTACCCCTATAGAGTTTAGATTAAGATTATCAAAGGAAAGCAGAAATGCAAATGTAGATCCTAGTCTCTACAAAAGCCTAGTTGGTAGTCTCATGTACTTGACTGCTAGCAGGCCAGACATGGCCTTCTCTTGTAAGTATGATTTGCAGATTTATGAACACACCCAAGACAAGTCACTGGGAAGCAGGGAAAAGGATCCTCAAATATGTCAAAGGTACCTTAGATCATGGCATTATTTATTCTAAGGTAAAGGATTTCAGTCTACTTGGATTTAATGATATTGATTTTTGGGAGTAATATAGATGCTGGAAGAAACACAACATGATACATCTTCAGTTTGGGCTCAGGAGCTGTATATTGGCAATCCAAGAAACAAAGTGTAGTGACATTATCTTCTACTGAAGCAAAATATATGTTCCTATCAACTTCTGGTTGTCAGGCCTTATGGTTAAGGTCTATATTGGAAGAATTGGAACATACACAAAGTTGTCCTACTACGATTTACTGTGATAATAAATCTGCTATTGCATTGTCCAAAAATCATGTGTTTCATGGAAAAAGTAAACACATAAGAATCAAGTTCTACTTCATTCGTGAGTTGGTTGCAAATGAAGAAGTGAAGATAGAGCTGTGGAACAAAGGATCAATTGGCATATCGTTTTACAAAAGCACTTCAAGTTGGGAGCTTCAAAGTGATGAAAGAAATATTGGGAGTCTTATGCTTACTAGCATAAGGGGGTTTGTTGAATTATAAGCTAGTAAGGTTAGTTAAGTCAGTTTCATAAACATTTCCTAAGATAGTTAAGTTGGTTAATGTAGTTGACAGTTAATTAACTGTCAACATATGAATAGTTGTGTCATTTAATGAAGGATTGTGATCCTTCGGTATCTATATACTTGTAAATGTAACTTGTAAAGATATGACAATTTGATTAATACATATAATGATATTTATGTGGTGTAAAACTTTGATCCAACACATAGAAATGCATATAGAACCTTCTAAATATATAGAATTCGCTCATGGAAAAACATTGTACGTAAGTCAATTTTGTGGGAGATTGGGGTTTTGTAATCCTGTTTCTATAAGGGTTCTATTTGCATTTTATTAAAAGTACCCAGTTCGAAGAAACAATCGAGGTTTATTTGGGCGCATGGTACCCTTTAGTTAAATAAACCGTTTTATATTGTTTATTAAAATCGGGTTCATATGGGGCACATGGTTCCGATTGCGTACTAAAATTTGGTGGTTTAGGTGTTTTTATCTAACTACCCAGCCCTGCTCTAACAAAAAACGGTATACCATATGACTTCACATCAAGTAAAGGGCCAAACAATCAAGTTACACACATTTATTCACGTCTCGTCTTCTTCCTTCTGTATGTGATGAATCATCCAAACAAGAAGTTGGAATTTCATTCAACCATAACTTAATTAACATTTATATTTATTTTTCTTCCCATCAACACAAACATGCATATATATATATATATGTATGTATATATGTGTGTGTATATATATGTATATATATATATGTATATATATATATGTATATATATATATGTATATATATATATGTATATACAGGTGGAGAAGGATCATGTGAGAAGGAGAGTTAAGATGAGAAATGTAAGAAATGATTTGGACCCTTGATCACCTTTAATCTCAAACTCACCCATGAATCGCGCTTATACAGGGATTGGTCCGGTGTATCTCGGTGCATCTCATCCTAATGTGCATCCAAGGGTAGAGATCATTTCTTATGATTCTCACTTTAACTCTCCTTCTCGCCGGATCCAACCTAATATATATATATATATATATATATATATATATAGGGGAGCGTTCAAATAAAAACCACTCAATTTGTAAAAACCGTGAAAACCTCATTCAACCAATCATAATTTTTTATTTTTTTCATTTTTTGTAATTATGAGAGGTTGATTAACCATTTTTATTGTGGAGGGTGTTAATCATAGATATTATCATCTTCATTATTTAAATTTTAGAGAAATACATGAAACAATTTCATTAAAATTTCATTAAATATTATATGAAACAATTTCATAACCATATATGAAACAAATTCATCAAAAAAAAGTATTATATGAAACAATTTCATGAAAAAATTTCATAAGATTAAACAATGAAATCGACGTATGAAGGTTGTTTGTACAGTTTTTACAAACGAGGATGGTTTTTATTTGAACGTTCCCCTATATATATATATATATATATATATATTGTTGGTCCCGTTAGGGTCTACAAGATGTGTATAATAGTTTGTAGAGGGGGGGGGGATGAATACAAACACAGTAAACTTTTTAAATTTAAAATATGTATTGATAAAGTAGGATCAATCCATATTTTACAAGATTGTTTGCGGAAAATATAAGGTAAAGATAACCTATCTAAACAATCTAAGTTACACACAAGTTCTTAGCAAAGAGAAATGATTTGTTGTTTAAGACTTAGAAGAAAGTAAGTTATTTCTAGGTAAGAACTATTTAGAATACATAAAAGGGATTCTAACTTGCTTTTGAAGATAAGCATATTATGTTCTTAGATATGTGTTCTTTTACGGATGAACGTAAGAGTTAGGGTTCAAGAGTAAGAGATTATCTCTACATGGAAATAGAACACATCTATTTATACCCATTGCATTAAATGAACATTTAATACAATGCAGTAGGGTTTGAACACGTGTCAAGCCTTTAGAGAAAGACTTGTCCATAGCTACAGTGAATAGTACAAAAGTCTATTCATGAGCGGACATCCTTTCATGGAGTTGGTGGATAGTAGAGTCAACTAATCGACTCCATACCGTACTATACTCTAGGAAGGGTATGGGTTTGTCCTTTATGTGTGGAAGGACAAGACAAAAACAATCTTCCTCAACATGCTTCTTTTGATCCCTAAATGCTGGAATAACCCTGAAGGTCTCTTCAACATTCGCTAAGGCTTGGGCAGTGTTCACACATATGTAGATCAGGTTGTAATCACTGAATGCCGCTTCAAATCACGAACTAGCCAGTCTCTAATCTTCAGTTTCAGTCTTCGACTGAAGGTTCATTGGTGTGACTTTTGTCTTCTTGAAGTATCGCTGTCGCTGATGGATTTACATTACATTTTCTCAGTGATCAGTGACATACTTAGTGATGATCGCTGGAACTGAAAGACATAAACAATAATACTTCGTATAAAGTAAAAGGGATTATCATCAAATCACTGAGAGAGAGAGGATCAATAATCTCCCCCTATTTGATGATAACAAGGCAACATAAATAAAATATTAGTAAGGAAAAGTTACATATAAAGTACATGTCCCTTTTAACTGTTTTGGGATCTTTTTTAGTGAGTCAATCTTTACTTAGTAAATTTTCTTAAGTTACAAGTTTAAGAAAAAATAAAAGAAGAGAAACTGAAACTGAAAGCATGTTCACTGACTTATAGAATGTCAGTGAATGTAAGAGTAACACTAGAACTCATAGACTTGTGTCACTATTACTCTTTTCAGGGATTTTTTTCAGTGATGCACAAAAATACTTATATTAATTTCAAATGGAAATATTACAAGTCGTTTAGTACATGTCTAAAACTTACAAAATATAAGATTGAACACTGAAAGTAGACATAGAATATAGTTTATTCAGTGAATTGACAAATTACAAAGGAAAGAAACTAGTCTAAGTCGCTCAGCTTAATGAAACCAGGTACATTCTCTCCAAACTCCTTTCGACGTAGAAACTCCCTTCTGATCTTGGGGTCCATCATTTCACCTTTGAAGTCATTATCTAGCCAGAACCTGAGATATCCGAGGTGTTCCATAGGGCATAGATGTAACTCAGACATTCTTTGAAATCTCACATTGCCATCATAGTCAAGGAATATAAGTCCTAACTCAGGCTTCGCATGCACAGTGTTGGGTATATAAGGACCCTTTTGCTGGCAGTGAGAGATTTAACATAGATATTTCTAGCTTCTTCGAAGCCTTTAGGACTTCATCTAAGGAGAACTTTGTTTCATGTTCGTTTCTCAGGGATGGTCCATCATTAGGGCTTGAAGGCCTTTTTCTTCTTCCACCTTTCTACAACGTTGGCCTTTCAGGGACTACGACATACCTGGACACATTCTTGATCAGCTCGTTGATGATGCCTTCGATAATCGGCTTATGTATGGACTTTGACCCCTGAATATCTTGTCGGATCTCCAGCCATTCGCTATAGCCATATTCGCCAAAGTAGGAAGGGTACTCGGTAACTGCCTCGAAATTATCCCTGGTGATGAGCACGGAGATCAACATCACACCGTCTTTTATTTCTCTGCTGATGCTGACCCTTGTAATTGGATGAGGGTTGATCCTCTTGTTAAGGCTTGCTTCGCTCCAGCGCTTGTCGCGTTTGACCAGCTTTAGATTCTTTTCACGTTCAGCCTCTACAATATATAAGCTTAGCTTGGGCCTGGACAGCATTCACGTCTTTTTGGATTTTTTCTTGGGAAGAACTTTGGCAGCTAAAGACTTGGCCAGCTTTAAGCTGTCCCCAGTCTGTTTCTTTTGTAGAGCAAGTTCTTCCTCAGCTTTGAGGGCCTCGAGTCTTTCAGCCTTGGTGTGGAAGGATGCTGGTACTGGATGGTGAAGTCGTCTTCGTCGTCATCATCATCCATGTTGCTTTCGGAGTCAGGGAGGTCGGTAGATTCGCCTTCATCATCATCTTCTTCTTCTTATTCGTCTGCATCACCAGCAACAGGTGCAAAGGTGATGGGATGGTCATCGTCATGAGCTTCAGCTTCAGCTCGGACGACATCAACTTCCTCCGCTGCAGGAGCTTCACAAGAGGTTGGAATATCATAGACAACCTTCGCATTAGCTTTCAGCTATAGAAGCTTCAGCTTCAGCGTCATGGGTTGCTGGAGCAGCAAGTTCAGCAAGGGCAGCATCAGCAGATGGTCCAGCGTCAGACCTTATCTCCCCCTCTCTGGCGATGGCTTGAGAGAAAAAGCCAGAGAGTTGGTCTCTGCTTTGGGTTTGGAGGACCAACATCTCCTCTAGCCTTGTAAGAGCACTGGCTAGGGTTATCGTCTTCACGTGCTTCATTAAGCTGAGCGCAGTCATCAGCGGTAAAGGAGGGAGTAGGCACTGATGCTGGTTGGTCAACCAGAACTTGTTACATCAACTTCACTTGCTGGACAGATTGAGCATGTGCTTCATCGCCCTTGCTCATTAGAGGAGTGATGGCCTTTGCGTTTGCTCAAATGGCCTATTGGAGGAGAGCTGGCCTTTCACCTCGTGGACTTCAGCCCTGACGGTTGATAGATCAAAAGTGACTTCGTCCCTGAGAGACATGTCCGGATGGACCTCGTCCATTTTAATGAGGACAGTCTCGACTGCTGGGAGGAGCACATTCACGTCCGTCGCTATGTCATATTCTTCTTAATCCATGGCTTGGGCCTCAGAAGGAACTGAAACATAATAAGATTAAGCATAAGAAAGCTCTTGGTTAGAAGAAATGAATGGGTAGGAAGATGGAGTACCTAAGGGGTCTTCAACGTTATCTGAAGGATTAACGCTGGATGAGCACCAGTATGTTGAGGAGCTTCGAGAGGAGCTACCTCATGTCCAGTGGTGAGTGTCTCAACATCAGGGAGGACGGGCACTGATGAATCATTGACACGTGATGAGACCAAAGATGGAGGGGAGGAAAAGATGGCTGAGATGGTTGGAAGTGAGTGTTCAACGGTGGTGACGCTGATATTCACACCTTCAGTGATTTGGGGACATTCTTAATAAGGCAGCAGCATCCTCGTTGATGGTTTTGTTTGTGGGGACATTCTTGTCTTCTTCTTGTACCACTTCGTCGAATGGTTGAGGTGGTAGATTATAACCATGAATAAGAATGTGTTATTAATCTTTCTGTTTGTGTTTTAAGAGAACAAGGTTCTTAAAATACCAAACAATAGTTTCATAAGAAGAATAAGAATAGTTCAAATAGTTTAAAGAAAGTTTATCGACCTTAGAGTTTTTGAGAAAAAGGTCGAAGGATTCGAGTGTTCTTGAGAGTTCTTGCTTGCAATTTCTTTTGGGCAAAGGTTCGTCAAAAGATTTTGAAAACGTAAAGAAAATATGAGGGAAGACATCCCATATTTATAGGTAGGAGGAGAGAGAAAAGAAATAGGAGAGAGGAAAATACGACTGTTAAGGAAATGCCATGATGAGAAATCTGGCATGTTCTCATCAATGATTGGATAGAAGTTATAGCAGGTCGCGTGTATCAGACCTTTTTGCGCATCTCAAAGTGATTCGTATTGGTACAGAGAATGTCGTCATTAAGACGATTCATTAACTATTCCTTTTAAAACGAAAGGTTTTAAGTATTTGAAGAGTCATATTTAGTTATAAGAGAATCACTAAAAAAACCTTTAAAACCTTTGATCACTGAAGAAGAAAAGTTTCAGTGATGGTTTTAAGAAATGAAAATATCTTAGAAGAATATATTTTCATAAAAAGTGTCAGTGATAAGAGAATCACTGAAACTGACCTTTAAAAACATTTTGAATAACTGAAGGTAGAAAGGTTCAGTGATCATTCTGATTTTAAGAAAAAGATAAGTATAAAAGAGATATACTTACTTATAGATATTCAACGATAGAAAGAATCACTGAAACAAACTTTTAAAATGTTTTGATCACTGAAGAAGAAAAGCTTTGGTGATAGTTTTAAGTTTTTAGAAAAAGAACAAGTATACATACCCTAGAGAGAATAGATACATTTACTCAAGAGTTCAATGATAAAGATAGAACATTGAATCATTTCACTTACTGATTGATGCTTATAGCTGAAGGAAATTGATCTTCAGCGTTTAGCATCCCCAGTTCGTTGATCAAGATGTTAAATTTTATCTCATCAAGAGGCTTGGTGAAAAGGTCAGCGAGTGGGTAATTAGTTGGAACAAAATGAAGTTCAATATCACCATTCATAACATGATCTCTAAATGTTTGGTCTTGGAGTGAAGTACAGGGTTGTTTGCAATTGCAATAGCACTGGAGCTATCACAATAGATAGGGATATTTGAGAAC
The DNA here is from genome assembly GCF_001531365.2 of Cynara cardunculus var. scolymus. Lineage (NCBI taxonomy): Eukaryota > Viridiplantae > Streptophyta > Magnoliopsida > Asterales > Asteraceae > Cynara > Cynara cardunculus. The sequence goes on along the minus strand of NC_037539.1, from coordinate 18,524,496 downwards.
TGAAGATCGTAGTCGTTCAGCTGGTTTTTCTTCCAAAGGACTTGAGCACAGCAACTTCCAGCCACTATGTATTCAGCTTCAACGGTTGATGTGGACATTGAGTTTTGCTTCTTACTTGTTCAGTTCACCAACTTTCCACCTAGAAGCTGACAGCCTCCAGTGGTGTTTTTCTATCGATCTTGCAAACTGCAAAATCACTATCTGAATAACCTATTAGGTCAAAACCTGAACCCTTAGGGTACCAAAGACCCAAGTTAGGAGTTGCCTTCAGGTATATGAAGATGTGTTTTACAACGATCAGATGGGATTCCTTAGGTTCATATTCATATCGTGCACATAAGTAAGTAGAATACATGATATCTGGTCGACTAGCTGTGAGATACAGCAGGGAGCCGATCATTCCTCTATAAACAGTTACGTTTACAGGCTTTCCATTTGGATCTTTGTTGATAGAGAGTGGAGGAGCCATAGAAGTCTTCATAGATGAGCTATTAGAGGGATCAAACTTCTTCAGCATGTCACGGACATACTTACTTTGACTGATAAAGATACCTTTATTTGATTGCTTGATCTGGAGACTTAAAAAGAAGGTCAGCTCTCCCATCACACTCATCTGGTATTCTATCTTCATGCAATCAACGAATCAAAAACATAAAGAGGGATTAGTGGAGCCAAAAATAATATCATCGACATATATTTGGACTAGAATGATATGACCTTTAACTTTCCTAAGAAATAAGGTCTGGTCAATCTTTTCACGAACAAACTTCTCAGAGATGAGAAATGAGAAGAGGGTATCATACCAGACACGTGGAGCCTGTTTTAACCCATAAATAACTTTATGCAAATGATAGACGTGGTTTGGATACTTAGGATCAAGAAACGCTGGAGGTTGTTCATCATAAACTTCTTCTTGAATTTTTCCATTAAAGAAAGCGCTCTTTACATCCATTTGGTAGACTTTGAAGTCTCTATGGGATCAAAGGCTAGAAAGAGTCGAATTGCTTCGAGTCTAGCCACTGGTGCGAAGGTCTCATCATAATCGATCCCTTCTTCTTGTCTATAACCCTTAGCAACAAGTCAAGCCTTGATACGAGTTACCACACCTTCTTCATCTAACTTGTTGAGATAGACCCATTTGGTACCTATCACTGTCTTGTTAGATGGACGTGGAACAAGGTACCAGACATTGTTTCTATCAAACTCAATGAGCTCCTCTTGCATGACAATGACCCAGCGAGGGTCTGAGATAGCATCACTGATCTTCTTGTGTTCAAGTAAAGAAAGAAAGTTGACAAAGAGACATATATTACCTAGATCACGACCAGTCTGAATACTTGCACCTGGATTACCAAGAATTTGATGAATCGGATGGTTTTTAGTCCATCGTTGAGCTGGTAAAGGATTATCATCTGAGCATAGAAGTTCAGAAACAGAGGATGAGGCTTTAGTTGTAGATTCTTCAGCGATTAGAACAATTGCTAAAGGAGCCTCAGATTCAGCGACTGAAATAGGTTCAGATGCTGAAGGCATTTCATTCACATATTGATCGGTGTTTGAAGTAGAAGGAGGAACACAGCTAATAGGCACAACAGCGATCTATGAACAAGACATGTTAGTGTGACTAGCTGCAACTGGAATGATTAATGGATCATCTTCAGCTTCTGGGGCTTCAGTGTTGAGAGGAACGTTGAAGGAAGCTTCAGGTTGTCCATCATAATGGGAAAACTTCCAGTTTTCTAATTTTTCATCATCATTTATGTTGGGTTTAGAATTAGCTGATTGAGACTCATCATATGTGACAAGAATAGTTTATTCTATCGTCTGTCGGCGTTTGTTGAATACACTGAAAACTTTGGACACTGAAGAATATCCAAGAATGATTCCTTCATCAACTTTGGGATTGATCTTTCCTAGTTGATCACGGTTGTTGAGAATATAACACGTGCAACCAAAGATATGTAGAAAGCTGATAGAGGGATTTCTTCCATGGAAAAGTTCATAAGCTATCTTCTTGAACCTCTTAACGATCAGCGATCGATTTTGAGTGAAACAAGCAGTGTTGACAGCTTCAGCCAAGAAATTTGTACGAAGATGGGACTCGCTGAGTATCGATCGAGCAGCCTCAATGATTTTTCGATTTCTTCTTTCAGCGACCTAATTTTGCTAAGGAGTTCTCACTGAAGAAAAGTTGTGAGAAATCCCCTTGTCCTCAAAGAAGTTATCCATAGTACTGTTTTTGAACTCAGTACCATGGTTTTCGAATAGATCGTACTTGAATATTGTTAAGTACTTTTATTTTCTTGATGAACGAAATGATGTCTTCAGGTACTTCACTTTTGGATCTGAGAAAGAAGATCCAAGTGTACCTGGAGTACTCATCCACAATGGCGAGTGTATACTTTTTTCCAATGATAGATTGCATGTTCACAAGACCAAAGAGATCCATGTGAAGTAGCTGAAGAGGCGATGTCACTGAAGAGATTTGCTTTGACTTAGCTCTAGCTCTTGTATGTTTTCCTTTCTCACACGCTGAGCAAAGAGATTCCTTTGCAAAGGAGTGTTGAGGAAGACCAATGACAAGATCATTTCTAGACAACTCGCTGAGTGTCTTGAAGTTAAGGTGAGAAAGTCGTTTGTGCCACAGCCTGTTGATATCTGACAAAAGAGAGGAAACAACTATTCTCAGTGAGAGAAGAATCCATATTGATGATGTAGACATTCCCTATATGAGAACCGGTCAAGGAAACCTTATCATCCTTGTCATAGACATAGCATGAATTCTTGGAGAACTTCACTGTGTAGTCTTTGTCGCACAGCTGACTAATGCTGAGAAGTTTTGCATTAGTCCTTCAACGTATGCAACACACCTGAACATGGTTGCACCGTTTTATTGATCTCCAACTGTATTTGTATTCGTATCTGGTAATTCTCTTTTCTAGTGGATCAAGATATTCTAGGCTAATCCACTCTTCCTTGAAACTTGGAAATCGCCYTTTATTTAAACTTTTTTAACTTAAAAATGAGTTGCTTCTCGACTCGACTGACTCACACTCCTCTCCTATCTTTTTAAGAGCTGCCATGGGCATTTTTCTTTCATTGGACGCTATAAGAATGGGCTGACTTTTGCCCCATGAAAAAGGATGAAACCAAAACATTTGGTATATCCTTTTCCATTACCTCCAAAGGTCATGGATGGTCCTCTTTCTTTCTTGTAGTCAATGAGCAGAGATTTATCTCCGATCATGTGTCTTGAGCAGCCATTATCGAGATACCATATGCCTTTGGCTTCCTATACAAGGGAACAGTTTAAAAATGCTTTTGGTACCCATTCTAGTTCGGTCCAGCAATGTTAGAGGCTTCATCTACTGAAACTAAAGAACCAGCATCAACAGACGACTTCACTGGACCTGGAGAGGTTTTAGTGGAAATAGGAACAACCTCTGACGCTAGAGAGATAGAGTCAGTGGTTGTCTTTACTGAACTTGGAAAGGTTTTAGTGGTGGGAACTACAACACCTAATACTTAAGGTTTAACATCAGTAGTTGTCTTCACTGAGCCTGAAGAGGAGGCTCTAGTGGTTTTCTTCACCTTGGTTGCTTTAGCAACCTTAGTGGTAGATTTTGCTTTGGTTGATTTCTCAGCCTTAGCTACTTTTCTGCCTTTGGCTGGTGGACCACCTTGGCAGTAGAAGGACACTTACTTGCAATATGTGTAGTTTCATCACAATAGTTGAAGGTAGCTTTAGGGCTAGGAAATACCATATTAGAAGAGGGACCAGCTCCAAGGATTGTTTTCTCATTAGTTCTTGGATGAACTTTAGAGGATTTGGAGTCCTTAGGTGAAGCATTCACCTTGAGCTGAGACTTAGATTTCTGAGAGGATTCAGATTTCTTGGTCCCTGAAAAAGAAGGTTTACAAGCTGAAGGAATAGATTTAGATCTATTTGACTTGTTAGTCTTTCTTGGGAAGATGTGCTATGACAATGGATTTACCTTTGTCTTTGCAAGTTGAACTCGAAGGAGTTCCATCAAGATGATTCCCAACGAAAGAGGACTGAGAGGAAGAAGTGTCAGGAATAGAAGAGACAAAAGTACCAAACTTGAGCATGGACTTATTAGTGACACTGTCTTACTGATCATAGGAAAATCATAGAACAGTCTTTATCTTGACAGGAATCTGAGCGTTAATGATCTCTGAGGCCTTGACAGAGCCTTTGCACCATTCTTCAATGGTAGCCTTCTCAGCCCTAAGTTCAACAATTGCTTGCTCACGCTCAGCGATAGCATGTTCACATTCGACAGTGATGGTTTGGTTCTCAATGACTTGATCGTTAAGATATTCTTCAATCTTAGTCAGCTCTTTGATCTTAGAATGACAAATCTTCAACAGTTTTTGAAGATCAAGATTAAGCATTTCTGCTTTGGACTTGCCATTCAGGGCATTGTAAAAGTCCACCATCAGCGTGTCTAATGCTGATAGGTTAGAAGAAGAAGAAGAAGAAGAAGAAGAAGAAGAAGAAGAAGAAGAAGAAGAAGAAGAAGAAGAAGAAGCAGGAGAAGCAGAAGAAGAAGAAGAAGAAGAAGAAGAAGAAGAAGAAGAAGAAGCAGAAGCAGAAGAAGAAGCAGAAGCAGA
>NC_037539.1:18504359-18517718 GCF_001531365.2 Cynara cardunculus var. scolymus | reverse complement strand
ACCAACTCCATCAGATGCAGAATTGATCGAATTCCTTGAATTCCACTCATACACGGCAAAGACGAAAATCGTCAAACGGACTGAATTCAAGAGGAAGGGCCTTCCTCCTTGTGGAATACTCTGTTTTCAATCTTCAATTGTTGCTTAATGGGGAAGGTCGGCAGCCACGATCAAGCATCTCACGCCATGCTCTCCATAGTCTACAGAATATACTTCAACTTGCCCCTGGATTACGCGCCACTCATCTTTGATGATATGGTGGGCCTAATCAAGAAGAAATGTGCTACTCAACGGGGTGAGAAATCGAAGGTAAAAGCACAGAAGAAAGCCAAGGAAGACCTCAATTACCCAAACTTGATCTTACAAAGGTTCTTTGGTTTGGTCTTTGGAGACATGATTGCAAAGAAGCTTCCCTCTGCAGAGCCAAATGCTCGCTTATACCCAATGAAGGAGTTTCATCCAACAGAGCATGAGCTAGGTTACAGAAGCCCGAGGCCATTATCAAAAGCTATGCTCAAGTACCTTAGCAAGGGAGATTGGAAGGCTTATAGACGTGGATACAGGAGGCCAGAGCCGGTCCTTGAAACCCTTCCACGAATAGGTATCCCCATGGGTGAGAGAGTGCACAAAATGAGAGTTGAGGGAAGAATGGAGGAGCCTGCAGAGGCAAGGGAGCTGAGTGAGGAAGGACCGAGAGTAGTTAGTAGTCCCCCACGAAGGCCAAAGAAGTCTAAGAAGACTCATAAGGATGTCGATCATTCTGAGAAAAAGAAAGGGAAAAAGAGACCCGTAGAAGAATAGGGTCCAAACAGTCCTCTGCCAAAACCCAAACAGAATAAATGAAAGAAGGCCCAACCCACAGAGGTTGAGGTCACAGAGGCCGAAATTCAAGAAGGCCCGGCAGAGGCTGTACCTAATCGCAGAAGGTTGCGCAAGGCTGTTCGAGAAGAGTCCCCCTCTGAGCAAATACAAGATATAATCTTCAATCTCCAACAGAGTTTTTCAGCGCCCACAGAGGTGGTAAATTTGGGGACAGAAGTCGTATTAGACGATGAAGAGGAAGAAGTGGAATTAGATGAGGGTGAAAAAGATGCCGAAGGCACACATCCAAGCCCCCCTCCCTGCGCAACCCACATGTCTAGGGACCCTGTTCTAGAGGGAACCCCTATTGAAGAAAGCATGCACACACTGAACCCTGAACCAACCAACCTCGCAGAGGACATTCTTTCGTCCTTTGTCGAATGGACAAACTGGGAACCCTATTCTACTCCATCATCCTCTCAAAAGGATGGTAGTTTTATCATAAGAGTCCATTCTCCCAAGGACTCGACACTACCAAGAGAGGCATCAGTTGCCCCTCCATACGTGAGTGAACCACCCAGTCATGCTTCAGAGTCATGCGAGAGAATCACCGAGGCTGTGGGTCTAGAACGCCCAAAGTCTCCACTCGATCCCTCTGGCGAGTTAGGCTCTGAACCTATTAGGCACGAAATCGACAGAACACTGGTAGGCTCTCCAATTGGGGATGYCCGAGGATCTGGTGGAAGTCCCCGAGATGACAACGCCAAATCGGTCACTGAGGGCGCCTTACACTCCAAGGCTACTAGGTCACCATGTGTTGGTGATCTAGGTTCCCCGAGTGCCTATGTGACGAAGGAGGAGTTGCAAACCTTCGCCACAACGGTATTCCAGAGGTTGGATGAGTTGAAAAGCTTGTTCTCCTCCTCTCCGGCAACAGAGGCTCTTACACCTCTAATAGAGGCTCTGAAGGAGTTGACTTCTACAACTTCTGAACTCAAGGCAACCTTATCAACCCTTCAGAGCTCTGTCCTCAAAAAGGATGATCTCACAGAAGCCTTCAGCGTGCTGTCTCTCAATCCTTCTTCCATCAACACACTAAAGACAGAACTGACAGAGGTCGCCGCCCAGTACGCTGCAGACATAGTTTCCGCCGGCTACACGGACTACTCCGCCTTCAAGAATGAAATCAAAGAGATGTTCTCTTCTACGATCACTGTTTGCGTCGACTCCTCATCCTCCAGGGCTAACATTAACCATCTAGCCACTCGCAGAGAGATAGACGCAATGGTTGAGGCCCTCGAAAAGACCGTGCGGAAACACCACGACCATCTTCTCAAAGAGGCCCGAGCTACTAGCGAATCCATTAGAGACTGCATGAAGCAACTCGTCAAAGAAGGTAACTCATTCCGAAATGAAATCTATCGTTGCGTCTCTAAAATGAAATGGGCCACAGAGATGGATATCAACACCGCCACTCTGAATGCTGAAATGGTAATAGAGAAGATGGAGAAGGCGGCCTCCATAGTTCTCAAGCGCTTGAAGAAGGCTCCCCTCACCTCGTGCAATGCAGAGGCTACTCAAATCCATGATGATCAGGGAGGTAATAACCCTGATCGTCATGAGGGGGAGAAGAAGACAGAGACAAAGAAATCAACCTCTGCCAAACCACTGAAAATAGTGGACTCTGCTGCAGCCCTATTCTCCAAAGAATAATCTCCAGAGCCTACGGGGAAAGGCAAGGGTGAAGTGGTAGAGGAGTCGCCAAAGAAAGGGTCTAGCTCTGAGACACTGGAGGAGATCAATGAAGATGAATATGACGACCCTGATCTGGTTCAAGCTCTCAAGGCGTCTTTGGCAGAGGCTCGGATGAAGAAAGGCAGAGCTCCCATCCCTAAAGTCGGAGAAGGCTCTTCCAAACTTGCCAAAATACCTGAAGAGACGTCCACGGGTACGTTCGATGCATTGTTAGGAACAGTCAAGCCAATCCTACCAGAGGGGTCTACCCAGAGGCCTATACTTGAAGAAGACACCAGAACGCCAGAGTCTGCCACAGTGGGGAGGGTCTTTGAAATTATTGATTCAATGAACAAGATTCCCATGCAAAAGATGCGTACAGAGCCCGTAACCACTGTCGAAGAGATTCTACGGTGGCGTTACTCATGCACGGACTAAGAGCCCCCTTACAATCCAGAGCTAACTGGCATGCCCTCTGTCGAAGCAAAGTTTCATTTCTCTAAACTCACCAAGCCACCCGTGCAGGTCTTCTCAGAGCACGTTATTTGCTCACTTGAAACCTTCTCTTCGCGCACCATGTTGAAGAAGTCCATGCTGTACACTCAATATACGGTGAAGAGGGATGATGGCAACCTCTACACTTTTTCACATGCTGACCTCCACAACCTATGTGTATTTGATCTAATCTTCTTGCACAAGATCCTGAACAAGTACATGGAGAGGAGGTCAAGCTATTCGATTTCTCTCAGAAGGCTGATAGAGATGATGCGTGCCCAAGTCAAATTCTACAGCCAGAAAGACTTCGATATTGCTATGAGGTTGGCCCAGCCAGAGCTGAGGATTACTCCTCCAAAGAACAGACCCATTTGGCTGCACAGGTTCCATCCCAACACTATTATCCACAATCCCATCTTTGGGTTTGTTTTCTTGGATAAGGATGAGATCCTAAGATTCTTCGATCCGAAAGAGGCGCACAAATATTCAACAAAGTCCCTCGAATGGGTGTTCAACTTGGTGGTGGCAGAGGTGCAGAAAGGGTAAATAAGGGCGGATGAAGTAACGGACCTTCTGGAAACCATCAAAATACAAGTCTCATTCAGGGAATGGATCTTCAAGGTCTACAAGACTGTCAAGACTGATTTGCAATATGCTGTAGACGATTATCCAGACTCTATTGTTGAGTAAACTCTTGTAATAGTATAGGCCTGCACAATTTTTTACTTCTTTCAGTAATATAAATGTTTTTGCAGTGGATGAGTTTATTCTCCTCTTGTATTTTTTTTCCTTTTGTCAAATCTTGCACCCAACTGTCCACAATTACTTTTTTATACTTAGGGGGAGATTGTTAGCTCCATTATTCCTATCTTGTAAAAGTATAGAAAAAGTATATTGTAAGTCTTGACAGAAGGTTATCTCCACAGAAGACAACAGAGGACTAGCAACAGAAGCCGTTTGATCGAACAAATGAAAAGTGGCAGAACCTCTGATGTGTCTCACATAGGTTCTGGAAAATGGTCCTCTGTCAAAAAGAACACGTAAGTCATTTACAGCAAAGCCTTTAAGATGGCTCACAGAGGGTCTGCGGATTTGGTCTTCTGTGAAGTTTCTGTTCTATCTGTTTTCAAAGGTTGTTAGCCGCATGTGCTTTTCACGTGACTAGGAAATAATCGACTTTATTTGGACGATTCAGATGAAGACACGCGTCAAAATCTTGTCACCAAGGTCGTTAGGAACTAGTATAAATAGCGGATAGGACCTTTGTAATCGGTGGTGCTTCCTGTATTGTAATTGTCAAACTTTTCAATTGAATCAATTGAAAAACCTTTGGAGCAATCTTCGTGCATTCATCTTCTTTGTTGAAACTGTGTGTTCTTGGTGTGTTTAGAATTTCTAATCATTTACTCTGTTTTGCTCTTATTAATGTTTCCACTGCACTTCAATTGTTTTAGAACTTATTTAGAGTATTAGATCAATACCAAAGTCGAATTCAGATCCTACATATTATATTTACCTTTTTCATATATCATTAGTTGATTATGAAATCATGTATTTTTGAAAATGTATTTTTCAAGTAGTAGTGGTTTGATGTAAGTTATACTTTGCATACCGTATTTTTAACATTTATATTGATTATTTAGTGAAAAAACACTAAACAGCTCACTGGGGGGTAAATTGGTCATTTTAACCAGTTCTATCCAGTCCTGTCATGTCTTACCAAACGCTGAACAACTGTCCTGTCCTATTCTGTCATGTTCTGTTCTATCCTGTCTTGTCTTGTTTGCGTACCAAACGCACCCTTAGGAGATTCGCCAATAAAAGTAACTTTCGCATATCTCCTTCGCTGGCTATAAAGGAAAAGCCAATGTCTAATAAAATAGACAAGGCTTCAGCGATCTGCTACAACTGTCGCCGCAAAGGTCACTTTGTTGGTGAATATAGGACTAATAAGGCTGTGATGCCATCTTCAAAATCCCCATCCTTCTTCAAATCCAGGGATGATAAATACCTGAAACTAAAGGAGAAGTATAAGAAGATGAAGAACATTCAGTGAAAGGCCAAGGGTTTTGTCGCTGAAGAGCACGACTGGGATGATTCATCTGATGAATCATCATCTGATGAGAAAGATGCGGCCTATCTTTGCTTAATGGCCAAAGATGTCAAAGAGGAAGCTCCAGAGACATCAACTTCAAATGATCCCTCATCATCCTCACCTGCTCAGGTATATATCCTGAATAAACCCTCTTCTTCTTCTTCCTCTAACCTATCAACATTAGACACGCTGACGGTGGACCTTTACAATGCCCTGAATGGCAAGTATAAAGAAGAAATGCTTAATCTTGATCTTCAAGAACAGTTGAAGATTTTTCATTCAAAGATCAAAGAGATGACTAAGGTTGAAGAAAATCTTAAGGATCAGGTCATTGTAAACCAAACCATCACTGTCAAATGCGAACAGGCTATAGCTGAGCGTGAGCAAGCAATTGCTAAACTCAGGGATGAGAAGGCTACTATAGAAGGATGGTGCAAAGCCTTTGTCAAGGCCTCAGAGATCATTAACGCTCAGATCCCTGCTAAGATAAAGACTGGTCCAGGATTTTCCTATGATCAGGAAGACAGTGTCACTGACAGGTCCATGCTCAAGTTTGACACCTTTCTCACTTCCATTCCCGACACTTCTTTCTCTCAGTCTTCTTTAACTGAGAGTCATCTTGATTGAACACCTTCGAATTCAGGTTGTAAAGACAAGGGTAAATCCATTATCAAAGCACATCTTCCCAAGAAGACTAACAAGTCACATAGATCTAAATCCATTCATTCAGCTTTTAAACCTTCTTCTTCTTCAGGGACTAAGAAATCTAAACCTTCTCAGAAATCTAAGTCTCAGCTCAAGGTGAATGCTTCACCTACGGACTCCAAATCCTCAAAAGTTCCTCCTAGAACTAATGAGAAGGGAATCGTTGGAGCTGGTCCCTCTTCAAATCTGGTACTTCCTAGCCTAAAGCTACTTTCAGCTATAGGAAGTGTAAGCATTGTGGTGAAACTACACACATTGCCAGTAAGTGTCCCTCTGCCACCAAGGTCGGCCCACCAGCTAAGGGCAAGAAAGTATCTAAGGCTGAGAAATCAACCAAAGCGAAATCAACCACTAAGGCTGCTAAAGCAACCAAGGTGAAGAAAACCACTGAAGCCTCTCCTTCAGGCTTAATGAAGACAACTATTGATGCTAAGTCTTTTGTATCAAATGTTGTAGTTCCCTCCACTAAAGCCTCTTCATCAGGCTCAGTGAAGTCACCCACTAACTCAATCCCACTAGCGTCAGAGGTTTTTCCCTTTTCCACTAAAACCTCACCAGGTTCAGTGAAGCCATCTGTTGACGCTGGTTCTTCAGCCTCGGTAGATGAAGCCTCGAACATTGCTGGACCCAAATAGATGGGTACCAAAATAATTTTTAAACCATTCCCTTGTGTAGGAAGTCAAAGACATATGGTATCTAGATAGTGGATGATCAAGGCATATGACCGGAGACAAATCCCTACTCCTCAACTACAAGGAAGAAAGAGGACCTTCCGTAACCTTTAGATGTAATGGAAAAGGATATAGCAAAGGTTTTGGTATATTAACCAATGGTGCAACCACATTCAGATGTGTTGTATACGTTAAAGGACTGAAGCACAACCTCCTCAACATCAGTCGACAGTGTGACAAAGACTACACGGTGAAATTCTCCAAGAATTCATGCTATGTCTATGACAAAGATGATAAGGTTGCCTTGACTGGTTCTCGTCTAGAGAATGTCTCTATCATCAATATGGATTCTCCTATCACTGAGAATAGTTGTTTCTTCTCAAAAGCCTCGTCAGATATTAAGTGGTTGTGACACAAATGACTTTCTCACCTTAACTTCAAGACATTCAGTGAGTTGTCTAGAAATGATTTAGTCACTGGTCTTTCTCAACACTCCTTTTCAAAGGAATCTCTTTGCTCAGCGTGTGAGAAGGGAAAACAAACAAGAGTTAGCTTTAAATCAAAGCAAATCTCTTTAGTGACAACGCCTCTTCAGGTACTGCACATGGATCTCTTCTATCCTGTCAATGTGCAATCTATTGCTGGAAAGAAGTATACACTTGTCATTGTTGATGAGTATTCCAGGTACACATGGATCTTCTTTCTCAGATCCAAAAGCGAAGCACCTGAAGACATCATATCGTTCATCAAGAAAATAAAACTGCTTAACAACATTAAAGTACGATCTGTTAGAAGTGACCATGGTACTGAATTCAAAAATAGTACTATGGATAACTTCTTTGAGGACAAGGGAATTTCTCACAACTTTTATTCAATGAGAACTCCTCAGCAAAATGGGGTTGCTAAAAGGAGAAATCGAATAATCATTGAGGCTGCTCGATCAATACTCAACGAGTCCCATCTCCCTACTCATTTCTGAGCTGAAGCTGTCAACACTGCTTGTTTCACTCAAAATCAGTCGCTGATCATTAAGAGGTTCAAGAAGACAGCTTATGAACTTTTCCATGGAAGAAATCCTTCTATTAGCTTTCTATTAATCTTTGGTTGCACATGTTATATTCTCAACAATCGTGATCAACTAGGAAAGTTCGATCCCAAAGATGATGAAGGAATCTTTCTTGGATATTCTTCAGTATCCAAAGCCTTCAGAGTATTCAACAAATGCCGACAAACGATAAAAGAAACTATTCATGTCACTTTTGATGAATCTCAGTCAGCTAATTCAAAACCCATCTTAAATGATGAATATGAATTAGAAAACTGGATGTTCTCTCATTATGGACAACCTGAAGCTTCCTTCAGCGTGCCTCTCAACACTGAAGCCCTAGAAGCTGAAGATGAACCATTAATCATTCAGTTGCAGCTAGTCACACCAACATGTCTTCTTCAAAGATTGCTATTGTGCCCATTAGAAGTGTTCCTCTTTCTACTTCAAACATTGATCAGTAAATGAAATGCCTTCAGCATCTGAACCTATTTTAGTTGCTGACTCTGAGGCTCCTTTAGCAATTGTTCCAATCGCTGAAGATAGTGTAGCTGAAGCCTCATCCACTGTTCCTGATCTTCTATACTCAGATGATAATCCTCTACCAGCTCAATGATGGACTAAAGACCATCCAATTCATCAAGTTCTTGGTAATCCAGGTGCAGGTATCAAGACTCATCGTAGTCTCGGTAATATCTGTCTCTTTGTCAACTTTCTCTCTTTAGTTGAACCCAAGAAGATCAATGATGCTATCTCAGACCCTAGTTAGGTCATTGTTATACAAGAGGAGCTCATTGAGTTTGATAGGAACAAAGTATGGTACTTTGTCCCACGTCCATCTGACAAGACAATGATAGGCACCAAATGGGTCTATCGCAACAAGTTAGATGAAGAAGGTGTGGTAAGCCATAACAGGGATCGACTTGTTGCTCAGGGTTATAAACAAGAAGAAGGAATCGACTATGACGAAACCTTCGCACCAGTGGCTAGACTCGAAGCAATTCGACTATTTCTAGCCTTTGCTACCCATAGAGACTTCAAAGTCTACCAAATTGATGTAAAGAGTGCTTTCCTTAATGGAAAACTTCAAGAGGAAGTTTATGTTGAACAACCTCCAGGGTTTCTTGACCCTAAGTATCCAAACCATGTCTATCGTTTGGATAAAGCTCTTTATGGGTTAAAACAGGCTCCCTGTGCCTGATATGATACCCTCTCCTCGTTTCTCATCTCTGAGAAATTTGTTCGTGGAAAGATTGACCAAACCTTATTTCATAGGAAAGTTAAAGGTCATATCATTCTAGTCCAAATTAATGTCGATGATATTATTTTTGGGTCCACTAATCTCTCTTTATGTTTTCGATTCGCTGATCACATGAAGAAAGAATACCAGATGAGCATGATGGGAGAACTAACCTTCTTTTTAGGTCTTTATATCAAGCAATCACGTATACCGACCCTCAAGTTAGTTCCATTTCTGGGGCAAAGCTGAGCACTCGGGAAGATAAAGGTATCTTTATCAGTCAAAGTAAGTATGTCCGTGATATGCTGAAGAAGTTTGATCTATTAAATAACTCATCTATGAAGACTTCAATGGCTCCTCCACTCTCTCTCAATAAGGATCCAAATGGAAAGCCTGTAAATGTTACTGTTTATAGAGGAATGATTTGCTCCCTGTTGTATCTAATAGCTAGTCGACTAGATATCATGTATTCTACTTGCTTATGTGCACAACATCAATCTGAACCTAAGGAATCCCATCTGATCGTTGTAAGCACATCTTCAGATACCTGAAGGGAACTCCTAATTTGAATCTCTGGTACCTTAAGGGTTCAAGTTTTGACCTAATAGGTTATTCGGATAATGATTTTGCAGGATGCAAGATCGATAGAAAAATCACAACTAGAGGCTGTCAGCTTCTAGATGAAAAGTTGGTGAGCTGGACAAGTAAGAAACAAAACTCAGTGTCGACATCAATCGCTGAAGCTGAATATGTAGCCGCTGGAAGTTGTCGTGCTTAAGTTCTTTGGATGAAAAACCAACTGAAAGACTACGCTCTTCAGCTCTTAAAGATTCCAGTCTATTGTGATAGCACCAGTGCTATTGCAATCACAAACAACCCAGAACTTCACTCCAAGACCAAACATATAGAGATCAAATATCATTTTATAAGAGATCATGTTATGAATGGTGACATTGAACTTTACTTTGTTCCAAAAATTTATCAGCTCGTTGACATTTTCACCAAGCCTCTTGATGAGACAAGATTTAACATCTTGATCAGCGAACTGGAGATGCTAAACGCTGAAGAATAATTTTCTGCAACTATAACATCAATCAGTAAGTGAAATGATTCAGTGCTCTATCTCTATCACTGAACTCTTGAGTAAATGTATCTACTCTCTCTAAGGTATGTTTACTTATTCTTTTTTCTTAAAACTTAAAACTGTCAATGAAGCTTTCTTTCTTCAGTGATCAAAATGCTTTAAAAGTTTGTTCAGTGATTCTTTTGCTCGTTGAACACTTTCATGTAAGTATATCTCTTTCATACTTATCTTTTCCTAAAAATCAAAATGATCTCTGAAACTTTCCATCTTTAGTGATTAAAATGTTTTTAAATGTCAGTTTCAGTAATCCTTTTATCACTGACACTAAAGTCTTTATGAAAATATATTTTTTCTAAGTTATTTTCAGTTCTTAAAACAAAACCATCACTGAAGCTTTTCTTTTTCAGGGATTAAAATGTTTTAAAAGGTTTATTCAGTGATCTTCCTATCACTGAATGTGACTCTTCAAATTTCTTCAAAACCTTTTCGTTTTTAAAAGAAATAGTTAATGAACCGTCTTAATGAGACGCGAGAAGCAACGAACAACCTGACCAACTCTCTGGCATATGCTCTCAAGCCTTAGCCAGAGAGGAGGAGATAAGTTTCAACGTTGTTGGACCATCTGCTAAACCAACAACCAATGAAGCTGAAGTTGAAGCTCCTAGAGCTGAAGCTGATGCTGAGGTTGCATGTGCTATCCCAACCTCCAGCGAAGCTGCTATAGCAGAGGAGGTTGATGCCATCCCTCGTGATGATGACCTTCCCATCACCTCTACACATGTTGCTGCTGATGTGAAAGATGAAGAAGATGACGAAGAAGGTGATGAACCTGATCTTCCAAACTCCAGCAGTGATCTTGATGGCGATGATGACGATGATGATGAAGATGACTTCACCATTCAGTTTCAGCATCCAACAACTGCCACTAAAGGAGTTGCCCTCAAGGATTTCGCATCCCAGGGGGAGCGAAAGGAAGAAGAGTTTGTGCCTGAAAGGAACCAGGGCCCTTCGTTGAAAGGCAAAGGCGTCGCTGAAGAAGGAAATTTAAAGGTACTCTTCAAAACCTCTGAACCCTTGTATGAAGACTCTACCTCTCAGATAGTCATTACTTCTTTATATCAACTCGAAATTCCATCTACTAGTTGCGGTCGGCTGGAATGGGTCCCTGAGAACCCTATCTACATCACTCCCATCAACCAGCAGATGACTTAGATCATGGGTTAACTCGACCAGACTAGAGTGAAAATCCCTCTTCGTACCTCTAGTGGTGGTGAGTTCGACTTCCTGACCAAAGATGAGAGACTCGAGGCATTAAGAGTTGAGGAAGAGCTAAAACTTCAAAAGAAGCAGAATGAGGACAGCCAAAAGCTGGCCAAGTGTCTAGCTGAGAAAGTTCTTCCCAAGAGAAATTCCAAAAAGAAGGTGAACATTGTCCAAGCCCAAGCTAAGCTCCTTTCTCTTGCAGAAGCTGAGCACGAGAAAAGCCTGAAACTGGCTGAGCGGGACAAGCGCTGGAGCGAAGCAAGCATGAACAAAAGAGTAAGTCCTCACCCAATTAAGAGCGTCAACATCAGTGGATGATCAAAAGATGGTGGAACGTTGCTCTTAATGCTCATCACCAGAGACAATCTCGATGTCGTGATCGAGTACCCCTCCTATCGACGCGAGTGATAAGAGTTAATTTATTAACCTTATTACATCATTTTCTTAACCATCTTCCTTTGTTTTATTTACCCATTAGTGTCTTAATTGAGTCTTTTTATGTCATTTTCATATATTAGTACTAATATAACATATCTAATGTTAACCCCCTGTTTATGCAGGTTTTTGATGATTTTTGGGGCAAATCCTGCAGCAGTCCTATAGGACTAGGTGTGGCAGAATCCTGTAGTACCTGTCCGTGAGCTGCACTTTTTCCTGGACCGAGAATTCTTGGGCTGCTCCTTAATGAATGAGTGGTCAACGACCTTGGGCCCGATCAAAGCCCATTTTTGAAGAGCCTTTGGTCTTATTAGGTGGCTCCCATTAAGCAAACTCCCTTAACCTATAAATAGAGGCTTAAGGCTTGGGTTTATTTACCAATTTACACACTTTTGATGCTTCCTTCCAATTAATCTTTGTGTTAAATATTCTCTAGATTATTGCTTTCGGTTTCATGATTTCGCTTTTCTTGCTTCCAACCAAGAACCGACTTTTGTGAAATGAAGTTGTGATTACGTTTTCAAGTTTTAATTCAAGTGCTCGTATTTAATCTTCATCTCATTTCCGTTTTTATTTCCAAGTTACGTTACGTTTTCTTACCTTTGTTACGAGTTACGAATTAGTCGATATTTGTTGCTTTACATTGGATTTCATCCTTTGCGGCTCACGGCTAATTTACGTAGACTAAATAATCTGTTCTTAAGAGTTTGCAAGTAACCTTTTCGGTCTTTATAACGAAACTTGTGTTGCAAGTTTCGTTACTTGTTTTGCAAGTTTCCTCAAAGTCAAACTCTTCTTTCCATGCTTTCATTAGTCACTTCTTCATCCCATCAAGTACCAATCTCCATCATGTCTTAGTTTAATATTAATTAATAATATTTAGTTATTAGAAATTTAATTTCAGTCATTTACATTTCAGTCTTTATAATTCAGTCATTTACATTTCAGTCTTTATATTTCAGTCCTTTACATTTCAGTCTTTATATTTCAGTCATTTACATTTCAGTCTTTACTTTACTGCAATTTACTTTTCTGTATTTTAATTTCCAGCAATTTACTTTCAGTCATTTATATTTCTGTCATTTAATTTCCAGTACTTTAAATTCCAGTATTTCAATTTCTTGTAATTTACTTTTTGCAATTTACTTTCTGTAATTTACTTTTTCGTATCAGTTATTTATTTTTCAGTCCTTACATCCTTCGAGAGAAGAAACCGAGCGATGATGGGCTAACGCCTTAGCTTGGGGTGTAACAGGAAATTAAAACCAAAGCCGATGTGAAAGTACAATTGTGTCTTATTAGCATTATAGTCTACTATTTGTTTCAGGTGCTTAATATTTCATTTGATGATTACATTAAAATTAATTGACAACTAATTTTGTGTATAAAAATCTATTGACTTTCAAAACCTGAGGTAATAGGAGAAGGCTATAAATAGCTTTAGTGTCTAAAAACGCTATAGTCCTACAGTGTAGGATGGTAACACTGTGTTGTGCTAGGATTCACGACGTCTAACATAAATGATATTGTATCGATAGCACATTGACCAGTGTGTACTCTTGGGAGACCGTCTGACCCAATAGTTGATACTGTAACAGTTATATATGATAAGTCCATAAATCATACAAACATGAAGCAATCTTCAAGAATCATGATGAACATCAAAGATAGAAAGAATATGATCAAAGAATGATTAGATTGAGAGAGAGAGAAAGAATTACAGCACTAATCTTGATAATTCTGCTAATGACGATTGTTAATGACAATTACAAGGAAATCACTATTTAT
>NC_037539.1:18503010-18504248 GCF_001531365.2 Cynara cardunculus var. scolymus | reverse complement strand
ACATTAAAGCACTAACTTGAACCCAACATTCTCCCCCTTTGGATTCAAGTTTGGACCCTTGTGAATTTCGTTTTGTGCAGTCCAAGGATTTTCTCTAACCTTCTCAGAGCATTCCTGTACTGAATCTTCTCCTCGAGCAAATTTATGGCGTTAACAAGCAAGTATCTTTCTTTGGCATTCATACGTTCAGATTCCACAACCTTATCATCCATCACCCTTTTCAAGTCAAGTGCCCTTCTTACTAGCTTGATCGTACCGTCAGAATACTTRTTCAACTCACTGAATCTCATGAACTTTTTGACTTGAAGCTGAGCAAAATAGATAACCCCAAATTCTGGACTTTCAAGCACCATGTAAACTGGATAGCCTTCAATGTCTTCTAAATCTTGATTAGGTCTTTTGAGGTTGATGATTCRTTGACTGTCTTCAAGACCCATTTGAATATCAATGACCATTGACAGTTTTACATGATTTCGAATGAATCTCTTAATAGCATCCAGAGTTACCAGTTCTCCTTCCTTTCTAATTGTCATGTTCTTGAGTTCGAAGTACATGTATTCGAGATCATCCAAATATAAGTTCGAGAAATCAGCTTCGCTGAATCTCCAGATCTGGCCATCCTGCCTTGTAACTGTAAACACAGGATACCAGATTCTTAACAGTTTCTGAGCATCAATTTGTTTGATCGTGACGATTCTATGTTTTGTATGAACTTGACTGATAGGCTGACACTTGGCTTTSAAAAGGTGATGATATTCAATTCGGTAATCTTTTGGCTTCTTGTGAATTCCAAGAACTCTGTCACCACTAAGCAATTTTCTGTGACGAATGAAGATCCCAAAGTAGATATCTTCCAAGTACGGCTCTCRGATTCTTTCACGATCATAACAAAAAAAGTTTGCTCTGATGTGAAAAGGAATGTAATTCTTCGAGAAAATTTTGGTAGGATCAACAGTTTCTCTTTGAACACTGACTTCAGGCACATCAGGTAAAGCAGCAGTAGACGATTCTGGAATAGTCTGACGATCAGCTTGAACGGGAAAAGCTGGATCTTCTTCATCTAAGTCAGCTTCAAAATCAAAATAAATTCCAGTTGTTTCGTCAATGTTATCAAAATCTTCACCAAAATCTTCACCAAAATCCTGCTCTCCACCCAGAGTAGTAGAGAAAGCATTGTTGAACCCTACATTGGCAGACAAGTCCATTAACAACCTTGTTTCTACTGTGGAGTCCGCCGG
>NC_037539.1:18497540-18502910 GCF_001531365.2 Cynara cardunculus var. scolymus | reverse complement strand
CTCTGGCGCTTCTAACAGAGGCTCTGTGAGTTGAGCTGAGCAAATACTCATCTCTCTGTGGATTTTCTAAAACCGTTTAGGTAAAAAGGTGAAACACTTATGAGAAGACCCGGCACATATCACAGAGGCTCTGTTACCCTTGAGCCTCTAACAAAACTCTGTCAATAGTTCTTGTCTATTGATATGGTGCGTGTGGTTCTGTAGACAAGGGTTAGAACCAACACGCGCGTGTCAGAAAACGGAAGCGCACGTCATCAATCGCACGTCTTCCCAATACGGCGTGTCATACCTTTTTTGAACCGTTTCACCCAAATCCACTCATTACACGACCTTTCGTAACAAAGACGGTTCAATTTTAAAAATCCCCACCTATAAATACCCTCCTTCCCCCCAAATTAAAACCTTACGCTCTCAAAAACTCTCATATACACACAGACGAACCAGAAACCTGCAAATCTCTCAAAGCTTACCTGCAACCATGCCGTCTTCAAGCGCCTCAGCCCAATCAGTGAACGTATCCAGCGATAACGAGGTCACCCAAGCACAAGCTCTCACTTCACACGCCCTGTCTTTCATGCAAAACAAGTAGGAAAAGATCGTCCTCGTGAAGAAGCCGAATAACTACTTTTTCGTCCCCTCAAGCATAGGTTTTCCCGATTTCACCTTCACTCTAATGGAAATTCTAAGGAACCACCCTCTTTTCTATGCTTTATCTGCTACTCCACCCACACCAGAAACCTATCTAACCCAAATTTTGTTGAGTGCCTACATTACTACTCTTGACAATTCTGGCCTCATACATGGTCGGGCTCATCAAGAAGAAATGCTCAAGCTAACGGGGGGAAAAGTCGAAGGTACACGCCCAAAAGAAGGCCAAGGAAGATATGAACCAGCCAAATTTGATCCTACAAAGCTTCCTTGGTTTAGCATTTGGAGACCTTCTGGCAGCGAAACTGCATACTGTGGAGCCCAATGCAAAGCTCTATCCTTTCAAGGAGTTTCATCCTACCGAGCACGAGCATGGCTACAGAAGCCCAAGACCCTTATCCAAGGCCATGCTCAGGTATTTAAGTCACGAAGTTCGCAAAGCCTATAGACGTGGATACAGGCGACCAGAACCGGTCCCTGTAACCCCACCACGAATAGGTGTCCCCTTAGGTGAGGAAATCAAAAAGATGAGAGTGGAGGGACGTGTGGAGGAGCCAGTAGTGGCTGGTAAGCAAAGTGAGGTACCCCCAGAATCCCAAGTCCCCCACGCAAGAAGAAGAAGACACATAAGGGTGATGACTCTTTTGTGAAGAAGAAAGGGAAGAAGAGGCTCGTAGAAGAAGAGGGCCCAACGGTACCTCTGCCAAAACAAAAGAAGAAAATAAAGAAGGTTGAACCGACAGAGCCTGTGATCACAGAACCTTTGGTCACAGAGGCCATTGAAGAAGAAAGCCCGACAGAGGCTGCAGCTACACCCAAGCGCAGAAGATTACGCAAGATGGTTCTCGATGTTTCCCCAACAGAACAAATTCAGGATGTTCTTTTGAATATCCAGAAGGAGTTCAAGGCGCCAATTGATGAATCACARTTGGGGACAKAAGTCGTTCTAGACGACGAAGAAGAAGAGGCTGAAGAGTTAGGTGAGGGCGCAAAAGATGCCGAAGGCACACTACCAAGCCCACCTCCTAGTGCAATCCACATTTCTAGAGGCCCTGTTCTAGAGGGAACCTCTATTGAAGCAGGCACGTACATGCCAAACCCTAACCAGCCTATCCCCACAGAGGACATTCTTTCGTCCCCTGTGGAACGCATATCTGGGCAACCTCATACAACTCCCTCATCCTCTCAAAAGGATGAAGGTTTTACAAAAAGAGTCCCTTCGCCCATGGACTCGACAGAACCAAAAGAGGCATCCGTTGCCTCTCCTCACACGAGTAAACAACCAGAACCTGCTTCAGAGGCACAAGTGAGGACCACAGAGGCAGAGGGTCTAGAACGCCCTCTGTCTCAACTAGATCAAACTGTCAGGATAGGGTCTGAAACTACCGAACATGAGATCTACAGAACACCGGTAGGCTCTCCTCAAGGAGATGTGTAAGGATCCAGTGGAAGTCCCCGAGCAGGCTACGTAACACCAGCCGTTGAGGGCGCCTCAAGCTCCGAGGCCAAAGGACCACCATGTGTTGGTGATCCGATTACCTAGGATATCTATGTGACAAAGGGGGAGCTTCAAACCCTTGCCACAGAGATGTTCAAGAAGATGGACGAGTTGAAAAGCTTGTTCATCTCATGCTCTATGCCACAAGACCTCAATTCTCTCACAGAAGCTCTGAAGGAGTTATCCTCCACAACTGYCGATTTGAAGACTACATTAGTAACCCTTCAGAGCTCTGTCCTTMAGAAGGATGATCTAGCAGAAGCCTTTCAAGCAATGACGCTCAATCCATCCTCCATCAAGACGTTGAAGACTGAACTCATAGAGCTGGCCGCTCAATTCACAGCTGATTTCGTCTTTGTGGGCTATAGGGATTTCTCTTCATTCAGAAACGAAATCAAGCAGATGTTCTCCTCTGCGGTCACCTACGGCCTTGACACCAAGACCTCAAGAGCCAACATCAATCATCTGGCACTCGCAAAGAGCTAGATGCTATGGTGGAAGCCCTAGGGGATGTTGTGACCAAGAACATCGCTCAACTTCTTAAAGAGGCTCGAGCCTCCTACAAGGCGATCACAGAATCCACAAGACAACTCGTGAAAGAGGGTGACCTCCTCAGAAGTGAGATATACAGAAGCGTCTCAAAACTGAAATGGGCAACAGAGATAGACATCAATCACGCCTCCGAACTTGCACATGAAGCCATCAAAAAGATGAAGAAGGCAGCCATTAAAATCTTGCAGAGGTTGGAAAAGGTTCCCCTGACTACATGCAAGGCAGACGACATACAGAGCCATGACGATCATGAAGGTGATGATGATCGTCATGAGGGGGAGAAGAAGGAGGAAAAGAAGACTTCTACCAGAGTTCCTGCCAAGGGTGTAAAAATTGTGGAATCTACAGCCGACCTGTTCTCAAAAGGCAAGGGAAAGGCTCCAGAGCCTAGTGGCAAAGGAAAAGGCAAGGCTGTAGAGGAACCACAGAAGGGGTCGTCATCGATCACAGAGACTCCAGAAGATATCAACGTAGAAAAATATCGAGACGATCTTGTGCACCTAAAAGCTCTTCAAGAATCCCTGGCAGAGTCACAAGCTAAGAAGGGCAGAGGTCCTATTCCAATGCACCACAGAGAAGGAGAAGCCACGTCTTCCTTATTCCCACAAGTCCAAGAAACGTCCACGGGTATGTTTGACGCTCTACAAGGATCTGTCAAACCAATCCTTGCAGAGGGATCAACCCAGAGGCCAATATTGGAAGAAGAAGAGCTCAAGATGCCAGAGGCTTCCACAGCAGACAGGGTCTCTGAAATCTTTGAATCTATGAGCAAGATTCCTATGCAAAAAGTTCGCACAGAGCCCGTCACTACCCCGGAAGAAATTCTTATTTGGAAGTACTCTGCGGTAGACACAGAACCCCCATATGATCCAGAAATTACAAGGATCCCCTCTGCCTCAGGAAAATTTCATTTCACCAAATTAACAAGGCCTCGTGAGCAGATCTTCTCACGGCACATGATCACTTCATTGGTGACAATCTCACCAAGGACCTTGTTAAAGAAGACCGTGCTCTACACACAGTATGTTATAAGGAGAGAAGATGGAAACTTCTACACGTTCATGGATGCTGATCTTCACAACCTCTGCGTGTTTGATGTCATCTCTATGCACAAGATTCTCAACATCTACATGGAGAGGAGGTCCAGCTACCAAATATCGCTCAGAAGGCTGGTTGAGGTAATGYGTGAGCAAGTAAGGTATTACAGCCAGAAGGACTTCAAGTTGGCCATAAGATTAGTACAGAAAAATCTAAAGATCTCTCCTCCATACAGCAGGCCCAGTTGGATATCTAGGTACTCTCCAAACTCCATCATACACAATCTCGTTTTTGGGTTTGTGTATTTGGATAAGGATGAGATACTAAGATTCTTCGATCCAACAGAAACTCATAAGTATTCAACAGAGACGGTGGAGTGGATATTCAAATGTGTTTTGGCAGAGGTGGACAGAAGACATTATAGGGCATGTGAAGTGTCTCCACTCTTGAACACGATCAAAGTTCAAATCAACTTCAGAGAATGGATCTTCAATGTCTACAGAACGATCAAAGCTGACTTGCTATATGCGGTAGACGATTTTCCAAAATCTGCAGTCTGATACCCTTCTGTACCAGAATTCGGCCTAAGCTTCAAAAGTTTTGTCATTTACGTTTTGTAATTCTTTACATTGTAATTCTTTCAGATGATAATGTTTTATTACCTCTTGTAATTTCATTTCAATCAAGTCATGTYCTTGCACTTAAAGTTCAWTTTTTACTTTTTCATACTTAGGGGGAGATTGTTAGCTCTCATTTCATTAAATGTAAAAGTATGGAAAAAGTAATACTGCAAGTGTTGACGAAAGATGATCTGTCACAAAAGACCACAGAGGACCAACAGCAGAAGATGCTCAAGCGTAGAAGTCTCAAGTGACAGAACCTCTGTCGTGTCTCACAGAGGTTCTGGAAACTGGTCCTCTGCAAAGACAATGCTACAAGACAAAAATGACAGAACCTCTGTCGTGTCTCACAGAGGTTTTGGAAGATATCCTCTACGTCAATGTGCTTTCAAGTTATATCCAGCAGAGCCTCTGTGATGTCTCATAAAGAGTCTGCAGTCTGTCTTCTGTGTAGATCTTCTTTAGCTGTTTTACTTAGGTTTATTAGCTGCTCGTGATTATCACGTGTTCTTGTCTGTAAACTGTTTTGATCGAACGACTTAGATTAATTTACTTTAGGTCATGTCAGAAAACGGTTACTTGCTTGTATAAATRGCAGCGTAGACCCTTGTATTTCAGTGTGCTTCAGTATTGTAATTGTTAACATTTTCATTCTATTGAATATCATTTGAAGCTCTCTCATGTGTTCATCAATCTTCATCACTGTGTTCTTATTGATTTCTACTTTGGTTGATTCTTATCTTTTCTGCTGCATCATCATTGTCAAACAGATCATCCAAGTAAGTAATTAATACCAAGAAACTGAGTTAATCGATCCTACACTTACCATTCATAATTCGATCAACACTTAACCGATTTAAGACAATCCGGACAATACATCGATTAACCTTTGTCCGATTTAAAACAATCCGATCAAACCTTGTCC
This sequence comes from Cynara cardunculus var. scolymus, assembly GCF_001531365.2. Lineage (NCBI taxonomy): Eukaryota > Viridiplantae > Streptophyta > Magnoliopsida > Asterales > Asteraceae > Cynara > Cynara cardunculus. Next base: position 18,497,629 of record NC_037539.1, on the reverse strand, counting down.
GGTTTAATACCCGGATAAAACACTTAGAACAAAAGACTGATTTCTTTCCAAAATAAACAAGATTCATACAAAACCAATAATAATTTTAT
>NC_037539.1:18489206-18497475 GCF_001531365.2 Cynara cardunculus var. scolymus | reverse complement strand
AGAAGAGAAAATATGGAGGCTAAGCCCTCCTTTTATAAATTCCAAGAATGGAAGGTCGGCTAACAGCCCCTTTTCCCATACAACTCACCACATGCACATGCATACATCGTCACACCATGCATTCACAACATCCATACGTGTATAATCATATATATATATATATATGCATATATTCACATATATTATGCATTATATATATATATATATTTATATATATATATCCAATTAATACACAATCTCACATACCCGCATGATTAAACATATCAATTTATCATGTTATCACGTAATCATTTAATAAGATAATCACATATTAATTACCTTGGGTGATAACTAGAATCCGGTTATCACAGAAATGGGGTTTTTATATGAGTTTTAAATGTAAATAAAGGGTTGGCCTCTTAAGGCCCAAGTCCATAAAAATTTTATTTTTCTTTTAAACAAAATAAGGCCCATTTAAATTATAATTAAAATATAATTTATCAATTATTGATAAAAATATCATTATTAAATCTAAGTTCCACATCTTTGGTAAATTATTTGGACATTCAAATGAGACTTTTATATTTTAATTTGGACTTTATAATATCAACTTTATTATATTTGGAGCATTTTTAATATATTTAGCATTACATAAGTTAACTTTATCAGTTACCCGTCGAAACAAGGTTTTCTGAACTATATTTTGGGACCTAAGCCAGATGAGTTCTAATCAACATGAATAGATCCTTATAAAATATAATTCTAAAATTAGAAACCCTATAAAGGTGCTAACCTGACGCTCCAAAAATGACGGATGTCACACTATTCTAAGAACATTCAAAGTATAAATGAAGAACAAATGTTATTCTAAAGAAAAAACATCTTTTGCCAAATTTTTCACTGGAACGAATGATGAATTCTTACATTGATGAAATGGAAATTACAAGACAAAAAAAAACATAAGACTACATTCAGGGTCTCCCATATGATATATTCCAAAAGAGCATAATTAGTCCTCTGTAATCGATGAATGTAGATATCTCATGTATCAGTCTCTGTCCATCGTCTGTTGGCACATGTGGTCTGCCAACCTGTTTCTGATGGCTTTCTGAAACCATTTAAGTGTTTCATTTGAATACTTAAAGGCCTCAGTCAACCTAAAAAATTTCTTCCTTCCAAACTCATTTTAATATACTAGACCCAGTTCTGGTTGAGTAAAGACAGAGGCAGACCTCTTCTCCTGCAGGCCAAGGAAGTCTTTATTAGGTGAAGTTCAGGATAGTCTGTCAATGCCAAGCCGCAAAGCAATCTTAAAGTCACTCTTGGCTTGATGCTTCACCAAGGTCTCCATTGTCTGCACGATCGCTCTGTTCGCCATCCCAAATCGTATGCCCTGATCCTGTCGTTGAGTCGTGTACGTGTATAGCTTGATCAAGTCATAGGGATTGAGATTGATCAAGTCATTGTCACTAAAGACGCTGACCTGACCATGGGTTTGCTCCACTGTGTACTCGATGTACTTTATGGCTCTGTTGGCGAAGGTCCTCATCTTGATGTTCATCACCAACCTTATTCCATCGTTTGAAAAGATAGCCCATAGTAGTTGGGTAGTCTGTCTAACAAACCTATGGTAAAGGAGGTTCATAGATTCTGGTGAAAGAATTGGAGGATTGAGAGTCAGCCCTTCATTGCGATCATGGTACAGATATTGATGGATGTTCTCCATCATGATTGGCTCCCTCGATGGTACCTCTAAACGTCTCCTGAGTGAGTCCCATGTTTGCTATGATTTCATCGATGACCCCTTGAGAAGGGTGCCTTGACAAAGAAGGAACATCCACTTACACCTGGGTTTGTTAGGCTGTGGGTTGTGTTTGGGCTAATGGTTGAGAATGGGTTGGCTTTGGCTCATTAGGCTCAGGTGGGGTGATTTCTGGTTTAAGAGGTTGCGTTTGGGTGGTCTCTAGTTGATCAGTTTATGTTTGGGTGGTTTATGGTTCATCGGGTTGAGTTTGGGTTGGAGGTTGTCGTGGTGCTGAAGGTTGGGTGATTGTGGGTTGAGATTGTATAGGTAGAGAGGTGAAGGGTTCTATGGTGCGTGATGTTGGTGAGGAGGTTAATGGTAGATTTGGAGTTGGTGATCGGGTGAAGGGTAGGTTGGTTGTTAGTGGTGTGGATGGATCTTCATCGGTTGATGAACTTAAGTCGATGGGTTTTTGGGGAGTGACGAGGGGAACATGTACATTACGTACATCTTCAAAGGGCTGAGCCTCTAGTTTCCTTGCTTAGGTTCTGGTATAGGGTTGGTTTTGTGTTTGAGGTGAGGGTGGTGGTGCAGCAGGTTCCACGTGTTGAGCAGCCACGGCCTGATTCTCCCCCTCATGAGGTCCAAGACCTTGATCATCGGGGTCTGGGTCCTCATGGCATGGCCTCTTGTGCAGGCGGCTGTTGGAGCAAGAAGCTCTGCTCCTCTTCTTTGTTTTCTCCTTCCAAAAGATTGTAAGATACGCCTTCAGGACCTGTTGTCTTCTTCTCTCCTCCATTGTGTGAAGGAGAGAAGTGGTGCATGCCTGTTGATCGGCAAGGCTTTGGGAGAGAGCCTCGGTTGGTTGAGTGGCGCGAAGAATGAATTTTTCACTTATCTCATTGAAGGATGAGACAAGTGCCTTTGACGTATTCCATGGTGGAGGTGGAGGCAGGTGGGGGCATGAAGGTGGAAGTGGATGTGGATGGTGGAACGGGGATATTGACGATGATATTCCTCACCTCTGCAGTGAAGGAAGAAAAGGATTCATTGAAAGATGGGCCTCCAGAGGGGGTGGGGGAGGAGGTGGTTGGGGTATGTGGGCTAATATGGTAGCTGGGAGGGAAGTGAGGGTGTTTTGGATGGTGGTCATTTGATTGGAAAGGGAGGAGAGGGTTTCATCGATTGATGATGTTGGGAGTGGGGTTGGTTGAGGGATGTGGGAGATTATGGTGGCTGGAAGGGTGTTGAGGGTTTTGAGGATGGTGTTTATGTGGGTGGTGATGGACTCTAGGGTCTCATCTGTCCCAGTTTCCTGGGCCGTGAGAGTGGCGATGGAGTTTACTATGAGTTGGTTTCTTTGGGTGGCAAAGGAAGAGGAGATGTTATGGTGTTGGGTGACTATTTGTTGTAGCATTTAAAGACGGGTTGTGTTGTCTCCGGTTTAGGTTTCGAGGGTTGCAAGGGACTGTCGAAGGGGGTTGAGATCGATGGATGGAGGGTTTTCGACAATCCCTTGTATGATGAGTTTTAGGTCTTCCAAGGACCGCTGGATAGAGTCTACAAAGGCTTGGAACTCAACCTTTGTGACCAGATCAGCCACATTGATAACCCTTGCAGCAACGGATGCTACAGGTTGAGCCTCAACTCCAGAGGCGCCTTCATTGCCTTGTGAAAATATAGGCCCTGAAAGGCTTCCATCATGTCCTTGATAGCTCTTTAGTGAGGAGCTATCTCTTGATGTTGCAACAACTTCTTCTTCTTCCACGACTTCAGAGGTCGGGTAAGAGAAGTAAGTGTGTTTCCCCTTCACTAGATCAAGTATCGAAGGGGTGTGTTGTGCATGAATGGGAGATTGCTCTGAACGATCTTGAGGATCAGCAATGCTAGAAGCAACACATGCTTCTGGGTGTGTGAAGGATAGTGGCGAGCCATGAGGCGAATTGGCTCTTATTTTTTCATCGTCCCTTTGTTGGGAGAGGGGCGATGGATGGTGAGGTTCCTCGGCTTCATCATCTCCAGAGGCCCAAAGAATGGCCTCTAGATGGCTGGCTGGGTGAGGGATTGGACTGGGTCGTCCATGTTCAATACCCCCTTCGACCTTGATCGCCAGGGGTAGTGGTGGTGGTTGCCCTTTGGGTAGTGGGGATGGGTATTGTATGTGAAGGGCCAGGGGATGCACGAGGAGTGTCATCATCATCATCTTCATCATCTGATGAAGACGACTCTTGTGCTCCCTCGTTATTGTCAAGGGACGGCTCTAGGTGCTCTGGGGTAGCTGCCCTTGGTTCACAGGACAGCAGAGAGCATTCGTACTTCTGCCTTATCTCAAACGTCTCTGGTATGACGCTAAGCATGGCTCGAGAGACTATCCTCTTCGTGGTGTAGCCTTCCTTGGAGATCGTTGGTCGATGACATTCATTAATGTTAGGACTGAAAATCAGTATTAATTGTATTCGTCTTGAAAGTTAAATATTGTCTATAATTGTAAAAGTCATCTTGTTTGACTTTTCTTATAGGAGTTTGACTTTGACTTGTGTTAGTAGGTTTGACCATATAAATAGTAGGTTGTCTTTGTAAWTGTAATAGAGAGAGCTCATTTTGTAAGATTCTATACGWAATATAKAASTTTGACTKATTTGAATACTTTGACTTTTCCTCTCAATGTTCATATGAATATTCTTGAATGCTATATCAGATCTGCCATTGTTATGAAGCTATTATGAAGATTGATCATTGAAAGTGGGACAAACAATTGGTATCAGAGCATGTGTGCAAGAAATCAGATGAAGACATCAGAGATTTGTGAAGATTTTATTTTCTGAATTTTTTTCCCTTTTTCGTGTTCTTCATTGTTTCCTTCTGTTTGATCCGAAATTTTTTTCTAAAATCTTGTGTTTTCGTGTTATAAATAGGATCAAAATGCTCGAAATTGAATTGTGAATCTTTGTTATTCACAAAGATTTGTGATTTGATCTTTCGATTTTTAATTTTTGGTGAATTTTGTGTTTTTAAAAATTTTTCGTGTTCTTGATTTTTTTTTAAAACCAGTGTTTTTGATCCATTTTTTTTAAAAGTTTTTTCTGTTTTTGTGTTTTTGATAGTTTTTGATCTGGTATTAATTTTGAGTTTTCTTAACTTTGTGTTAAACCGTCCAAATATTAAGCCCAATGGTTAAGGCCCATCCTTGTTCATCCGGTTTAGGTGCCCAACAGKCTAAACCGATCAACTAAGCTGTTCATTTTGTTCTTGTTTCTAAATCGAATGAGTCATACAAAAGCTTAAGCGGAGAAGAGATTACACCGCAGAAGCCTTGACCGGATTGTTCTCCGGTTTGTTTCATAGCATCAATTGGTTTCTAATCCAAGTTTAAACCGCACATAGCTTGATCGTGGTAGTTTAGCGGATTCATAGAAGACTTGAGCGGTTTAAGCTAAACCGCACAATCATCTTGATCGGATTCTAAATCGCACAAATCAACAGGTTTGCTGTTTCTTTTCGATTTCATCTCAAGGTTTTACTTTGAGCGGTTTATACCTAAACCGATCATCTCTTGACCGGACATTTGACCGGATTCGTTTAACCCTTGAGCGGACTCGTCCGGATACGTTCACACCTTGACCGAATAAGTGTCCGTATAGGGTTTGGCTTAGTTTTTGTTGTGTAAACCTAACTAGTCGGTTTAGTGTTTATCGCTTACCACTGATTTCAAATTCGCTTGTTAAATTGCACATCAACAGGTTCTGTGTTGTTGAAATTATCTTGGCCTATTTGAAACAGTTTGCTGGTTGTTGTTTTTTCAATTAACGAAAGCTGGACAGGTCTAAATCGTTTGCTCACTGTTTCTATCTAATCTGGTAAATCGCTCATATCAGTGATCGTTTTTCGATTTCAAGGTTAAGGTTAAAACACACAGGGAATTGGTGCAATTTTAATTGGTTTAAGATCAAAGATCAAGCAGTAAATGGATTATGTTTCATGCATGAACTATTTTAAGCAGGTTTAGGTTTGTGAATTGTTTATCTGTGTTTGTTCCTGCTGTTTCTTTGAGGACTGGAACAACATCCCAGGTGGGACAAAGTGAAAAAGTGCAGTATTGAAGCTGTTGTTTGAGTATTGCAACAAAGTGAAAGAATTCTTAGCAGTTCTGGTGCTAGTCTTTAGTATGTTGATGTTTATGGTTAAGTTTGAGTTGCTGTTAGATTGAGACAGACTTCAATGTGTTGAGGAGAATGAAAAGGATTTATTGGTTCGGATTTGCTGTATTGTTTGCTGTTTGATCTTGAGTTTGTGTTTTGTGACTGGTTGATTGTGAGTAGTTCTTTATTACAGCAGCAGCAAAGATTAAACCAGGAGTAATTTGTGAGTAACAGCAACAGTGAACAGTCTGTATTGTGAACTGTTTTTGTTTTGAAATTTTTTTAGGAGGGAATAGTTGGTCAGAATCTATTTTTGAGTTCAATTTAGTGACCGAAATTTCTCAATTTTGGTTGGATTTGTTGCTTGCTGTAAGAAGTGTTCTCTGCAAGTTTTGTGATTGTTCTTTATCACACAAACCACACACAGTTTCTCTGTCTTGGTCGATTATTCTTGCTGTTTCATTAAGGTTTTGAGGACAATTTTTTTTGTTAAGACTTGAGCAGCAGCAACAACAGTAGACAGTTTTGTATTATTTTGTGTACATCTTGACAGCAGATGTCAGACACAAAGAAAATTCACAGCAGACTGTTTGCATGGCTAAAATGATGAGGTTCAAGTTGTTATATTGATAAGCAGTTGTTATATGTGTTTTTGTTTCATTGAGTCTGCTAAAACTCTCATGCCTGCAGCATTGAATGAAACATTGGATGTAGCTACTGTTGGTTTGAGTGCTGGAGCTGCATAATAACTCGAGCAAATTTCATCACCAAGATAGCAGAGTTCGTTGTTATACTTGTGAAGCTTTATACAACATTGCAAAGATTTGTAAATTGCACACTGTCTAGYTGAGGTCACATATAGACTGGTGCAAAGCAAGGAATAGTGAAGCAGGTTGAAGAGTTTTACATTTCTTGCTGTTGGTTGCTGTTTTTGAACAGTTGTAGAATCATACAGTATCAAGGACATCTCAAGCTAGCTTGGACCTGATAATTGTTCATTGTTAAAAGCGTAGATTGTATTGTATTTGGTCTTGGATAATTGTTTTGGACTTGGACAATTTTAATTTTAGGTTTCTAATTGTTCGTGTTTTTTTTTAGTTTTTGTCTAGATTTTATTTTTGGATCTTCGTATATCTGTTTTGTGTGTGTTTTAACTGTTTGAGGATCTTTGAACTGTTCTGCGTCACGTAAATTGTTTTTCATCAGTTTAAACTATCCTTGACAGTTTTTAACAGTTTTTGACTATTTTTACTAATTTTTGACAGTTTCTCGTAGTTTTACTAAATTCTCATCAGTTTTAGTGTTTTTCAATTCTTTTGAGCTTAATTGTTCCTGATTTCCTTTTATCTGATTTCACTGCATAGATCCTAAATCTGGTCAATTTTTTTTAATGGCAGATATCATAAAGGAGTTGAGAGCTAAGATTGCTGAGCTGGAAAAGAGCATCGAGACTTATAAGGAGAAAGAGTTGATGAATAATGAAGTATTACATCAATCTTGCATTATACAGATGAAAAAGATGACATTCCAAATTCAAACTTTCCAGCAAGAGTTAAAATCAGAAAAATTGCGTTCAAATAATTTTGAAGATCAATTAAAAACGCTRAAAGAAAGATATACCAAAGTATATATTGAAAATGCTGGAAACTTTAATTGGGCTAAGTCTTTGCAATCTGAGTCCAAAATATCTGAAGAAAAATCCAATGCTTTAAATTTCGAGTTATCTGAATTAAAGGAAAAATATAAATCATTAGCTTTAGTTAATGACGAACAAATTGTCAAAATAAGTAAGTTTGATTTAAAAATAATTCAGTTAAATAAAACTCTGAAGGAAAAAGAAGAAATTTTATACAAACGAGGACAAACTGATCAAACCATCTTTCTAAACAAACCATCTGAATCACGATTTTTTAACCCTCGGGAAGGGTTGGGGTTTGAAAATGCTAAATTTTTAGAAAAAGCTTTAAGATCAGCCCCTACCTTATATGATTCTCAATATATTTTTTGCGGTCCCAATTATTCTGTAAAGTTTACAAAATCTTCTGACGAGGTTGAACAAAAAGAAGACCTTAATGTGAGTCCACTTTGATCAATCTTCAAGATAAACCTTCATATCAACAATGGCAGATTTGGATATAGCATTCAAGATCATCAAGAACATTGAGAGAGAAAGTCAATCCTTACAATATGGTCAAACCTCTCATTTACGTAATCAGATTTACAATAAGCTCTCTTACACTCTAATTACAAAGACAAACCATATTTATATGGTCAAACCTACTAAACATAGTCAAAGTCAAASTCCTATAAGAAAAGTCAAACACGCTGACTTTTACAATTATAGACTATATTTAACTTTCAAGACGAATACAATTAGTACTGATTTTTCAGTCCTAACATTCTCCCC
>NC_037539.1:18485124-18489102 GCF_001531365.2 Cynara cardunculus var. scolymus | reverse complement strand
CGCTTTGAGTCCTTGTTTGAACTTTGAAACATTATGCACAATATGTCAACTTTCAAAAGAAATCTTCAACTTGTAATCTTCAAGTAATCACCTGTTGAGATAGATCTTCTAGCATTCTCCCCCTCGAATGTAGAATCACGGTGATCTACTCTTTTGACAATGTAGAACAGAATCAAAAACGATCTTTAGAAACACTGTACAAGATGTGATCTTCAAAGGATCTTCAGAAAACAAGTGTTCAGTAAACTTTTGTAAAGATGATCTTCACATTCAACATCTCTCAGTCGTTGTAGCACACMAATAATCTTTTTGTAATTATCTTCAGTCGCGCTTCTWTTGAGTCTTTTGCCAACACTGAAGTTACTCCCCCTTGATCTTTGCATCAAATTCATATTCCTTTTCTCAATAGCAAATTGCTTTTTCTCATCGTCTAAAGCCTTTTGTTTTAAATCAATGCTTTCAGACAATTTCTGTAGTTGACTCTGACAATCTTCGGAGATGTCTTTCTTTTCTTTATCATTCTTGGCTCGTTCCAGAATGATAAGTTGCTCAAAATCCGAGATTTGCTTTAGAAGCATYTTTGCGTTCAGCTCGAGAGAGTTAATCTTATTTTCATAAGATTCTCGTTCAGCTCCAAACTTTCTTTCAACTTGAATGAATCTTTTCTTCTCCTTCTCAAACTCTGCTCTTTCCACATTTAAATTCTTTTCAGCTGTCAGATATTTCTCTTTCTCTAAGACTAGTAATTTCTTTAACTCATTCAGATCATTCTCAGACTTATGGAACTTCTCAGTTAAATCCTTTATATCTGAATTGTTCCTTGGAGAGTTCCTCTCAGCAATTAGTTCATTTTGAACCTTTTGGAATTTAGAGAACAGTTCGTTATTAGTCTTAATCCTTGTATTTATCTCTTTATGACATTCCATTCTGACATCATCCAAGGATTTGTTAAGTTTATCTATCTGATATTTAGATTCATCCTTAACTCTTTCTATCCTTTCTTTATGTTCMYGATTCAAAGATTTAATACATTGCTCATTACAATAATTCTGAATTTTATAATCCATAACACTCTTTTCCAACTCGACAATCTTCTCTCTCAACTCTTCTACAATATCTGCCATTTAAAAAAAATGATCAGTTAAGGATCTATGCAGTGAAATCAGGTAAAAGAAATAAGAACAGTTTAAGCTCAAAAAGAATAGAAAAACACTAAAACTGATGAGAATTTATTAAAACGACGAGAAACTGTCAAAAATCAGTAAAAACAGTCAGAACCGTTGAAAACAGTTAAAAACAGTCAAAGACAGTTAAAACTGATAAGAAACAGTTTACGCAACGTAGAACAGTTCAAAAAATTCTCAAACAGTTAAAAGACACACAACAAGATTACAAATACACGAAATGATCCAAAAATAAAATCTAGACACAAACAAAATACAAAACCAAAAAAAAAAAACACAACAAATATAAGCCCAAAAAAATGTCCAAGTCCAAAACAAACTGATTCAAGCCCAAATCAATCGTCCAAAAAATATTGTGCCAGGTAGATGCAAGTTTACAATCAAAAGTCTAAAAACCGAATGCTTGATAAGCCTTTGAGCGATGAAAGTCTACAACATGTCGAAGTTAAATTGTTCCTGTTATGAGTCAGCAATAACACGGCTGTCCAGTTTCAGATATGGCTGAACGAAGAACTGCTGTAGTACTTGCTGTTACAACTCTATTAACACTCTGACCGTTTAGAAAACCTGCAAGCAAAAAATCTGTTAAACAGTTTCTTCTGTAATTGAAATGCAACAGCCTCACTAATAGCAATTAAGCTACCAACTGTTAGTTCTGATTCAGCAAACACACATGGTCCCGCACCCTTTTACTGCTGGTGCTTTTACTCAGCTGACACTACGAGATCTGGTCTGCATACTCCAACCAATTTACAAAACCTGTTCTACAAATGAAGTCCAAACACAACACCCTTTGAACTATTAAAGTATCAATAGTAAGTAATTTGTCACCAAAGAGCAAACAGTAAACAAATTTTAAACTGTATGAACCTGCTGCTGTTTCAGATTTGCTACTGTTTCAAATCTGCTTCTATACAACTTGTTGTTTCAAATCAAAACCAGAAACCAAATGTTGTTGCTTCTGCTGCTTAAACCTTCTTCTCCGATGTTGACTGCAGTCTCTACACCAACAGCTACTGCTGTCTATTCTTGTTGCTGTTTCAGATTTTAAACTCAACAACAACAACCAAATCTGTGTCAAACAACAACTGCTTTCCACTGTTGTTGCTGCTGCACCAAACAGCAATGAATATATCTAATACACTCTTAAAACAGCTTAAAACAGCAACTTAAAATACTCAAAACAGTCTCCTTTTGTGAACACACTAACCTGAAACAAATTCTCAAAAACAGATTAAAGCAATAAGTAAACTAAAAACAAGTCTGTTAAAAGAAATGAATGAAACCAGCTGTTCCAGTACACAAATGACAGCAGTATGGTGTGTGCAATAACAAATAAACACAGAAGGTTCAATTAACAGTCTGCTTAAGTTCAAGCCTGTAATACAGTCAAGAGAAGTCTGCAGTGATACAAGCTAAGTGAACTTCACAATTACAACAAAAAATATGTAACCATTGTGATCATCTGTGTCTTTGTGTCTCTGTGATTCCAGAACTTCAAAATCAAAACAGCAACTCAAAATCACAACAACTTCAAAACTATACTCTAAACAGTCTACTAAACCTGTCACAGCATTAATACGAAACCGAACACTATATGAAACTTAAACCGGACACAATGAGTCTAAACCTGTCACTACTTGAAGCTTAAACCGGATAACACTATGAATGTAAACCTGTCAGCTTGAATGTAAACCGGTCACAACTAGTAGCTAAACCGGACAACACAAGAGTCTTAAACCTGTCCACACAAGACTATAAATCAGACAGCATAAGAGTCTTAAACCTACTGCTGTTTCAGTCCTTACGTTCAAAACAGTCTAAGACTGAATCTTGTACACTCTAAACAAACAATTTAAGAACTAACAGCAATAAGACCTCTAGCAGCAAGAACAATCAACCAAACAGATTACAAACCTGTGTAGTTAAAAGAACAATCACTGTGTTCTAAATCGATGAGTTTGAAATACTTACCAGAGCAATTTAGAAGTCCGATCAATCTTGAGGCTCAAACTATTGTCCAGATGATCGAATCCGGTCAAAAATCCGGTTGAATCCGCTCAAGTTGTGTGCGGATAACTCTCCGCTCAATTAATGAAATCGCAAAATTGATCACTTATCTGATCAAGATGATCGGTTTACATGAACACCGGACAAGAGGTGTTCGGAATTATGTATAAACCGCTCAAAGATAAACCTTGAAATGAAATCGAAATAAACCTGTTGATTTGTGCGGTTGATTTTGTTAAGCTACTAACTTCTTTAGATTTGAGAGATTAAGCAATGTAGAAAAAATGAAGTCGGTCAAGAAGTAATAGACAAAGTAGCCGGACTCTTATCCAGTCAAAATGATGGGCCTTGAATATGGGCTTTTTAAATTGGACGGATTAACAAAAAAATAAGAGATTGAAAATTAAAAACAAATCAAAACCTATCAGAAACACAAAAACAGAAAAACTTTTTTTAAAAAAATGGATCAAAAACACTGGTTTAAAGAAAAAAAATCAAGAACACGAAAAAATTCTAAAACACAAAATCCGATTAAATTTTGATTTAAAATGATCAAATCACAAAAATTTGTGAATAACAAAGATTCACAATTCAATTTCGAGCATTTTGATCTTGTTTTTAACACAAAAACACAAGATTTTACGGAAAAATCGGATCAAAATCTAAAAAAAATGAAGAACACGAAAAAAATCAGAAAAATAACTTCAAAAAATTCTTCAAAAACATGATGATTTCTTATCTGATTTCTTGCAATCCTGCTTTGATACCAATTGTGAGTCCACTT
>NC_037539.1:18483039-18484932 GCF_001531365.2 Cynara cardunculus var. scolymus | reverse complement strand
ATTTACAATAAGCTCTCTTACACTCTAATTACAAAGACAAACCATATTTATATGGTCAAACCTACTAAACATAGTCAAAGTCAAACTCCTATAAGAAAAGTCAAACACGCTGACTTTTACAATTATAGACTATATTTAACTTTCAAGACGAATACAATTAATACTGATTTTTCAGTCCTAACACTTAATCGTCAAAGAAAAGACAAAATGCAAGTTCCGTTTAATTATTCAAAATTAAATGAAAGTTACAAAGATCAAGACTCTGTAGTTTCAACAGATTTTATACATAGTTATTCAAAAGCAGAGCTTGAAGCAAAACCGGTTGAGCCTAAACCTTATATTCCTACTCTTATTTTAGAAAAACAAGTGGCTCAGCTGGAAAAAACTTTAAACGAAGAAAGGCTTTCATTTGATAACCAAAAACAAGAATTTTTAAATAAAATTTAATGAAGAAATTAATTTTTCAAATATTTTAAATTTAGATGTCTGTTTAGATGATGACGTTGATAAGTTTAATTTTACAAATGATTTACCCAGTCATGAAGAATTTATTGTTAAACCAATATGACTGAGGATTCTGACTTACCTTCAGATTTTCAAAATAATTTTGATCACAAACATGTTTCTGAGGATGTTTATTATAAAAAGATTAAAACCAAAAAGAATCCAAAGAAACAGAAGAAGCTTACAAAGAAAAAGAAAGTTCGACATTCTAGTAACTCTGTTAATTTTCTTTTTCCTTATTAAGGTAATGCGTTGAAATTAAAGACTTATTGGAGAGTAAAAGAAGAAGTCAAATCATCTACTTAAATGATTCGAAATTGAATAGTTCTGTAACCAGATATTCAGTTGATGAATTATTTGATATTGGAAATAGTAAAAAATTGTTGTTCTCCGAGTAGAGTAAATGAATTATTTCAGTCTTTTACTTCTTTTAGACCATACCATTTCATGCATTCTGTGCTATATTATGTATCTAAAAGTGCTGAAAAGAAAATATCTTATAGAAATAAATGGTTTGGAAGTTACAACATACCCCAACCCAATACTAACAATATAGGACCCAAGTTCATTTAGGTACCAAAATCTATTTAATCTAGTTTTGCAGGTGTGTCCATTTTGTGCTGATCAGAATATCATTTTAGTGATACACCAATGCAGGGGGAGTTGTAATTTATTCCAAACAAGGCTTCTAAACACCCAGTTTAGGACCCGAGCTTAAATACCGAGGCTTCTGAACATTTCAGTTCAGAACCCGTGCTTTACCGAGTGTGGTTTCTAAACACTCAGTTTAGAACCCGTGTTTAAAATGTTTTGTTTTTAATTTTTGAGCTTAAATGATTCATTACTTAAATCTACTTTTTAGGGGGAGTTTCCTAGAAAGTTCAATAAATGGTTTTGGAAAATGATTTTTTTTGGGTAACGAGTACATTTTCTGAACATGTATTTCCTGAGATTTTACTTGCGTAATTTCTCATCGTACATAACTCCAATACCTGTTTCAGCTATTCTTCAAACTATTATTATCACGTCTCTTATACGAAAATCTTTTTCGGTGATAATACACTCGTTTGTATTCAAYTTTGTTTTCTGATATTTTTTTTTTACATTGATACATATACATTCATTTTTTTTAATATCAGAATTTGTAAACTTGTTCTTACAGATCTTCATTTATTTCTCTCACATACTGAATAATCGAATCGTTGTCGCTTCGTTCTTTTGTTAATTGTGCTTAAAGCCAAATTTTTTGATCAACTTTTATCTGATCATTGCGCTTTCAAGAAATAATATTTTTGATCAATCATTGTGATCAAATGTGCATAACGCAATATTTTAGGAGGGACTGAGTGCTTATCAGAAATACCTCTATGGAATGTCAAAACCGACAGA
>NC_037539.1:18476300-18481829 GCF_001531365.2 Cynara cardunculus var. scolymus | reverse complement strand
TCTTGAAAGTTAAATATTGTCTATAATTGTAAAAGTCATCGTGTTTGACTTTTCTTATAGGATTTTGACTTTGACTTGTGTTAGTAGGTTTGACCATATAAATAGTAGGTTGTCTTTGTAATTGTAATAGAGAGAGCTCATTTTGTAAGATTCTATACGAAATATATAACTTTGACTTATTTGAATACTTTGACTTTTCCTCTCAATGTTCATATGAATATTCTTGAATGCTATATCAGATCTGCCATTGTTATGAAGCTATTATGAAGATTGATCATTGAAAGTGGGACAAACAATTAGGAACTGCAGAGTGAATGATTCATCGGCCGGTAGATCGTTTTTCATCATTGCGTTTTTGATGAAGAGAGCGAGGAACCTCGGGAAGAGAACGGATGTCAATGGTTTTCCTGTGGCCTTGAGCTTGCACTTCTTGATTACCGCTGCATAGATCTCGTTGTAGATGAGAAAAGCATAGTCCAGTGGTAGGTTGAAGAAGAGGCCATACATGATAGTCATTATATTGATGTTGCCCTGATCCATCGATCCCAGATTGCAGGTCAGGGCTCTATTCAATATGGAAAAGAACATATTCCACATTGGAGGCAAGAATTGCCTCTTGAAATCAGAGGCATTGCATAGGTCACGATTGTAACCTAGCATTCGGATGAAGCGGAGGATGTCGGAGCTTGTCGGTGGCTCGGCGTAGTGGTCAATGCCAAGTTCTTGGCGTGTGGGAATGAGAAGGACGTTTGAGACCTTTGCTCGTGAGATCTTAACGGAGCAGGCCATGTCGTTTCGGGCGTCTATATCCCCCATGATTCAACGGCTGTCGGGGATAAACTCACAGGTCTGCCAGTACTGTTGGATGTACTTGAGAGGTACACCATTGTCGATTAAGGTCAACTCCGGTTGGAGAATACAGTTCTGAAAAAACTCTATCATGATTGTAAATCTGTCTTCAAATAGGTTGGTTCGAAGGTCGGTCACGTGGTTGTTTGGCTTGATCGAGAGGAATACCAGTGCACGGCTGTCAGCGCCGGTTGATTGCACATGGCTGTCGTTGTTGTTTGATTCGTGTGAGGTGAAAGAAGCCATTGTTAGGAGAGTTGCAGGTTTTATGTTTTGCTATTCGTCTTTGTTCTTAGAAGGTTTTGGAAGCGTAAAGGAGAAAGTGTTGGAGAAGAAGGGTATTTATAGGTAGAGAATGGGAAAAGGTTATGAAGGAATAATATATTAAAAAGGGTAATGATTATGGTGGGAGACGTTTGGCAAAAAGGTGATTTGGTGGGGATCGTGGGCCGTCTTGACGGTACTATGCCATTAATGTGGGAGGACATGTGTCATCATGGGGAGGGTGGATGGGTAATTTGAAAAGGTTGTTGGGGAACAGCCTGTAAATGTGGCAGGCTTTTGTGTAAGATGACGTTTGGATTAGTCACAAAAGCTGCAATTTTGTATAATCTTTAAAAAGTTTTCAATTAAGATGGGTTTTTGGATGAAATTTATTTTGTCATGGAACCAGAGGAGCTCTGGTTGGTCATGACTCATTGGGTGAGGAACCAGAGGTCTCTGGTTGGGAGTGATGAACAAGTTCATCGATGAAATGTTGGGCTGTATGAATAATAAGCCTTGGTTAGACAAAGCAGAGGCTCTGTTTAAACATGGACAACCGATTATGTAGAACTAGAGGGGCTCTGGTTGCATACACATGTTTGATTCATCATTTATCTAGCATTTTGGTGTCCAGAGGCTCTAGATAGTAGAACTAGAGGCTATGGGATAGAAAATGCATATTTATGCAATGAGAACTCTTTATGATGAATGAAAAGCTCCCCCTCAAATGATGCATGGGGATGAGATTTGAGATTAAAACTTCCCCTAGAACCAATAGGGAGGTTCATTTTGATGACCAGAAGCTCTGGTCTATACAACCAGAGGCTCTGGTTGTGAAAGATGATGAAAAGTGATATGAAATGTGGCTAAGTATGAGAATGGATATGAAAGTGAGTGGGTCTTTGAGACCAGAGGGCTCTGGTTCCAAAGACAACAAGTCCAGAGGCTCTGGTTGTAAAGATGATGAAAATAGGTATGAAAGAATGGTGAAGTATATGCAAAATGCTATGAAAGATGGAGCCTTTGAGACTAGAGGGCTCTGGTTGCGAAGGCGATGCAAAGAAATATGAAAAATTGGTTATGTGCATGTATGTGGGTGATGAAAGGATGTGCCTTTGAGACCAGAGGGCTCTGGTTCCAAAGGCTTTGAATCCAGAGGCTCTGGTCTTTAGAACCAGAGGCTCTGGTTATGAAAAGAGTACTTAGTGAAAAAGTTCACAAAGTATTGGCTTTGGACTAGAGGTATCTTGTTCCAAAGGATGATATATAATGATGTGGTTTCATGAATGAATGACTAAGGAAGTCCAAGTTTGAGACCAAAGAGCCTCTGGTTTCAAAGAATTGGAATCCAGAGGCTCTGGTCTATACAATGAGAGGCTCTGGTTTGGAGGGGAATACTTGGTGAAAAATACCAAGTATTTGTTTTGGACCAGAGGTCTCTGGTTCAAAAGGCGATGAAAAATTTGCCAAAAAAAAATAATTAAGTGTTTCTAAATGGCCAGAGGCTCTGGTCTTTACAACCAGAGGCTCTAGTTTAGATTACTTGTAGTTAATGGCTTTTATACTATATATCACTTAGAGGCATTACCATGAGATATTGAGGATCTCTGGTTTCAAACAAATGATTGCCTCTAAGTGGTGAGATTTAGCATACCCATCTTGCTGACTAGGAATAAAAATCTTTTCTCATCAAAAGCTTTTGTGAAAATGTCAGCAAGTTGAATCTCAGTGGGAATAAAGTACATCTCTATATTACCTTTTTCAACATTGTCTTTTAGAAAGTGGTACCTTACATCGATGTGCTTGTTCTTGGAATGTTGTACAAGATTAACAGAGATAGCTATTGCACTCTTGGAGTCACAAAGGATTGGTATCTTTTTATATTGAAAGCCATAGTCCTTAAGCTGAGTCTTCATCCAGAGAACTTGTGAACAACAACTAGCAGCAGCAACATATTTTGCTTCTGCTGTAGAGGTTGAGACACAATTCTGTTTTCTGGATGTCCAACTTACCAGCTTGTCCCCCAAGAGTTGACAGCTTCCAGACGCACTCTTTCTATCAAGCTTGCACCCTGCATGATCTGCATCTGTATAGGCTATTAGATCAAAGCCAGAGTTCTTAGGATACCAGAGACCCAATGAAGGGGTTCCCTTAAAGTATCTAAAGATCCTTTTGACTGCAGAGAGATGAGATTCTTTAGGATTGGATTGATACCTTGCACAAAGACATGTAGCAAACATAATATCTGTTCTATAAGCGGTCAGATACAGGAGTGATCCAATCATACCTCAGTAGGTTGTTACATCCATAGACTTGCCTGATGGATCAGCAAATAACTTAGCTCCTGTAGCCATAGGTGTTCTCATCGATGATGGATTTGAAAGAGAGTATTTCTTCAGAAGGTTAGTCACATACTTGGACTAATTAATGAAAATCCCTTCTGAAGTTTGTTTTATTTGAAGACCAAGGAAGAAACTAAGTTCTCCCATCATACTCATTTCAAATTTGTTTTTCATCAACTCTGAAAATTTTTCGCAATGTTTTGCATTTGTAGAGCCAAATATGATGTCGTCCACATATATTTGTACAAGTAGTATGTCACCTTTATACTTCTTGAGAAAGAGGGTTGTATCGATTGTACCTTTTTCGAAGCCATTGTTGATGAGAAAGGTGGATAGAGTTTCATACCAGGCCCTGGGTGCTTACTTCAGCCCATAGAGGGCATTGTCCATAAAGTAGACATATTCTGGATGTTTTGGATCTTCAAAACTAGAGGGCTTGTTAGCGCTATTATTCACTTCTTGTAAAAGTATGAAAAAGTATTCTGCAAGTGTTGACAGAAGGGTATCTTCCACAGAAGACAACAGAGGACTAGCAACAGAAGTTGTTTCATCGTGCAAGTAAAGTGTAACAGAACCTCTGATGTCTCTCACAGAGGTTCTGGAAAATGGTCCTCTGGCAATAAGATCATACAAGTCAATTACAGCAGAGCCTCTAAGATGGTTCACAGAGGGTCTGCGGATTAGTCTTCTGTGATGATCCTGTTCTACTGTTTTTCAAATGTTGTTTGCTGCATATGCTTCTCACGTGACTAGGATTTAATAGACTTTATTTGGACGGCTTAGATGATTTCTCTCTTTTAAGATCTTGTCAGTAAGGTCGTTAGGGACTAGTATAAATAGCAGCTTAGGCCTTTGTAAATTGTGTGCTTCCGTATTATAATCGTCTATTTTCAATTGAATGAATTGAAAAACCTTTGAAGCTATTTTCCTGTGTTCATCTTCTTCATCATATTAACTGTGTGTTCTTGGTTTAATTACTCTGTTCTGTTCTTATCATTGTTTCCGCTGCACTGTAATCATCCTAGAGTTCATTCAGAGTAATAGATCAATATCAAAGCTGAATTTACAGGTCCAACAATTGGTATCAGAGCAGGAATTGAATTCTTRTTCGATTAATTCTGTTTTTGGTATTAATCTGCATTTTCTAAAACACCAGTCTTCTTCAGGTTACCCTGTTTTACTCTATTAAATCAGCTTCATCTTATTCCTATTTTTCTTCTTCTAATTTCAATGGCGAACTTGGCCAATACCTCGTTCATGAGCACTGGTTCTCAATCAAAACCTCCCACTCTTATCCGTGAGGAGTATCCACAATGGAAGGTGCAAATGATCAACTTTTTAGAGGGAATTCACCCTAGAATATGTGAATTTCTTTACAATCCTCCTTATATGCCAATGAATTTAATTCCAAGAGTTCCAGCTACTGGCACAACTCCTGAAATTCCTGAGCATTATGAGCCAATACCTATTGCTAACTGGAGTGATGAAGACAAGATACTGGTTGATTTAAGCACCAAGTGCAAAAGGTTGTTAATCATGGCAATACCTCACGAGATCTTTAAATGTATTGATCACTGCCAACTGTCCATGGATATTTGGGCAGAATTGGAAAAATAGATTGAAGGAGGTAAGAAAACACTCAAGAACAATCGAGCCATTTGCATTGATGAATACCACAGCTTCAAGGCTAAGGAGGGTGAATCCCTGTCGGACACATACTCCAGATTAAACACCTTAATTAGCAACTGGAAAAGGTATGGAGTAATGAGAACGGCAGATGACAACAACTCTATGTTCTTGAAGAGCCTTGGAATTGAATGGATGCACCTAACCATGTCTATGAAGGCCACCTTGGATTTGGAAGTTTGGACTTTGGCTGACTAATTTGGTTCTCTTAAAAGTCAAGAGCCTCAAGTTCTACAAGTGAAGAAGAACTATGGTGGTCCGCTTGCTCTGGTTGCAGAGGATGGCAGCTCTGGAAAAAAGAAGAAGAAGAAGAAGAAGAAGAAGAAGAAGAAGAAGAAGAAGAAGAAGAAGAAGAAGAAGAAGAAGAAGAAGAAGAAGAAGAAGAAGA
>NC_037539.1:18474975-18476200 GCF_001531365.2 Cynara cardunculus var. scolymus | reverse complement strand
ACAAAAGCTCTTGATGAAAAACGTTTTTTATTTCTAGTCAGCAAGATGGGTATGCTGAATCTCACCACTTAAAGGCAATTATCTATTATCCATCGATTCTCAATATCTCATGGTTATGCCAATAAGTGATACAATAACAAAGCCACATATTCTCTAAGTATCTTAAACCAGAGCCTCTGGTTCTAAAGACCAGAACCTCTGGCCATATATAATGACTTAGATTTTTTGGACAAAATTTTTCTTTGCAACCAGAGCCCCTCTGGTTCAAAGCAAATACTTGGTAATTATTATCAAGTACTTTTTCTCCCTCCCAGAGCCTCTGGTTCCAAAGACCAGAGCCTCTGGTTCCAACCTGTACTTGCTACGTGTTCTTATCTTTACAATCAGAGCCTCTGTTTCTAAAAACTAGAGCCTCTGACTTAAGATTCTTTGAATGCAAGTTAACCATTTCCTTTCCATCTCCCTTTTCATATCATTTTTTTCAACCAAAGCCTCTGGTTCTAAAGACCAGAGCCTCTGGACTCCATCCATTGCTTCTCTTATTTTTCCTTCACTCTTGAAACCAGTGACCCTCTGGTTTTATTGGTAACCAGCGATCCTCTGGTTCAAAGCAAAGACGTGGTAATTTCAACCAACTCCTTTCTTTCTTCACAACCAGAGCCTCAGGTTCTAAAGACCAGAGCCTCTGGATTTCATATCCTTTGAAACCAGAGCCCTTCTGGTCCTTGCTCACTAAAATCTATTTTATGACCAAGTGTTTCCATTCAACCAGAGCCTCTGATTCAAAGTCTTTGCAACCAGAGTTCCTCTTGTCTCAAAGACTATTTGCTCATCACACAGCCATATTTGATATCATTTTTTTCTTCATCCTTCACAACCAGAACCTCTGGTTTCTAAAGACCAGAGCCTCTGGATTCAAAGTCTATGCAACCAGAGCCCCTCTGGTCTCAAAGACATTCTTTTTCCATAACCATTTTATTTCATCATTCATTTTCATCATCCTTCATAACCAGCGCCTCTGGTTGTATAAACTAGCGCCTCTGGTCATCTCCAATGTAAACTCCTTATTGTTTCAAGGGGGAGTTTTTACATTTCATATCTCTATGCAACCTTTGAGGGGGAGCAAAAGTTTACATTAGTAAACTTGCATTTTCCATCCAGAGTCTCTAGTTCTACTATCCAAAGTCTCTGGTTTTATAAAATGCTACATACATTTATATTACCA
>NC_037539.1:18470901-18471805 GCF_001531365.2 Cynara cardunculus var. scolymus | reverse complement strand
TCCACATCAACCATGCCACCACACCCTCAAGCCTCCACCTCATCAATAGAGTTCGCCACCAGGGCGGACTTACAAGCTCTGTCAAGAGCACTGGTCTCCTCCTTCAACGAGATCAGTGCTAAGTTTGTTCATCGAGCCATCCAACCAACACGGGCTCTCACTACAACGCTGGTCGATGAACAACAACGAACTTCAACTCTCCTCCACGTGATGAAGGAGACCACCAGAAAGGCAGCCCTGAGGGCGTATCTTTAATCCCTCAGAAAGAACAAAAAGAAGAAGAGGTCGCATGCCTCATGCTCGAGCAGCCGTCTGCAGAAACGACGAAGACACGATGACCAAGACCCTGATGATCATGGCCTTGGCCCTCGTGAGGGGGAGACAACGGCGGGTGCACATGCAACACATTCCGCTGCACCACAACCATCATCCACTCAACCACAATTCCCAACAGAACCCATCGAGTTGAGCTCTGCATCCGATGAAAAACCCACTACCCCTCCAACATAAACAAACCTACCCTTAACCCCTTCACCAACACCTCGCCCAACTCATCCATTCATCATCTCCACATCACCAGAACCCACAAACCAACCTACCCCACCCACATTACAAGAACCTATAAACCAACCTCCTTCACCCACATCACCAGAACCCACAAACCAACCTACTTCACCCATACAATCAGAGCCTACAACAACCCAACAACCAGAACCTATAACTACCCTTCCTTCATCACCCCAACAACCAAAAGAAACCCATGAACCTGAAACCACCCAAACAACCAAAACACAACCCATGGTGCAAGCGGATATTCCCTCCTCCTCGGCCCAACCTCCATAGAGCCTAGTGGACGAAATACTTCAGAACATGGAGTCAATGAGGAGAAGACCTCAAGTGCCTA
>NC_037539.1:18422476-18469183 GCF_001531365.2 Cynara cardunculus var. scolymus | reverse complement strand
TTCGTAAGACAGACTACTCAAGATCCTCGAGCTGTCTTTTAGAACGAGGGTATAAGAAGAATCTTAGACTTAAAAGTCAAGTCCTTTGCCAACAGAGCTATTCGCTACATCGAGTTCAAAGTGGAAAGAACTCATAGGGAAGTTAGCGTATTCAACGAAAATGACCTTATCAACCTCAATCCTTATGACTTGATAGAGCTATATGGTTACACGGCTCAGCGGCAAGATCATGGTATAAGATTTGGTATGGCTAACAGAGCTATTGTCAAAACGATGGAGTCCCTGGTAAACCTTAGAGCCAAAAGCGATTTTGAGATTGCATTAAGATTAGGCATTGAGAGATTGTCCTGCGGTCCACCAGATGAAGATTTCCAGGGCCTGCAGGAGATACGTTCTGCTTCAGTCTTGACTCAACCTCAACTCGGACTTGTTTACAAGAATGAGCTTGGGGTTAAAAAGTTCTTTAGAATGTCTGACGCCTTCAAGTATTCAACAGAGACACTTGAATGGTTTCAGAGAAWCATTAGAGACAGACTGGGCAGAAGTCACGTGCCAAGGGAAGAGGGAAAACATCTCATTCAAGAAATCTCAATAGTGATTGCATACAGAAGATTACTCTTGCGCTTCCGAGAAATATACTTGGCTAATCCTTGAAGAGATGAATGAATTTTTTTTTGCCTTGATGTACATTTGTTTTCAGTCTTGTACAGAATTCATCATCCAATGAAAACTTGGAATTTGATGTTTCTTTAGATTAGTGTATGTTCTTCATGTGATTAGATTAGACTTTGTTATTTCATTACTTAGGGGGAGATTGTTAGATCCCATAGTGCAAAGTGTAAAAAGTAATGAAAAACAATAAGTGATGAAGAACAAGAAGACCGATGAAGAGATCAAGGCAGAAAAGACTAAGTCTGAATCGATGGAAAGACTAACCAGAGCACCGATGGAAAGACTAACCATCGAACCGATGGACCAAGTACAACCAGCGGATCGATGGATGATGCGATGGAAAGTGTATTCATTGATGCGATGGACAGACTAACACTTAGAAGGCTTTCTAAGTATTCATCCAAGCGTGCAATGAAGATTTAAAGAGAAGGATGAAATCATCACATCAATAATGACAGCTGGAGATGACGCATCAACAGCTAGATTTATAGTTTATCTTGTAAACAATGATTATCCATGTAAAAGATAAACATTATCTATTAGCTAGAATATTTGCTAGAAAGTAGTAATAGTTAGTTATCTTAGCATTAGCTAACTAGTATAAATAGACGACTAGGTCTATTGTAAAAAGCGCGCATATGTGAAAAATCCTCTTAGTGTTTTACGTTTTATTATTAATAAAGTAAAACCTTTGAAGCTCAAATTGTTCTTTAATATTCATATATTAATTTTGAGTCTTCTTAACTTTCTTCATAAAATAATTATAATTTGGTTATTCGTAACTAAATTATAAGTGTTATTGAGAGATCTGGGATCAACATAATATGTTATAAATAACGAATGTTCGTATTACTTGACTTTTGTATACACAAGAAAAAGACGACGTGCCATCGACCGTTGTGGAATTGTTCGATTACACGCATAAGAAGAGCTCGAGTGGAGATGCCGCATCTAGGGATTCTGGAGGGTACGTGACCTCTAAGTGTACCCAGGTCATGGTAAGTATCTGTCAATTTTGATGTTTATAATTGGATGCGTAGCTATGTATCTAGGTTGGGCAAACATTCAATTTGTTTAAATTAAAATCTAGTTTGGGTTGCCATTTGTTGGGCAAACTTTAGGATTGTTTAAGTTAGAAATTTCGTATGTATCAATATTTAGTTTAGGTTGCCATTTGTTAGGCAAAACATTATGATTGTTTAAGTTAGAAATTTTGTATGTATCAATATTTAGTTTGGGTTACCATTTGTTGGCAAATGTTAGGACTGTTTTGGCTACAAATTCCGTATGTATCACTATTATTTTGTCTAGAAACGTCCCATTTACGGCCGTCATGTTGTCAAAATTGACTTGTAATCTTTTTTTAAACCATATATAAGATGATTATTCAACGGGTCTCATCCAATGATATGACGATGATCCCTCCACCTATCTTTTAGTTGATAAAGAGGTGTGAGAGCAGACAGTTGGGGGAAGCAAGAAAGGTCGTCTATTTGGGTTTGTATACAACCAGGATCCTAATTGAGTCTTGACTAGGAACTACCCACAAGGTGGTCCATCGTCTTTAGAGAGTCAGGTATGTGCCTCTTTTTCTTTGATGATGTTTGTTGATTTAGTTTATAATTCATATTAAATATTATAACGTTTTCTTTATTTTATAGAAAATTGAAGCCTTAAGGACGAATTTAGACATTTACAGGAAGAAAATCAGCGCCGATGGACCGAGGAAGATGAGTGACGACAGGAAGAGGAGGAGCGACAAGATAAACAACTTCAATATATGGCTGCTTTGGTCAGACAACCTCATCAATCTCGACATTTCCCCCTACCATAGAATTGAATATAGTCTGTTTGTTTGGAACAATTTAGTTTTTGTTTGGAACAATTGTGTGCTACTTTATATTGGTCGGGATAATTGTTGTTTAGTTTAACGTATGATCTTTAATTGCATTTCATCTTTTTAGCATTTTTTTAATATTTTACAGATTTACAGGGTTAAATACAGATTTTGAATATATAATGGAAAAATAATTTTATATGGTGGATTACCGACGGGTTTATCCGCTAGAAAGAATTAAAATATTTAAAGAATAAAAATAATTACTTAAAAAATAAAATAAGTTTTCGGCGGAAGTATTCGTTGGAAATATTTAAAGAATAAATAATTATTTTAAAAATAAAATCAATTTTCCAGCGGATAAATTTACTGGCGGATTTCCGCCGGTAATTTAATTCATTTTTTTAAAAAAAACTTTAATATTTTCTTAATTTAATCAAGAATTTTTAAATAAATCGGGGTAAAATTTCTGGCGGCCGGAATCTGCTGGAAAAAAAGAAAAGCCACCGGTAAATTTGCCAAAAAAAATCACTAGCGCCTATTTTTCCGGCGGTGTAATATTCTGGTTGTTATTTCAAGTTTATATATATATATATATATGTACGGATATATGTGTATTTGTGTAATATTTATGTTGGAAATTAAAAATTTATTAATTTTAAAATAAAAGGGGGAAGGTCGGCTGGTTGTGCCTACCCACCACCTCTCCTCCTTCTTTCTTATGTATATATAGAATTTTGGGAAGAAGGAAAGGTACACACACATACAATATTTAGAAAGTTATTCTCTGAAGAATTAGAAGGATTGCACAGGAAGAAGAGGATTTCAAAGGCTTTGATTCTCAATTTTCTAAAGGTGAGTGTATTAAGAGCTTTGGATATGAATTTCTTACATACAGTTTGATAAGCATTTGGAACTGGTTATTATGAATTTTGTTGCATTTTATGAGAGTTTTTGTTTAAACCGTCCAAGTGTTGTCCTGATTAATATCCGGATAAATAAACCGCTCATGCCTTGTCCGGAGTCTTCCTAAACCGGCCAAGAGGTGACCGGATATCAACTAAACCGGCCAAGAGGTGATCGGATATCAGTTAAACCGGCCAAGAGGTGAACGGATATTGTGTAAACCGTTCAAAAGATTTAGGTGATGTATTGACCGGATTGTTTTAAACTGGTCAAAGGTTGAATCATGTATTATCCGGTTTAATTTAAACCGGTTAACATTATAAGTGAAGTATTGTCCGAATTTGTAATCCGGACAAAGTTGTTAATTTAATTTCAAGTGTTAAGGTTGACCGGACTTGTAATCCATACAAAATTGACCGGACTTCAAGTTCGGATAAAGAGTTAGAAAATATTTTGAAATAGCGGTGTAACCGCGAGAGAGATGAAATGGCGGTGTAACCGCGAGAGAGTTGAAATGGCGGTGTAATCGCGAGAAACATAAGTATGCTTATGTTTCAGAACAGGTTTGATTCTAAACTGATTGTTTGGAATGTATATTGTTTGTATGAGATTTATACACTCACTAGACCTTTTTGGTCTAACGCTCAGTTRTTGGACTAACCTGTTTTGCAGATCAGCGTACTTTGCAAGACAAAGGCAAGGGGAAAGTTTAGATGATGATATTATTTGTTTCATATATGTATTAAAAATACATTTTGTTAGTCCATGTTTTGTAATAATACTATGTTTAGTATTATGAGCATGATGATGTAAATTATATGTGAACATGGGATTATGAGAGTTGTTACAGGCGGCTCAATCCGCCAGAAATGTTGTCCTGTTTGGTAGTGTGTGTGTGTGAATCATGTATGATTTGTATATGAATCATATATGATTTTGTATAATAAAGACATTTTTTCTTGTTTTCTTAAATAGTTAGCGTTATCGTTTGAACCTGCCCACACACATATGTGTTGGTTTTAAATGTCCAAGACACAACGCGTAACGATATGGCAAATAACACATAAACCTATAGGGTCACTTACAGAGCAAATAATCAATTACATATTTGAATATGATTAACATATGTTCAACCCAATTAAATATTAGAAATTTTAGGTGAAATATACATTGCAATAATTATGCTGCAACGAAGTATTATATATATATATATATATATCAATTATTATTTAGATGAAATAATAATGTTATAGCAGTTTATATATTACAAGTTAAATTTGATAGTTGTAACTTAATCATGTATTATAAAAAAGTAAGCATTATGTTAGAACCCTATTTGTAAAAGTGTAAGTAAGAAGCTTCTTACTCTAGTCAGATAAGACTTAATCTTTGAAGCTGTCTGGACCAAGAGCTTCGATGTAGAGGTCACGAAGAGATAGATCTCTCTCGTACACAGAGCAAGAACCTCGCATGCAGAGCCCGTGCTCAAACAGAAGAAGATCAAGTCTTAAGCGTCAAAAAGATTAAGAACTTGATACAGAGCTACCTTTCCAGACCCAGAGCCTCTGCACTATACATGCAACGCCCCTGAGTCTCATACGCCCTTAGTTTGCGCACAAGTGGTTCCAGTTTATCTTCATTTCTCCATCCAAAATCTGACACGTATGCATAAACGGTTCCACATTTCAAGGAACGTGGAGGCAGAAGACTCTGAACAAGAAGTCAGAGATTGAAGCCTAGAATATAGTAGATTCTATTTGTACTTGGGGGTATAAAAGGAGGTCTCCTCCTTGGGTTTAAATGACTCGAATTGTCAAATTCTTATAGGCTCCTATTATAGAGAATTCTTGTGAGAACTAGTTCATAGTTGAGAGTTTACTTGTAATCTCTTTTACGAATAAAAGCAACCGATTTGTTCATTCTTGTTTACGTTCTTATCTTTTTTTTTTTATCAAATATGTTAACCATTTCAGTATCAGAGTAGTCGCTTCCATTCTTACTCTGTTCTTTGTTGTGTTTATTGATACTTAATAGGATACTAGGTTCCTACAAATGGTATAAGAGCCTGTGAATCAAGGAATTGGTTAGTCGATCTAAATCCAAAAAGGATAATCTTCGTTGTTGGTTGATTGTTTTTGCGAAAATATTTTCCATTCCAGATCTTAGATCTCATATTTTTCTTGAAAAACAACCACTTTAAAATCGTGTTCTTCGAGTTTGCTAGTTTTAACTTCAGTTTTTTCTTGAATCTTCAAACATTCTGTCTTTTACTCTCTAAAGCATTTTTAAGAATGTCAAACCAATCCTGAAACTCCATGTACAGTGTTGGTTCTCTCACAAAACTTCCTACTCTTATTAGGTATGAATATCCCCAATGGAAGATTAGAATGATAAACTTCTACGAAGGTCTCGACCTTGAGCTTTATGAATCAATCAAAATAGACCCTTTGTGCCCATGACCTTAATTCCTAGGATTCCTCCCTATGGCAAATATTGTCAAAGTACCTGCAAGGCATGTACCCAAAGAACAAAGAGATTGGGACGATGAGGAAAAGATAAGGGTGAAATTGATGAAAAAGCCAAAAGGCTTTTAATCATGGTCCTCCCAAACGAAATCTTCCATTCTCTAGATGCCACACACCGCCCGTCACACTATGGGAGCTAGCCATGCCCCAAGTCGTTACCTTAACAGCAAGGAGGCGGATAAAGGACTCGACTTGGTTTAACAACAACTACCTAATATTCGGGAGAGCCTTTACTTGAACCCATACGTGTTTCTGCAGGTCTTACTTAAAGTTCTTTTCGTTCTAAGAGGTGGAATAAAATAACCCGGTTGAAGATTTATGGGATCAATTGGCCAATCTGCTTGAAGGTGGGATTAAAATGAAAAAGAATAGACATGCTCAATGTTTAAATGAGTAAAACAGTGTTCATGCCCTCCACAAAGAGTCTCTTGAACAGACATCATCGGTTCAATACTCTAATTAATAAGTGTAAGAAGTGCGCTGTGATTAGAACACAGGAAGAGAATAATATGCTCTTGTTGAAAAGATTGAATGACGAATGGGAAACCTTTCTATGTCCCTCCAAGCTAACCAATATTTGGAGCAGTGGACGTTGCATGATGTCTATGCTACCTTGAAGCTCAAGAGAAAGATGTACAAAAGAACAAGGTCTCTCTGGGCGGACCTTTGGCTTTGGAAGAAGGGGGAAGAAAGCTCTTGTGATAGATAGAGATGATGAAGACAGAGCATCAAGCTCTGAGGATATTGACATAAGTGCGTTTGCACATTCCTTGGCCCTCATCACCAAGATGTTTTGGAGGAAGTTTGGGAGAAAAATTTTCGATAAGAGAGGAAACAGAAGTGAAAGAGGAAAGGACAGAGGATATGAGCCAAAGAACCCTCCTTCACAAGTGATAAAGAAGGAGGAATAAAAACTTGAGAAGAAGAAGTGGGGAGTTAGATGCTTTAGGTGCGGTAGAATGGGTCATTTCTCGAAAGAATGCAAAGGCCTCTTGTTAAGGACAAGTTTTACTATAAAAACAAATACAAGTACAACTGAATCTGACTTTTGATGAGAATTGGATCTCTGATTTAACTTTTGATGAAGAACACCAAGGCCACTTCTACGGAATGGCTGTTGAAAATGATACATAAGAGTCTGGATCCGACTTTGACTGTCAGGTATGTTCTACATCTGGTTATTCCCATTCAAAACTAGAGCAAAACATCTCTACGTTAACTCAAGATTTCATTAAACTACAACAGAAGCTCTCAGATGAAAAAGAAAAGAGAAACTTTAGAAAACCAAAAGAACCTTTTTCAAAGTGAGACAGAGCTTCTGACTGTAGAAAAAGAGGAGCTCTTTGTGGAAAAGGAGAAAATTTTAAAAACTAAACTCTCCATAGAGAATGTTTTAAAAGCAGAGTGCTCTGAGCTTTAGAAGACCATACAAAAGAAAGATAAGGAAATGGTAGAGAAAGAGCATGATAGATTAAATTCCTTAGCCCTCAAAAATTATTTTCAAAAAGAGAGGGAATTCTTACACTAGAGCTTACGAAGAAAAGAGCTCTTGATTAAGAAATATTAAGATGCTCAACAGGTCTACGAAAAGATAAATTCTCAATAGGACAAAACAGGACTAGGCTATACAGACCTAGACCTAACCTGGAAGAATAAAACCTACTCTTGAATCTGTCTTTCGTTTAGGGGCAGAACAAAAACTTGATTTTCCTGCTTTGCCTAAAACATCACCATTTAAAAGAGTCAAACTTGAAAACGGGTCCAGAGCAAGAAAACTCAATTTTAAAACCATCTCTTACACTTCCAAAAGTATGCATGAATCAAACCAGTTGACCTAAAATGCATACAGAAGACAAAAGAGATTTTTAGCTTTGGCACCCACAATCATGAGCTTTCAAAGCAACAAGGTGATGAAGTCAAACCTGAACCAAAAGAGATTAAGAATACTTCTAAAGATGATATTTTCAAAACTCTAGAACCAAGTTTGATGGAAGAGTTTACAGAGAAGGCGAGACAAGTTTGTGAGCAAGATCTGCTTAAGGCTTTGAAACATCCCTCTGTATCTGCGCAAAATAATCCAGAAGAAAATTCCAGAGGAACTGTTGAATGTTCCACGTCTATGCAAAAGAAGGACAAAGGCGTTGATACATTTCTATAGAAATCTCAAGATCCCAATGAAAACACCACCACTCAGAGTCGAAAAAGAGACTTTCTCAACTCTGACTCTGAATTAGATGCTGACTCGAGTACTGGTCGATTATATTTCACACCTTTAGACTAGTGAAATTGGGCCACAAAGCAAGTATACAATACGGCCCAATGTCGTCTTTCCAAGTAATAAAGTGGTGCAAGTACCGGAATATCATCCATGGAGATTGTAGCCAAAGTTAAATAAGAGTCCAATGAAAGAGATGATTTCAGATAACGATTTTGAAGACTTTTGTTTGATATTAAAGGTAAATTAAAACATAATATAGATTATATAAAAGAGGCAAGGGTGTAAGACTTAAGGTGAGACCCAAACACAAATTCCAGTAGCCAATGCTATAGAAATGCTATAGCAAACAGTGTTGCGAAACTAAGTTCCACCATCTAATTTGAAGGCATTCCTCTCGGACTTCACCATTGCACTATATTATAGCTTTCCACCCATATCTCTATGTGGTGTCCGGACCAGGGATAGTGACACGATGGTGTTTTCARAATATATGGATAAACAAATCTCTTTGTTAAAAATCACTCTCTCGAGTCGATTCCCATATCATTCAAGTTGGTGTGTTCTTGATAGTTCATCTCTGAATCTATCACACTTTGACACTTTCGAAGAGTGACCAACCAATCGGGAGTTAAGATTGAAAAACGTAAATGACAAGTCTCCTTGTCGGCAACTTTCTCAAGTCTACCTCTCATGTCATCCAAGTTGACGTGCATTCAATGGCTTATCTCTAAGTCCATGGCACTTTAACACTTTCAAACTGATCAACCCGTCACGAAGTGTGCTTGGTTTTATAAAAACTCGAATGAAACAATGGAACGTCATTTACGAAAACACTTAGCTACTTTCGTTTGGTTTGAAAATCTCACCTTTCCGTCTCACACCCAAACTATAAAAGCTTAGATACTCATAACGGAAAGTAAAGTACAAGAAAAATAAATGACAGAAAGTAAAAACATAAACGTAAATTGCGTAAAATAAATGACAAGAAAATAAATAACGAGAATGTAAATGACGGGAATGTAAATTGCGGAAATTTAATAACGGAATGTAAATGACAATAATCGTAAAGGAACATAAAATAAAGAACAAAAAATAAAAGACGAGAATCTTAAAGAAGAAAAAGATGAAGAACTAAAGAGATTACTATAAATCACCCTAGGAGAGGGTTGATTTTAAAACTAGAGAGTGTTTTGATGGATAAATGGATGATGAAAATGGAACCCCAAGCCCTCCTTTTATACTCAAAGGGGGCACTAAAAGACAAAAAATTAAAATATACTTAAGGGCTAAGCATCCAAAGTTAATTTACAAAGTAACAAAAGAGTAACTAAAAGTACATTAGCCTAACCAAAGTCTAAACTACATATTTTTAACCAAAAACTCACCTTTTACAGCTGTCTTCCACTAGTACAAAAAGACAGCGTCTTAACCATTAAGCACTCGAAAAAGCAACATATTCATCAGATCGACGCTGCACCAATGCTGTAGCATCCTGTTGTTTTCACAAAAACTCCTCATTAGCTTCATATAAGAGTACCAACAAGTCAACCACAATATTTAACTTCATAATAAGAAATGTATAAAGAATTAAATAAAAATGACTCAAAGTGAGAATGAAAGGAAATTATTCTAAGTAATAAGACGTAAAACAAGTGCTTTATATGTTAAATTCTTAACACATATCACACCCCCAAACTTAAACCGTTGCTTGTCCCCAAGCAACCAAAAGACAAACAAAAAGACTCAATTTTCACAAAAATGCATGACCAAGGTATTAAGTGCCTACCCAAAGAGAGTTATAGTAACATGATATTCATAGCCTTTCATAAATCTAAGATGAGCTACTCAAAACCAAGTTTTTGTGTGTGAACTATAGGCTAGCATAACCATTTTCTTTGTTAAGTTAAACATAATCACCATTTTAGGATCAATAGAGCTTATAGGGTTTTCTTTCTTTGGCGTTTCTTTTCTCTCATAGCCTTTTTCCTTATATACTCCACATATAAAATTTTTCAAATTTTTGGGCAATTTGGCCTCTTTTGCTTGGAGTGTGTACATAGTCCCTATGGGACTTTTGTTGTGTCTTTTCATAACATTTTCTAAAACACATAGCCCCTATGGGACTTTTGTTGTGTTTTCCAAACCCTTTTGTGATAAAGAGTCAATTTAGAGCTTTGCTCTTTTGTATCGACTTTTTGTCCTTATGTAAACTCCTCCCCCAAACTTGAATACGACAATGTCCTCATTGGAGATTTGTGGGGTTAATATGAGTATAGAAAAGAAGGCCTATCTCATTTCCTAATATTGATTGTGATCAAAGTGTTTTCCCAAAAAGGATTTTGCTAGTTCTAGAAAAAAACAAATACCTTGATTGAATAACAAGTAATCCACGAAATTATTTGGGCTATGATCTCACGTGCAACATACCTCAACTCAAGTGATCATGCATAAAAATAAGACTAAAACTATAAAAAACTTTTCCCGACTCAAAAATTAAATATGAAGCTCAAGTAAGGTGGTAGAACCTGTCCTACTCCGAAGGAGTAGACTGTGCACTCCGGACAGCCGCGGTTGTGATCTCTGCCTTCAGTTTCCCATTCGTCGTTTTGTACCGATTCAACTTTTTCTACAGCCTCTTGATCTTGTCTGCTGCCCCGTTCTCCAAATCATCTTTTAGCTTTGCAAACCTTTTCTTCATCTTCTTTTCACTTGTCTTCAACCTGTCAGTCAACTCAGCCTGTATGCTCTCTAACTTCTCCACCATCTCAGCTCGTTGCTCTACTAGGTAGTCCATTATACTACCACTTTGTGCCATCAACTCCTCTACAGTCCTGGTCATACCTGGTAGCTCCCTTTTTCTCTCACCTCTCTCTAATAATCTTGAAACAGCCTTTATGTCAATGGTCCACTTCTCCTCACACTCTTTAATCACTAGGTCTTCAGTGTATTGGGGAACACCCGCTTGCATAAGCAGTTTGTTAATCAAGCCTGGGAAAAATAGTTTCCCTTGTCTCCTTCTCGAACAATAAAGTATGGCTTTTTCTATAATTTCTCCCAAATTAAGTGTCTTGCCCATGACCACACAATACAATAAAATGTTTCTCTCAACCGAAATAGAACTGTCATGAGTAGTTAGGTTGAGAGAATGTCTAAGAAAGTTCACCCATACATTAGCATCTGCTGTCAAGTTGGAAGCCCTATAAGTCCGTAACATGTAGTTTCTATAGACATCCCAACCTACCCCTGGCTTCCCAAGTTCCCTACCAATTTCCTCTAACCTGGCATGCGAAGCCGATTGAGACAGAATCTTAAAATCAGTCTCGACCGGGGGTGAAAGGCCCAATAGCTTGTTAATGGCCTTGGCCGAAATACTCACCCGAACACCCCGAACCTTGAGCTTTGTAGTGCTATACACACAAGCTTTTGCATAAAATTCCCTATTCAAAGATAAGTTGAAGGAGTTTTTTACCTCGCACAGTACATGCTAGCCTTGCATGTTGATCACGTCCCGGATAAAACTGAACTCTTCAATGCTTCTCCTATCGAACCCCTTATCCGGTAATACTTTTTTGTTTTTGACCTTTGCAAACATCTGTTGCGCCTCTTCAGAACTAAACCCATCAAAAGGTTGTTGTGGCCTAGGAATGGGTCTGGCTTTTAACATCTTATGTGTGGCTTTCATCCGAGAAGGACCGGTTGTTTCATCAAGCCTTGACGAAGCTTTTCGGGATGACTTTCTGGGCACAAAGGCTGTGTGCCTCAACTAGACAGAAGGTGGAGTGCGTCTTGTTCTCTTTCTAAGAGGCTGACTATCCACAGCCTTTGATTTAGATGCAAATACTCTTCCCAATCCTTTTCTTTTTCTAGTAGGAATTGGTGTCAAATTTCTTATATCGGCCTCTAAATCAACCTCAATGTGTGGGGAGTCAAAAGCTTCTTCCCCAACATGAGGTTCACTGTGCTCATGCTCAACAGGTTCTTCCTCAACAATGTGAGGAATAGAATCAGCCAAAACAGTAGGCGTAGGCATTTAAGTGCAAGGATGATCATACCAAGTTAAAAAATACACTATTGACGGATTTAAAACAGTGGATGGTGAGTGTGTTTGTGCAAAGTTTTCTTCTTCAGATGAATCGGATGTAGTCAATCCCTCGATAGGTAAGTTAGGGCGTGAATTTTGACTTACCTCAACACCCGATTTAGGGCTTGTAATCGCTGACGGCGATAACGATGGTGGAATGGCGGTTTCGACTGCCGTAGGTGGCGGAGATGGAGGAATGACGTCAGAAGATGGTGGAGGTGATGGCGGACGGTCGGCAATAGTCGACAGAGGAGACGGTGGTCGCCTAGCCATTCGTCTAGCACGCGGAGGGGACTCGGCGATCAAGGGCGTGATTATTCGAGGTCTAGGTGGTGATGGCGATGAAGGTGGAGACGATGAGGGGCTGTTAGCAACAAGGTCGATCATTTCTGCTTCCCCTGTTTGTCGCGAAGTGAAGGTGCACGCTCGCTGGCGGTTGCTGCGCCGGATCGGCGGAGGTGGGTCACAAACAGCCGCCCTTTTCATTCGGGCCATTGTCGCACAATGAGGAGAAGAGATTGGAGTATGGTAACAGTCTTAGTGAGAGTGGTTTAATGAGAGTTGCTTTGGTGGTAAATCAAAATGAAAAGGTGATGGTTTGAAGAGACAGCCGGCGGGTGATGTATGGATGAGGCAGCCGGCGATGGTGATTGTCAAAGGTGGTTATGGGGAAGATGAAAGGTCATCTCTCCATTAAGTCCCTTTCTTTTCAAAATGCATTTGACGATTAAGGTAGTGTCAAGGGTAGTCATCAAGAGGTTAAAAATTTAATGTGATGTAGTGGGTTAATGGTGCATGGGAGACAAATTCTGAGAAAAGAGGCTGACAAATCTGTTGTGATGCAGTGTTGATGTCACTTGTACCTCCACTGACTTCTTAAAAGATGTTGTCCATTTTCACATGTGAAAATAAAAATGCTACAACATTGGCAGAGCATTCACTTCTCCTAACAATTCCTTTGAAATTAACCTGCGCAAGAACAAACTCATAAAACATAACTCCTCTAATACATAGATACAAAATGGAAATATATGTACAAACAACCCAGGACTCTGAAAAGTCCAAGTACACCTTCATTTTCTAAGGTATTGCCCAATTTTCATAGCAATGCTTTAGGAATGCTACAGCATCATGAAATACCTTAACTCGTTGTCCATTCACTTCAAACACAGTGTTGTCCTCCGAGTTAATCAGGTCAACCGCTCCATAAGAATAAACTTTATGAATGACAAAAGGCCCAGATCACCTAGACTTGAGCTTTTCCGGGAATAGTTTCAACCTAGAGTTAAACAGGAGGATTTTCTGCCCTCCTTTCAACTCTCGGTGTTGGATTCTGTTATCATGCCAATTCTTTGTCTTTTCTTTATAAAGCTTGGCATTCTCATAAGACATTTGTCTTTGTTCCTCCATTTCACACAGTTGTAACTTTCTTTTCTTTCCGGCTTCGTCCAATGACATATTGTGCTCTTTGATAGCCCAGTATGCTTTATGCTCAAGTTCTAAAGGCAAATGGCAGACTTTTCCATAGACTAGCTTATATGGAGACATACCAATTGGTGTTTTAAAAATAGTTCGGTATGCTCATAAAGCATCATCTAACTTGAATGTCCAGTCCTTTCTATTGGGTTTGACCACTTTTTCCAAAATGCTTTTAATTTTCCTATTAGAGTGCTCTGCCAAACCGTTAGTTTGTGTGTGATAAGCTATGACAATTATGTGGTTAACATTGTATTTTTGAAAAACTCTTTTTAACAAATTGTTCACAAAGTATGTACCCTCGTCACTAAATAGTGCCCTTGGGGTACCGAACCGTGTGAAAATTTGTTTTTGGAGGAACTTAACCATAGTTTTTGCGTCATTTGACACACATGCCATGGCTTCCACCCATTTGGATACGTAGTCAACAGCCACAAGTATGTGTTATCAATTATTTAATGGAGGGAAAGGACCCATGAAGTCTATTCCCCAAACATCAAATAATTCAACTTCAAGTATGTCATTTAATGGCATTTCATTTCTTTTGGAAATGGAGCCACTCCTTTGACATTCCTTGCACCTCTGTGCAAAATTGTGGGAATCTTTAAAAGTGGCTGGCCAATAAAAATCGGACTGTAGAACCTTGGTTGCAGTCCTTTGGCCTCCAAAATGGCCTCCGTATGATGCATGATGGCAATGCTGCAGGATTGCTGCCACTTCAGATTCAGGCACGCATCTTCTTAAAATCTGATCTGCACCAAGTCTAAACAAAAACGGGTCATCCCACAAATAAGATTTAGCATCATGAAAGAATTTTTTCAACATGTGGCCTATGTAATCAGAGGGTTTTATTCCACATGCCAAGAATTTAGCTAAATCCGCAAACCATGGTGTTTTTGGTTGTTCTATCATGAGGATTCTTTCATCTGGAAAAGTATCACTAATGTCTATTCCTCCTATCTCAGGTTCATCCAACCTAGACAAATGGTCTGCCACTTGATTCTCTACTCCCTTTCTATCAAGTATCTCTAAGTCAAATTCTTGCAATAAAAGCACCCATCTTATAAACCTTGGTTTTGCATCTTTCTTTGAGATTAAGTACTTGATGGCTGCGTGATCGGTATGCATAATTACCTTTGTTCCCATCAAGTAGGATCTAAATCTCTCAAAAGAAAAAACTATGGCCAATAATTCTTTCTCAGTTGTGGTGTAAGTAATTTGTGCCTGATTCAAAATCTTACTTGTGTAGTAAATTGAATGAAACACCTTGTCTTTCCTTTGTCCTAACACATCACCTACCGCCCAATCACTCGTGTCACACATGATCTCGAAAGGTTTGTTCCAATCAGGGACAACTACCACTGGTGCGGTAACCAAAGCTTTTTTCAAAGTTTGGAATGCATTTCTACACTCATCATTAAAATTGAATTTTTGGTCATGCTGTAGGAGTAGATAGAGAGGTTTTGAAATATTTGAAAAATCTTTTATGAACCTCCTATAAAATCCGGCATGTCCTAAAAAGCTTCTAATTCCCTTAACAGTGGTAGGTTCGGGTAGTTTTCAATTACTTCAAGCTTTACTTTATCTACCTCAACCCCTCTTTTAGAAATCAAATGTTCAAGAACAATTCCTTCTTTGACCATGAAATGACATTTCTCCCAATTGAGGAGCAAGTCTGTTTCCTCACACCTTTCCAAGCTCTTTTTCAAATTATTTAAACAATTATCAAAAGAAAAATCATCCATAAATACTTCAATGGATTTTTCAAGCATATCCGAAAATATGGACATCATACACCTTTGAATGGTGGCAGGAGCATTACAAAGTCCAAATGGCATTCTTCTAAATGCAAAAGTGCCATAAGGACAAGTAAAGGTGGTTTTCTCTTGATCTTCGGGCGAAATGACTATTTGATTGTACCTTGAATATCCATCTAAGAAACAATAGTACTCTTTGCCGGCTAACCTGTCCAACATTTGGTCAATGAAAGGTAGAGGAAAATGGTCTTTTTGAGTAGCCTTGTTTAGCCTCCTATAGTCCATTCATATTCTCAAACCGGATACAACTCTAGTGGGGATAAGTTCATTTTTGTCATTTGTGATGAATGTGAACCCTCCCTTTTTGGAACACACTGGAGTGGGCTAACCCAAGAACTATTGGCTATCGGGAAAATAATTCCGACATCTAACCATTTTAAAATCTCCTTTTTGACTACCTCTTTCATGACAGGATTCAACCTTCTTTGAGGTTCTATGGAAGTGAAATTTTTATCCTATAAGATGATCTTGTGTTGACAAATAGAGGGACTAATCCCTTTAAGGTCAGCAATGGTCCATCCTAAGGCCTTTTTGTGCAATTTCAACATATCCACAAGTTTCTTTTCTTGATGCAATTCTATGGTAGATGAGATAATGACAGGCAATTTGCCTTCTTCTCCTAGAAAAGCATATTTCAGATGGGATGGGAGTTGCTTTAACTCCAAGTCAGGTGGTGATACAATGGACAGGGTGAAGTCTTTTTGCTCACTATTTTCCAGCAGCTGAAATGCTGCAGCATCCATTGGGACAACATCAGTTCCTATTTCCTCTATTTCCTCAACACTTTCCTCTTCTATTTCCTCATCACACTCTCCTTACAACCTAAGGTTCTTCTGGGTTTCTTCTTCAAAACACATCTCCTCTATTTCAAATATTCTAGAACACTCTTCCAAGTAATCAGGGTACTTCAGAGAGTTGAAGACATTGAATGTGACTTTTTGGTCTTGGAGTCTCATGGTCAACTCTCCTTTTTGGACATCTATCAAAGTTCTTCCGGTGGCTAGAAATGGTCTTCCTAAAATAATAGAAATGTACTTATCCGCCTCAAAGTCTCGAATGATAAAGTCTGCCGGAAATATGAACTTGTCAACTTGCACTAACACATCCTCAATCTTTCCCTTAGGGTATGCTATGGACTTGTTAGCCAATTGGAGTGTGATTGTGGTAGGTCTAGCTTCCCCTATGCCTAAGGTGTTGAAAATAGACAAGGGCATAAGGTTGATACTAGCTCATAAGTCACATAGGGCTTTCCCTATCTCCTTCCCTCCTATTGAACAAGGAATGGTAAAACTCCCTAGATCTTTGAGCTTAAGAGGTATGCTATTGGTCAAAAGTGCACTACATCCTTCGATTAGGGTTACAGTCTCATATTCAGTCAACTTCTTCTTCTTGCTTAGGATGTCCTTCAGAAACTTGGCATAACTAGGCATTTGCTCAATTGCATCAACAAGTGGGATGTTGATGTGCAATTCTTTAAACACATCCAAGAATTGCTTAAAGTGCAGTTCCTCTTTTTGATTTCTCAACCTTTGGGGGTAAGGAACATAAGGAGGGACTGGTTTTATCACATTCTTGCTTGGATGAGTTGAGCAAGATGGGTCTTGAATGCCTTGGGTCTTTGTTGTGCCCTTTGGCGGTTCAGATGAAATGTTAGCATCAAGCTTAGAGGTCTCCAAAACCTCAATCTCTTTTGACTTTTTTAAAGCATTCTCAGGAAAGAGTAATGGAAAGTCTGATCTAGGGGGGACATAAGTTGTGGTCTTGGATGCCTGCTTTTCTAAGTGTCGGACCAGTCTTTCATTGGTAGGAACCAATGCTGTAGCATCAGCTTCTGTCAAATTGTGCGTACTATCATTTTGTACTTTTTCTTTCAACTCCTTCCCACTCCTAAGGGTTACTACTTTCACATGTTTCTTACCTAGGTCTATAGGGACCTCTGTATTACTGGGCAAGGTACCAAGGGCTCGATTGTTTTGGTTAAGCGCAAGTTGACTGACTTGAGTCTCTAAATTCTTGATGGCCGCACTTTGTTGATTAATCAAAGCTTGGTTTTGGGCTTGTGCATGTGTAAAAAGTCCTTTAATTATTGCTTCCAAAGAAGTTGATCCTGTCTGTGGAGGAGGTTTGTTCTGAAAAGGTGGTTGTGAATTCTGAAAACTTTGTTGGTGATTCTGGGAGTTAGAACTGTTTCCATGATGTTGTGGTTGGAAATTAGAAGTTCCTTGTTGTATATGGACTGGTGGGTTGAAACTGGGACTATTCCAAGAAAAGTTCGGATGTTGTCTCCAACTTGCATTGTATGTGTTGGAATAGGGATTAGCTCGGTTATGAACATAGATTACTGATTCAGAATTGTGAGGATAGTGTTCATACGAGTGTTCCCCTCCACAGCACACACATTGCACAGATAGGACTGTTGGGACAGGTGTATTAGCAACTTGCTGTCCTCCCTGACCCGAAGTTAAAATTTTCAATATGTTGGTCATGGAGGTAAGCTGACCTGTTAATGCAGTATATGCATCTACATCATGTATCCCAGCAGTCTTTTTCTGTGATTGAGCACGTGGGTCGGTCCAATGCCCATTGTTTGCCAAAATCTTTTCTAGGATTTCATATCTTTCATTATAGGTCATGGCTGTGAAGGCTCCGCCCGCTGTCGCATCGAACATTTGTTTTGCCATGGGATTTAACCCATTGTAAAACGTCTCAAGTTGAATACAGTACAGAATGCCATGGTGTGGGCATTTCCTCAACAGCTCTTTAAACCTTTCCCACACGTCAGGAACAGCCTCATCGTCCATTTGTTGAAAAAGACAGATTTCGTTCTTGGACTTAGCGTTCCTTGTTGGTGGAAATATTTTCGCAAAAAAATTTCTGCCAAGTTACTCCACGAAGGCACATAACACGGAGTTAAAGAATTAAACCATGCTTTTGCCCGATCCCTCAATGAAAATGGAAATAAAGTAAGTCTGAGAGCGTCATTTGACACTCCCGGGATCAGAAAAGCATCAGTGATTTCCATAAAAGATTTTAAGTGCGAATGTGGGTCCTCCGAAGGTAATCCGGAAAATTGGCCATTCCTTTGCAACATGTGAAACATTATCGGTTTGAGTTCGAAATGGAAGCAGTCATATGTGGTCTAACTATCGTGGAATTTAATTGCTCAAAATCCAGAATAGCATAATCCATGATCCTCTCAATTTTGGAATTTGCCAAATTAATGATGTTCGAAGTTTGTTCTCTTTGTTGTTCATTATGGTCCGATTTTGTGTCCAAATTATTATCATTATCATGATGTGGGATGTTCTTGTTGAGAGTTCGGGAATGGTGGAATTGGTTCAAAACCTGACAGTTGGTTTTCCAAATGCGGTATTTGCGGAATGATTGAGGGAAGTAACGCCATGTTTGGAGGGAGTAGAGCAAAAAATGCTCTGTGAGCCCTCCTCCTATGGTGAAACGTTCTCTCAATATCGGGATCAAATTTGAAAAATTCTCCGTGTTGTGACCGTGGCATACACCACTTTTAAAAACAATTCCAATGGTACTAGAAAAATCAAATCTTTTAATTTACTCGAAATAAAACTTTTAACTTGCCAATCCCCGGCAGCGGCGCCAAAAACTTGGTCGATTCTATTTCACACCTTTAGACTAATGAAATTGGGTCACAAAGAAAATATACAATACGGCCCAATGTCGTCTTTCCAAGTAATAAAGTCGTACAAGTATCGGAATATCGTCCACGGAGATTGTAGCCAAAGTTAAATAAGAGTCCAATGAAAGAGATGATTTCAGATGACGATTTTGAAGACTTTTGTTTGATGTTAAAGGTGAATTATAACAGAATACAGATTATATAAAAGAAGCAAGGGTGTAAGACTTAAGGTGAGACCCAAACACAAATTCCAGTAGCCAATGCTCTAGGAATGCTATATCAAGCAGTGTTTCGAAACTAAGTTCCACATTCTATTTTGAAGGCATTCCTCTTGGACTTCACCATTGTACTATATTATAGCTTTCCCCCATATCTCTATATGGTGTCCGGACCAGCGATAGTGACACGATGGTGTTTTCAAAACATATGGATAAACAAATCTCTTTGTTAAAAATCACTCTCTCGAGTCGATTCCCATGTCATTCGAGTTGGTGTGTTCTTGATAGTTCATCTCTAAATCTATCACACTTTGACACTTTCGAAGAGTGACCAACCAATCGGGAGTTAATATTGAAAAACATAAATGACAAGTCTCCTTGTCGGCAACTTTCTCAAGTCTACCTTTTATGTCATCCAAGTTGGCGTGCATTCAATGGCTTATCTCTAAGTCCATGGCACTTTAACACTTTCAAAGTTATCAACCCGTCAAGAAGTGTGCTTGGTTTTATAAAAACTCGAATCAAATAATGGAACGTCATTTACGAAAATACTTAGCTACTTTCGTTTGGTTTGAAAATCTCACATTTCCGTCTCACACCCAAACTATAAAAGCTTAGCTACTCATAACGGATAGTAAAGTACAAGAAAAATAAATGACGGAAAGTAAAAACATAAACGTAAACTGCGTAAAATAAATGGCAAGAAAATAAATAACGAGAATGTAAATGACGGGAATGTAAATGACGGGAATGTAAATGACGAGAATGTAAATTGCGGAAATTAAATAACGGAATGTAAATGACAGTAATCGTAAATGAACGTAAAATAAAAAACGGAAAATAAAAGACGAGAATATTAAAGAAGAAAAATATGAAGAACTCAAGAGATTACTATAAATCACCCTTGGAGAGGGTTGATTTTAAAACTAGAGAGTGTTTTGATGGATAAATGGAACCCCAAGCCCTATTTTTATACTCAAAGGGGGCACTAAAAGACAAAAAATTTAAATACTTAAGGGCTAAGTATCCAAAGTTAAGTTACAAAGTAACGAAAGAGTAACTAAAAGTACATTAGCCTAACCAAAGTCTTAACTACAAATTTTTAACCAAAAACTCAGCTTTTACAACTGTCTTCCACTAGTACAAAAAGGCAGCATCTTAACCATTAAGCCCTCCAAAAAGCTGCAGATTCATCAGGTCGACGTTGCATCAATGCTGTAGCATCCTGTTGTTTTCACAAAAACTCCTCATTAGCTTCATATAAGAGTAC
Source organism: Cynara cardunculus var. scolymus (assembly GCF_001531365.2). Classification (NCBI taxonomy): domain Eukaryota; kingdom Viridiplantae; phylum Streptophyta; class Magnoliopsida; order Asterales; family Asteraceae; genus Cynara; species Cynara cardunculus. The sequence goes on along the minus strand of NC_037539.1, from coordinate 18,448,511 downwards.
CAACAAGTCAACCACAATATTTAGTTTCATAATAACAAATGTATAAAAAATTAAATAAAAATGACTCAAAGTGGGAATGAAAAGAAATTATTCTAACTGATAAGACGTAAAACGTGTGCTTTATGTGTTAAATTCTCAACACATATCAAGTACGGAACAAATTAAGACTGAGATAGTGATGGCAGGACCAGAAAATCACAAACTTTCAAATGGGATCCCAAATAAACCTGTTCCAGCAATGAAGCAGAAGAAAAAGATTCCCATATGTCTTAGCTTCATGGACATGTGTTTAAAAGCCAAGTCTTTTCATGAGCTAGAGAAGGAAAAGAAGGCTAAACAACGAAAATCTACCACCTCTGCATCTAAACTTCAAAAGTCTAGATTTCAAAAGCCTATTAAGTTCACTCCAAAACATAAAGAAAAATGGGCTTCTAATTTCAAATTTAATCCCTCTGTTTTAGAGAGGCATCTGAAGGCAAAAGGAGGAAAAAGGACCAAGAAAGAAAAGCAGGAGAAGACAAAGGCCAATTTCAATAAACAATCAAAATTACATAGGAAGTTCACTCAAACTACTAATGCTAGGAACGATTGTAATAATAATGATTTTGATTTTATGAATCTAATGGAACTTTTTTTCATAAAAAATGAATTCACAATTGCAAATATATATCTCTGTTGTGGCAATTAAAGCAGCACCTTTCTAGTCCTAACTGTCTTCTATCTGGGTCATCGAGAAACTCCAAAAGGACCCACAGGAAGCAGACTCCTAAGACCAAATCTAGCAAGCCAGAACCCAAGTCTGGGAAATCGGGGGTTAACGCAGACCCCTTCCCCAAGCCAAAATATGAGTCTCCAAAACCTAATCATCGAGGAACCATTTTTAAATGGGTACCAAAATCTCTCTAATTTGTTTTTAAGAAACCGCATGTGCACATCTAGTACTTTGACTCTGGATGCTCAAGGCACATGACTGGTAACAAAGAGTTGCTCTCCTCCTTCAAAGACAAATCTTGAGGACGGGTGAATTTTGGTGATAATATGCAAGGAAAAATCAATGGGTATGGAGATCTCCATCAAGGTAAGGTTTTTTTTCTTTAAGTTGCTTATGTTTCTTGGCTAAAGCATAATCTGCTAAGCATAAGTCAACTTTGTGATTCTGGCTATAATGTCAAGTTCCAAAAGGACTCTTATTCATTAATGTAACATCCCCAACTCCCACATTGCATATAACACGCAATTCATTTATAGAATACATGTTCAATCCCACATTGCATATAACACGCAACTCAAAATTTTCAAAATACATGCTCTTGTACTACATAACATCTAATCTCCAAAACACATCCATTAATATTCATATAGCTATGCACATAGGGAAACAAATCACATTTTTCTTTTTCCCTCCTTATTATTATATTCTGCATTTCCTGCAATACATATTTGAAAACACAAAAATGAGGGTTAGACCTACAGGTCTAGTGAGATCCCTTTTTTTTCCATGTAGTTGTAGGGTGAAAATCACTAAAACATTATTCGAATAAAGTTATTTCACATGATGAAGTGTAAGTCCATATTCTGTTTGTGTCTATTGGACCTCTGGTTCCAAAGACCACACTTAGAAAATATTTTCACAACTAATAGGACCAAAGCCCCTCTGGTTCCTCTACCAGAGCTTCTCGTTAAGCCAACAAGAGCCTCTTACTCAAGTAAAATCTTCTTATCATTCATAGACAACATCGTAGATAGTGAAATAGTTTTCCCCAAGTATAAAAACACATTTTTTAAAAGATCATGTATAACCAGAGCTCTGGTTCTACTAGCCAGAGCTTCCTGCTCAAAACGCAAGACCAACCAGAGGCTCTAGTCCAACACGTAGGCCAACCAGAGCCCCTCTGGTGTATGTCTGTCTGTGAAAAAGTTTTTAAGTATAAAATCTTTAAAACAACATTTTACAATAAGATTTGACACAGAGCTCCTATCTAGAAAATACAGAGCCTCTGGTCTAAATAAAACTTTAGTAAAAGATTTGTATAAATCTCATATCATCTTCCATAACCCTCTAGTTCTACTATGAGGACCAACCAGAGCCCCTCTGGTTCCTTTCAAGAAACAACCGGAGCCTCTCTAGTTCTTTATAAATCAAACACTTGTTTCAATACAGAATTTATCCAAAACCATTGGTCATAGGCCAAGTTTTCCCCTTCTCAATAACATCAATACTATCATTTCTAATAAGAACAACATCTCTAAGTCCTCAAATCACAAAGAAGTAAGAACGCAAATCTATTGTAATATTAAAAGATATAATATCAAGAGTAATAACAATTCCACACACAAATGCCACCCTTATATCAAAAGGTACACCTCTCCTTGATATGCCACCCTTATAACCGAAGGTACACATCACCTTGATAGGCCACCCTTATCCCATGGTATACCTCTCCTTGATATGCCACCCTTATTTCCTCATCAAAATCTATGGATTAGTTCTAAATGAAGACAGACCGAAGTCACAACCGTCTTGATGAAACAACCTCCGTAGTTTTATCCACAAAATCTATAGATTATTCCCAAACGAAGACAGATCAAAGTCACAACCGTCATGAAGGAATATCCTCTATAGTTTTTAACCAATAATGGTTTCAAAACAATTTTATCTTAAAACTTGAAATTCAAGAACAACCAGTTCTTTCAAATCTCATTTCCAACCCAAAATCTCCTTTAAATCCGTAAAATAGAATATTATCCATAAACTGTTTTTTCAGGAAGCCAAATCTTCTTTATCTTTCCAAAATAGTTTCCCATATCCAATATCATAAACCCATATTTATAAGCTGTTAGAAAACAATTTTTACCAATCTTTTTCCAAATACCCAACCATCAAAACCTAACAGTTTAAATAACGTCATATAAGGTTTTAGTATAAAAAACTCACCTTAATAAGCACAAATTGGTAGATTCAAATACACAACAATTCCTTCAAACGTTCATAGAATCTCCAAATCAATTTTATGCAAATAACCTTCTCAAGAACACTCCCACCGCCACACTCTCTCCCCTTTTTCTCTCAAAAAGCTTTTCCACAAGTAAGATAGGATAATATTTTATCTCTTATCTTCTTTTTATATTTCTTGACAAAGGCGGTGAGTGGTAATAATAATATAAAACTTTTTTGGGCGGTGGTTTTAATATTTTTAAAACCATCCTTGCTTAACGTGAAGGTTACCTATTATTATTTAAATAATAATTTTCATTTAAACATGATATCACACATGCACCTTTACGCATTTATCATTTTCTTACGCATGCATAGCAATCATACTTTCACATATACACATATTTTTCATGCATTTAATTAGATAGCATGCATGTCATCACATATTTCACATATAATTACATTACCTCGACCAAGGTTGTCTGAAACCTGGTTATAACATTATCTCATCCTCAAAAGAATTTCGTCCCAAAATTTATTTATTCAAATAGCCAAGGGTTTCGGGTTCTCATTTCAGAATCTAATTCCCATGTAGCATCTGAAATCTTGTGATAACGCCACTGTACCTTTACCAAACTAATTTTTTTGTTTCATAACACCTTGATCTTCATGTCAGCCATAGCTTCTGGTGTTTCCACAAAATTCAGTTTACTATCCAGTTTTATCTTTGGAAGTGCTGTTGCAAAACTTGGATTGGCCAAACACTTGCGTAGATTTGACATATGAAAGTTGTTGTGAATTAGACTGACTTCTTCCGATAGTTCTAACTGATAAGCTACTGGCGCAATCCGTTTGAAAATTTTGAACAGTCCAATATACCTTGGACTAAGCTTACCTTTCTTTCAAATCTCATAATACCCTTCCATGGAGATACTTTAACATCATAAAGTTATCCATGTTGAATTCAATTGGTTATCGTCTTTGTTGGCATAACTTTTCTGATGATCCTAAGCGGTCTTGATTTTTGCATGTATCTATTCAATCTTTTCTGAAGTTACTTGAAAAATCTCGGGACCTGTCAGTTGTTTTTCACCTACCTCATTCCAACGTTCGGCATATAGTACCTCATACGGTGGCGCTTGGATGCTGGAGTGATAACTATTATTGCAAGCAAATTCTATCAATGACAAGTGATCCTCCCATGATCCCCTGAAGTCTATAACACAGGTTCTCAATATCTCTTCGAGAGTCTGGATGGTTTTTCATTCTGCTCGTCTGTTTGAGGATGATAAGCCATACTTAACTGAATCTGTGACCCCAAGGCTCTTTGTAGACTTTCCCATAACTTTGACGTAAAACAACTGTCTCTGTCAGAAATGATGGATAATGGAACACCATGTGTAGTCACGATTTCCTTGATGTAGATTTGGGCCAACCTTTCTAAAGAATAGGTTTCTCTTATCGGTAGGAAATGTGCAAATTTTGATAGACGATCCACTATTATGCAAATTGCATTATAACCTTTCGGGGTTCAGGGTAATTTCATGACAAAGTCCATTGTAATGTGATCCCATTTCCAAACTGGAATTTCCAGGGATTGCAGATTTCCGTATGGTCTCTAATGTTCGATCTTAACTTGCAGACAAGTTAAACATCGTTACATGTATTTTGCTATGTCTTTTTTGAGACCCGGCCACCAATAAAATGATTTCAAATTTTTGTACATTTTATTGGTACGTAGATGGATAGAGTAGAGGGATTTGTGGCTTTCGTTCAGAATGGTTTCTCGTGTGTTCTCATAACATGGTACCCATATCTGTCCTTGGAAACATAAAATTCCTTCATTGTTTTGGCTCCATGATGGAAATCGTTTTACCCACTCTTTCTGACTTCATATGCTCTTCTTTTACAGCCTCTTTCTGATATTTCAAAATCTCTAGATGAAGATCGGGAGTTAAGTTTGTTTTCATCGCCACAGCTTTAATTGTTCCACTTCTTTCTTTTCTGCTTAAGCGGCTACCACGTTAGCTTTTCCTGGGTGATGGAGGATTTTACAATCATAATCATTAACGAGTTCGATCCATCGATGCTGTCTCATATTTAATTCCTTCTGGTTGAATAAGTGTTGTAGGCTCTTGTGATCGGTATAGAATTGATATTTGGTTCCCAAGAGAGAGTGTCTCCATATTTTCATTGTAGAGACTACTGCTTCCAATTCTATATCATGAGTCGGGTATTGCTTTTCATGATCCTTCAGTTGTCGGGAGAAATATGATATAACTTTTCCTCTTTGCATCAAGACACAGCCCAAAACAAGCTTTGATGCGTTGCTGTATGCCACAAAATCTTCTGTTCCATCAGGTAAAGTTAATTTAGGGGCACTGCAGAGATGATCTTTTAGCAACTGGAAAGCCTTTTGCTGTTCTTCCTCCTACTGAAACTTAACATTCTTCCGAGTTAATTTGGTCAATGGCACGGCTATCTTAGAAAAGTCTTGAATAAACTTTCGGTAATAGCCTGCCAATCTTGAAAAGCTTCGGACTTCAGACGGAGTCTTTGGTGCCTTCCATTTTGCAACTGCCTCAATCTTTGCTGGATCCACCTTTAACCCTGCTTCTGATATGACATGCCCAAGGAATTTAACTTCTCTCAACCAGAATTCACATTTTGACAGATTTGTGTACAACTTTTCTCTTTTCAAGAGCTCAAATATTAATCGGAGGTGGTTTGCATGCTCTTCTTTGGTTTTGGAGTACATAAGAATATCATTGATAAATACAATAACAAATTTATCAAGATATTCTTTACATACCCGATTCATCAAATCCATATAAGTTGTAGGTGCGTTAGTTAAACCGAATGGCATAACTAAGAACTCGTGGTGTCCGTACCTGGTTCGGAAAGCTGTTTTCGCATTATCTTTCTTTTTAACTTTGACCTGATGATAACCTGATCGTAAATCAATCTTGGAGAAGTAACTGGCTCCCACCAAATGATCAAACAAGTCATCAATCATTGGCAATGGATATTTATTCTATATCGTTAGTTTGTTCAGTTCTTGGTAATCAATACACATACGTATAGAACCATCTTTCTTTTTCACAAAGAGAACTGGAGCTTCTCATGATGAAGTACTCGATCTGATGAATCCTTTGTCAAGAAAATCTTTTATCTATGTAACCAATTCATTTAGTTCAGATGGAACTAATCGATATGGTGTTTTGGCTACAGGTGTTGCTCCGGGTATCAAATCAATCCCAAATTCAGTAACTTTGTCTAGTGGTAATCCAGATAAGTCTCGAAAGACTTCAGGATCTTCACTAACAATCGGGATTAATTCTTGCTTTCTCTTTTCCTTTTTTACATCAATCGCATAAGCTAGATACCCCTGACATCTCCTTTGAATACATTTTCTGGCTTTCATTACAAATAACAGATTCGTATGATGATCATGATGATCACCACATACATATACAATTGACCCTCGGTCTGGCAAGATTATTATGATCATCTTTTTATCACAAACAATACTGTCCTGATTTTCTGCCAACCAATCCATCCCTACCACTATATCAAACTCTTTCATTGGCATGGGAAATAGTCTGATTGGTAGTTCACATCCTTCGATCATAATAGTATAGTTATCGAACACATAATCCACGGATACTTGACCATTAGCAGTATCAACTACTAACTTATCCTCAAGTGGCACAGAATTCATGCAAGCATATAAGGCAAAAGATGGGGATACAAATGAGAAGTTTGCACATGAGTCAAATAACACTTTAGCATATAGAGAGTTCATGAGGAATGTACCTGTCACTACATCTGATATAGTTTTGGCTTCATGCTTGGTCATTTGAAATGATCGACCCTACGCCCCTCCTGATCCTCCTTTACCCATACTTGGTCTTCCACGAGCACTCGATGTATTACTTCCCAAGGTTACCTGCGGAGCATTAAACTATGGGCAGTTTGGTCTAAGATGATCTGGCGAATTGCAACTAAAACATCTTTTAGTCATTGGGCAGTTTCGGGAGACATGTCCAGCCTCACCACACTGGTAGCACTTTCTTGGATCATTTTTGCAATCATCCTGATGAATTTGGTGGCATCGAGAACAAGCTTTCTCACTAACTCTCTGTACGGGTCTGGTGCAATATCTTACAGCCTGCAGTCCTCTATATCTTGTTGATGGCCCTTCCAATTTTCTCTTCTCTATGACTTTCCCTTCCTCTTGTCAATTTTTATTTCTCTCGATCACTTCTACTACATCCATGGTTAAAGAAAATGTAGTCAGATTCATGGCTATTACAAATTCTCGGATTGATGGCTTTAATCCCCAAATATATCTTTCCACTTTTCTTGATTCAAATGAAATATAGTGCTCAACAAACCGTGAGTATTCAATAAATTTCTCTATATATTCTCGAACAGATCTGGTTTCTTGTTCTAGCTTTAGAAAGTCTTTTTCCATCTGTCGTATAACATCTTTAGGGAAAAACTGCTCATTAAATATGTTGGATCGAATAACTCAATTCTTGGTACTAAAACTTACTTGAATGATCGGTTTGACAATAGTAGAGCAGTGGAAACAATATTAATCAAACAGGTAGAAACAGTAAGAACACAATGAAGAACAAATAAAGAACACAAAGAKAATTGCTTCAAATGATTTTCAATTGATTGAAAATGTCGACGATTACAAATCTGGAAGCTCACAAAATACAAAGGCCTACACTGCTATTTATACAAGCAAATAACCGTTTCCTGACACGACCTARAGCAATTAAATCTAAGCCGTTCATCTGAAACAGATTACAGAGAAGATCACGTGGAAGACACGAGCAGCTAAAAGACCTAAGTAAAACTAGCTAAAGATAATCTACAAAGAAGACTAGCTGCAGACCCTTTGTGAAACATCACAGAGGCTCTGCTGGAAATGACTTGAAGCGTATGTAGCAGAGGAACATCTTCCAGAACCTCTGTGAGACACGACAGAGGTTCTGTCGTCTTTGTCTTGTAACATTGTCTTGGCAGAGGACAAGTTTCCAGAATCTCTATGGATGAAGACAGAGGTTCTGTCACTTTAACCTTGTACAAAAGAGCTTCTTCTGATGATTGTCCTCTAAGGTCTTCTGTCACAGATCAGCTTCTGTCAATACTTGTTGTTTTACTTTTTCTATACTTTTACATTAAAGGAATGAGAGCTAACAAAATATGTTAATGAATTCTACCTAGGTCAATGTTTGCAGGATGTCTACTCTGGCTAGTGTTTCCACTTCCCACTAGAACAGTGCATTTGACTTCAATACAGAGACTGCAAATCTGACTTTATCTGTCTTTACACATCGGATGGTATTGACTAGGGTTGGCTGAAATTGCAATTGCACTCTTCGAATCGCAGAGGATGGGGATCTTCTTGACAGAGTAGCCATAGTCGCGAAGTTGGGTCTGCATCCATAGAGCTTGTGAACAACAACTCGCAGCAGCCACATATTCGGCCTCTGCGGTGGAAGTTGAAACACAGTTCTGTTTCTTTGACGACCAACTCATTAATTTCCCTCCTAGGAACTGGCAGCTCCCAGAGGTGCTCTTTCTATCAATTTGGCATCCTCCATAATCTGAATCCGTCTAGGCCACTAGATCGATGTTCGAATGCAGAGGGTACCAAAGTCCAAGTGTAGGAGTCTTCTTTAAGTAGCGCAGGATCCTCTTCACTGCACAAAGATGAGATTCTTTTGGGTTAGCCTGATATCTAGTGCATAAACAATTTGAAAACATTATATCAGGCCTGCTAGCAGTAAGATACAAGAGGGATCCTATTATTCCTCTGTAGAGTTTACACTCTAYAGGTGGACCATTAAGGTCCTTATTTAGCTTCTGTCCTGGTGCCATAGGGGTCCTCATTGGRRAGGCTTCTTGCATTTTGTACTTCTTCAAAAGGTCATGCACGTATTTTGTTTGATTGATGAAAATGCCATCGGCTGATTGCTTGACCTGTAGACCTAAGAAGAAGGTGAGCTHTCCCATCATGCTCATCTCAAACTCATTCTGCATCAGAACTTCAAACTCTTTGCACATTGAAATGTTASTTGCTYCAAAAATTATGTCGTCAACATAAATTTGTACAAGCAGAATATCATCATTCATTTTTCTATAAAATAAAGTGATATCAGTTGTACTTCTGTGAAACCCATTTGAAGTAAGAAAGTATGATAGGCGATCGTACCATGCTCTGGGAGCCTGTTTGAGACCATACAGAGCTTTGTCCAGGAAGTAAACATGGTTGGGATACTTATCACTTTCAAACCCTGGGGGTTGCTTGACATAAACTTCTTCCTTGAGCTTGCCGTTGAGGAAGNAGCAGCAAAGGCTAAGAAGATACGAATAGCTTCCAGTCTTGCTACAGGGGCAAAGGTTTCTTCGTAGTCAATTCCCTCTTCTTGGCAATAACCCTTCGCAACGAGTCTAGCTACAGGGGCAAAGGTTTCTTCGTAAGGTAGAAATCAGATGTTTAGAGTTGTTGATCAAGCTTATGACCAAGATTCAAGTCTTTCTACATAGTAGAAATCAAAATCTGAAGAGTGAATAGTACAGATTTCAAAAATGCAAAGATTGACGTGTACCTTGATAAAGAGGGAATATCCCAGAACTTCTTTGCTGCAAGAACACCACAACAAAATGTTGTTGTAGAAAGGAAGAATAGAACCTTGGTTGAAGCCACAAGAACAATGCTTGCAACCTTTGGTCTTCCAACCCACTTTCGGGCAGAAGCGATCTCGACCACATGCTTTACTCAAAATAGAGCAACAATGGTCAACAGACACTTGAAGACTCCTTACGAACTAATCAATCAAAGAAAGCCTAATGTTAAATTTTTACATGTCTTTGGTTGCAGGAGCTTTATCCTAAATGACCGTGATCACCTTGGGAAATATGATAAGAAGGCTGTTGATGGCAAAACTTCTTGGATAATCTACACATTCCAAGGCCTACAGAGTCTTCAATCTAAGAACTAAGACGGTCATGAAAAGCATCAACGTCTCATTCGATGATAAAGAACAAACGACTTCAGGTACTCCAGCTCTGGACTCAAGCTTAACCTTGTAACTTCCAATTCTCCATCGAAGTCAATGAAATTGGAGCTCGGGCAGCTATTCGAATACTTCTTTGGTGATGAATACATGTCTATGCGTACACCTAGAGATGCCTATGCACGCATCCAAGGAGAGCCACAGACTTCAGGCACAACTATCTCTGGCCCTTCCAATGCCTCTACACCCTCTAGCAATGAAGCTCATCTGAAACCAGAGCCTTTCCACTTTTTATCAGAGCCCAACCCTTCAGATCTAGAGAACATTACCTCTATCACTGAACCTGGTTCCTCTGTACCATAATCCAAAGGGGAGCCAGCAGAGCCATCATCACTAACCACGAGAATAATGCCAAACACTCCAATGGAGCAAAATCTCCCGACTCCAACATTTGTGCAAGCTCCAATGACAAAATGGACCAAAGACAAATTCCGCTCACCAAATCATTGGTGAACCTTCTAGTGGAATATAGACAAGAACTGCCACAGCCAATGAATGTTTATTCATAAACTTTCTAAGTGTGTTAGAGCCTAAGAAAATTCATGAAGCGCTACAAGGCCTTACTTGGGTCGATGCCATGCAAGAAAAGCTCCAACAATTTGAAAGAAACAAGGTATGGACTCTTGTTCCTTCGCCAAAGGATAAAATTGGTATTGGTACTAAGTGGCTTTTCAGGAACACAAAGGATGAGGAAGGTATCATAATAGAAACAAAGGCAGGCTTGTTGCAAAAGACTACTACCAAGAAGAAAGCATATACTATGATGAGACCTTTGTGCACATAAAGGTTTCCGAATCTATCAACTGGACATAAGGTCAGCCTTCCTAAATGGAAAGCTAAAAGAGGAAGTCTATGTCCAGCAACCTTTAAAGTTTGAGAGCTTAAAATGCTGTGAGTATGTCTACTACCTACACAAAGCTCTCTATGGGCTCAAGCAAGCTCCAAGAGTCTTGTACGAACGTTTTTCATCCTTTCTTGTTTCTAATGGTTTTGAAAAAGGTAAAATCAACACCACTTTGTTTATTAAGAGGCATAAAGGTGAAATGCTTCTAGTCCAAATCTATGTGGACGACATCATATTTGGTTCAACAAACCAGAGGCATTGTGACAAGTTCTCTTCGTTAATGAAGAGTGAGTTTGAAATGAGCATCATGGGAGAATTAACATTCTTCCTTAGGCTCCAAGTAAAACAGAGAGAAGATGGTATCTTAATTAACCAAGCCAAGTATGTCTCTAACATCTTCAAGAAGTACCAACTTCACAACTCTTCCACAATGAAAACACCGATTGTCACGGGTACTAAGCTTGACACAGATATATGTAGAAAACCGGTGGATGTTAAAACTTATTGTGGGATGATTGGATCACTGTTGAACCTTACGGCTAGTAGATAATACATAATGTTTGCCACTTGTCTATGTGCTAGGTATCAAGCTAATCCCAAGGAACCTCACCTTTCAGCTGTGAAAAGAATCTTTTGACACCTAAAAGGGACTTAATTATTGGGCCTCTGTTATACTAAGCATTTTGGCTTTGATCTTATTGCAGATACAGACTCTGATCATGTAGGGTGTAAACTCGATTAAAAGAGCACATTCGGGAGCTGTCAATTGCTTGGCAACAAGCTAGTGACTTAGACATTCAAGAAGTAGAACTGCATGTCAACATCTACTGTAGAAGCAGAGTTGGTAGCCGCAACCAAATGTTGTTATCAGGTAACATGGATGAAGACTCAACTCAAGGACTAGGACATTGATTTTGATAAGATCCCGATTCTGTGTGACTCAGAAAGCGCAATAGCCATCACAACTAATCTAGTACAACACTCTAAAATGAAGCATATCTATGTTTGATACCATTTCATCAAGGACCATGTAGAGATAGGTACGAGAAATGTTTTTTGTCAACACATATCACCAACTTGTAGATATATTCACCAAGGCTCTTAATGAGAAGAGATTTAAGTTCTTGGTCAGCAACTTGGGTATGCTCAATCTACAATGATAAGTTAGAGCCTCTGTATGTACTATACAGACCTTCTACACACACATTGAGCATAAATCCGTTTATTTTTTTCTAAGTCCATTAGACAGAGCCTCTACATGTATTGTGTAGAGCCTCTCACTCAAATGTTGTCTTCTTCTCAAATCCAATAATATAGAGCCTCTGTATGTACTATACAGAGTCTCTTAATCAAGTTTTGAAGATTTTTTAAGTTTGTCATACAGAGTGTATATACTATACAGAGCCTCTGTACTTTGATCTATAGCTCGAACATATCTTATAATCTTTGATCCAAGCTTAGTTCAAGGGGAAGAAACACAGATGGCTTACGTCAAGGGGAGTTACAGATCTCCAAAGATACAAAGCCTCTATATGTACTATATAGAGCTCCTACCTCATCAAATTCCCATTTGAAGGCATAAACTTTTAATAGTCCAACCATGAGCCTCTGTATTTGCTCCAAAGGAACGTTTTCTATCCTCAAAACCATACTCTGGTCTCATATTTCTTTGTTTTTTTGGAACACCTAAGTCTCTCGTACAGAGCCTCTGTATGTACTATCTAGAGCTTCTATCTCAAGAAACTTGGTTTCACGATCCTTGTGTTCTTGAAGTCTCAAGTTTCGAAAACAGAGCCTCTATATGTACTATACAGAGCTTTTGTCTCAAGAAACTTGATTTTGCGATCCTTGTGTTCTTGAACTCTCAAGTTTCAGATACAGAGCCTCTGTATGTACTGTATAGAGCTTCTGTCCCTTGAAACTTGGTTTCTCGAGCTTTTGCTGTATTTGAAATCCAAAGTTTCGAATATGGAGCCTCTATATGTACTAGCCTCTATCCCGAAAAACTTACTATCTCGCTATATCAAAACGCTTTTTATTGAAATATCAACGTTTTGTTTTTGTATAGAGCCTCTACATGTACTATGCAGAGCTTCTGTCTCGAGAAACTGGGTATCTCATTCTTTATGACTCAAAGTATGCAATTTTTTTTTCTAAGTGTTAGATGCAACCCAGAGGTATTTTCATTTCTTCCAAACACTCTGGTTGAAAAACACTTGTAATTTTTTTTCCTCTTTAAACCTTTCTTATTATAATAATAATAAAAGAGGGTCAGTCGCGAAAGGTCACAAGCCTGTATCCCTAATTTTTCAAACAAGGGAGGCGGGGCGTGCAAGCTGTCAAGTGGCATCACCCACAGGGTTTGGCAGCAAACCTTTCACAATCGATCTATTCGGGTGAACGAATACACTCAAGTGCCTGGATAACTCCTTATTTGAAGGAAGAATTATCTTCAAACGTTTTCTTTATGCCTTCATATTTCTCTCAAAGATCTCCAAAATCTTCAACTTGCAAAGAACTTCCAAAAGTTTTTGAAGAACCCTAAACCCTCACAGTCATCATATCGATTATGTTCTTCAAACCATTATTCAAGATAACAAGTAAGTTCTTCGTCTTCTCCACTAAAAACCTCAAATCCCCAATATCAAAACCCTAATTTCTACCTAAATCCCTGTTCTTCGATCAAAACTCTAAAACAATTCATCTTCTTCCAAGATTCTTGAAAAACCTGCAAAATAACAAGAATGTCTTCCTCAACCTCTGAATCCAACAACTCCTAGACTCACACAACCACCCTGAAATCAATCGAAGGGACAAACAACAATGTGGTTCCCTAACCCCTAAAGCCAAACAACCATGCCTTACACTTGATAGTTAACAACTTCGACTCGAAGTTTCATCCTATAGTTGATATTCTCCACCACCACTTCCTAAACCCAACCCTAACTAATATGGATGACATGGTTCCAAATGTTTCATCCAAGAATACTACCTCCCGGACTGAAAGGAATACCTTACTATTAGAATATCAAGGTCTCTGTTCTTCTTGGTCTATAAATTCCTACCAAAACTGACTTGGGCTTGGTTGAGTACGCGCCTCTCCCATCTAGGGACGAACTGGTGAGCTTTCTAAAGGTGTTAGGGTACAACCAGCAAATCCAGTACCCGTCCCAGTTTTGAAGCCAATTTTTTTTTTGCCTCCAATGTGGAACGTCATGTTCACATTGATAAACCAATCTCTCACAGGCAAGATTGGCAGTATGGACATGTGCTCCATCAACATCCTGTAACTCATCTGCGAGGTGTTCTTCGATTTTCCGCTCGACTTCTCAATGATCATCTACAACGAATTCAAGTGGGCAGTGGCCAAGAAGAACCTAGAAGTCTCCAAGGGCAAGGACCTACCGGCACTTCTATTTCCACAGTTCCTAGGCCTTCTCCTAAGGCCTAGCCTCAACGAGTAAAACATCCATGTTTCTGTTTATCCAGTGCATGAGGTGATTACACTCTCCACCTATAGGCCTACTCTGCACAAGGACGACTACCCTGCAGAGAGGCCCATTCTCACAAAGCTAATGACATACATCAAGAGGAGGGAGGTAAGGAGAGCGTATAAACATGTACGCGAGGTGCTAGAACCAATTCCTCAAACCCCAACATGCTTAGAGAAACCCAAGAGGGAGCGGAGGTAGAAAGGAGTGAAGAGGTAAGGTAAAGGGCTACAAAGAAGGAGGGGCATGTTGAAAAAGCCCAATAGAAGAATGAGAGGGAAAAGGAACAGAGGGAGAAGGAGATAGAGTTGAAAAGAAAGAGAGAGAGTTGAAAAGAAAGAGAAAGGAAAAGAAGAAGAGGATGCCAAGAAACAATAAGTGGCATGTCTCTACATGCCACGCCACTCTCCCATATAGAGGAATTTGTTTCCTCTGCACTAGTATCTTCTCCACCTTGTTCAGAGCAAGGCTTAGGAACATAAGGCTTTGAAACTCTCAACAAGTCTATAAGTACACTCAACGAGGGCTCTTCATTAGACTTTGAATATGGTGAAGATGCTCCTCTTGATGGAACAGTAGTAGTGCCATCTCCTTCTCGAGAGGTACGAGGATCGGCTGGAAATCTTTCCACGTCCAATATTAATCAAGACATGCAAGAAGGTGTCCTTATAACGAGGACTCACTCTATCCCATTTGTTGAGCCAAAGGTCACCCCCACGACATGCGTGATAAGGGACGAGTTCTAGTCCTTTGCTAGCTCTATTTTGTGCTCCTTGGAAGAACTACAACTCAACATGACCTGTACAGAGCCATCTACCTTTGCACCTACTCTGGATGATGTTCAATCATCCTTAGTAGTATTAAGGGTTGAGTCTTTGACGAATACCTCTCGTCTTGAATAGTTAATGGAATTGACAGCAACTTACATAGTGACCCTGCAAAGTGTCATCAATCACATTTAGAGGGAGGACACTTCATCCAACAAGGTGCCCATATACGACAAGAACTTGTCCTTCTGAGTGTGCCAGTCGACTAAATCACCCAGACAGAGATGCGAGCACTGGGTGATCATTTCCTCTAGAAGGTGGCCGGTTCCACATCGAACTTCAACAATACAACTAAGCAGGCGGCTGCAGAAATGTGACGTTCGCTGGCCACATTCAAATTTTGTGCTGATGTGGGAATCAACAAGGCCATGCAGGCGGCAACATAAATTGTGGAGCTCTTAGACGCAAAGGTCAAAACAATGGCCCCCACCGAGCTACAACAAAAGAAAAAGAGGAAGCTACCAAAGCCTTCATCTACATGCGAGGAATCATCAAAGAAGAGGAGGCTTGACGACAATGAGGAACCAGACCAGTCTGTCCCTCAAAGTCGCCAAGAGGGGGAGAAGCATCAAACTAAAAAATCACAAGCTACCCCCTCTGCCTCTGCATCGACGCAACAACAACCAACTCCAGCTCCTGCTCCAACCCAACAAGCCAACATCTCAAGGGTACAACCAGAGCCATAACTTGGTTAGAGGAAATCTACCTCTCAAGAGAAAGAGAAGACCAAGGAGCTAGAGCCTACACTTGGTGGAGAGAAAATTCAACTCTTATCCATCTACGCCTCTTCACCAAGTCAATCTGCATCGTCTTCTTCAAAGTGTTTCATGGAGATGGCTCCAGCAATGGGGGTGGACGCAGAGGAAGTGCTAGTGAACGTCATTGATCCAGAAGAGGTGCCACCAAGAGCATCGAGGCCCCCCTCCAATGGCTATACCACATCCTCCCAAAGTTACAATCGTCGTGCCACC
Organism: Cynara cardunculus var. scolymus; assembly: GCF_001531365.2. Lineage (NCBI taxonomy): Eukaryota > Viridiplantae > Streptophyta > Magnoliopsida > Asterales > Asteraceae > Cynara > Cynara cardunculus. Next base: position 18,432,346 of record NC_037539.1, on the reverse strand, counting down.
TCCACACCACTAGACACATAGAGTGAAGGTTCTCATTCAAAGAAACAAAATAGTCACACATGTACTACAATCAACTCGTCCAGTCAGAGCAAGCAAGTAGCTGCAGACCTCGGAGCTCCAAACTGACCTTAGATCTAGTTCAAGAGATCAAGGATCAAATGAACGCCATGAGGAGGCCCATCCAAGAGACAATCCTATCAAAAATTCTCCTAAAAATGAAGAGATCTTCCAATGCCTATACAATCAGAGGGATGAAGCACCAAGCGTAAAGATCAATTTGCACCCGATGATACAGGAGAACATCATCAAAGGTTCCTTCATCGGTATACGCAACCAATCTCTAAAGTTCACTTTGTGGACGAGATCAAACAAGTATTGGACATAAAGAAGATGACCTTTGAACATAATCAGATCATCTTCCACGAGTACATGGTGAAATGATCTCAGGGGCAGATCAGCGTCTTCACAAACTGGGATCTAATAGATCTCAACCCTTGGGATCTTATTATCTTGTACTTCTTCATAAACCACAAGAAAGACAAAGGAATGAAGTGTCCTCTTGCCAAATCTGCAATCAGACAGAAAATGACATACCTGCTTAATTTTTGGTGCAAGGTAGACATATAAATCACTCTTGACATGGGGTCGACCAACTTGTGTCCCAACGCCAAATTAGAAACTTGAAGGCATAAAGTACGTCCCTTCCTGGATAGTCATCGTGGAACCAGAGCTAGGGGTGGTCTTCAGAAATGATCATGGAGAGAAGGTGTTCTTTCGTGAAGACCAGCACTTTAAATACTCAAATTCAACTCTGCATTTCATCAAGAACAATGTCCTCGGAAGCAGCGATACAAACCCTGGAGCAAGAAAGAGATCCAACTTGCTTATAAGATCAATCGACAATGTGCTTGAGTTTCATGAACTTCTTAGGAGGCTCATGAAACTTCAACAACTCTAGGTCTCTCTTTTGTAAGTAATTTTTGACAACTTCTCTTAACTATGTAATTTGTATTTCCAGTACGTGTAATCATGTTTAGATAGAAATGTACATACAGAGGACCTTGTTTGTGTCTTGCCTCATAGACTAGTTGGTTCATTCAAGTAAGAGTCTTGCTTATTCACACTTAGGGGGTAGTTGTTAGAACCCTATTTATAAAAGTGTAAGTAAGAAGACTCTTACTCTAGTCAGATATGACTTAGTCTTAGAAGTTGTCGGGACTAAGAGCTTCGATGTATAGATCACCAAGAGATAGAGCTCTCTTATACACAGAGCAAGAACCTCGCATGCATGGCCCATGCTCAAATAGAGGAAGATCAAGTCTTAAGCATTAAAAAGATTAAGAACTTGATACAAAGCTACCTTTCCAGACCCAGAGCCTCTACACTATACATGCAGTGCCCCTGAGTCTCCTACGACCTTAGTTTGTGCAAAAGCGGTTCCAGCTTATCTCCAAGTCTCCATCCAGAATCTGACATGTATGCTGAAACAGTTCCACATTTCAAGGAACGTGGAGGCAGAAGACTCAGAACAAGAAGTCAGAGATTGGAGCCTAGATAATAGCATATTTTGTTTGTACTTGGGCGTATAAAAGGAGGTCTCCTCCTTGGGTTCAAATGACTCGGAATTGCCAAATTCTTATACGCCCCTACTAATAGAGAATTCTTGTGAGAACTTGTTCATAGTTGAGAGTTTACTTATAGTATCTTATATGAATAAAAGCAACCGATTTATTCTTTCTTGTTTTCATTCTTATATGTTTTTGAATAAATTTGTTAACCATTTCAGTATCGGAGTAGTCGCTTCCATTCTTACTATGTTCTTTTCTGTGTTTATTGATACATAAGGGGATACGAGGTTCCTACACATTAGATATTTATATATACTTTTGTTTTGGATGTATTTTATTTATGTTTGACGTAAAGTATATTATGTCTAAAATAGATTAAAAAGACAATGAGAAAGAAAACCAAATGATTATGTTCGGTTACCCCTTTATAACCTTCTAAAAAGAAGTATGACTTTTACACATAGGGAAATCAATTCAAATAGCCATTTTGATCACATGTTTTTACCTCCTAGCCATTTCTCTACCTATTTTATGAAAGTAGCCACAAGTTCCAAAAAACTAGGTCTATAATTGTGGACCCAACTAAATGAAAAAAATTTCGTTTTCTACCCTGGTCCATACTAACTTACATTCACAATTGCAGATTTTCTCTCTAGAGTTTCAAGAGTTACACTTTTTACCCTTGTGGACATGCCGTTTTGTGAACCTACACATGTAGGCCGCCTATAAACCCTAATAAAATCATATCTCGGGAAGACACCGTTTTTTGAAAAATATTTGACCCTAGCAGGTCCGCAATCCATATAAGAACTCATCCCCTTCCCCTTCCTCTTCTTATTCTAATATAACAAAAAAGTGGGGACCAAAATTTGCATGAAAATAGCTCTCTCCGCGAAAAAAATGCATGTGATTCTTTGCCGATCTTCTATGTCAGTAACCCTGTATTTTCTGCAATGGTTCATGAGGGAAGTTTTTTTGTCCACTTGTAATTAAAATAGTTATAAATTAAGTCCATGCAATTATATTAGTTGCAAATATGTCCTTGCATTTAGAATATTTACAGATTAGGTCTTTGTAATTATATTAGGGACAAATTTGGTTCCTATAATTATATTTGTTACACATTATGTATAATTATAATAATTGATTGAATCACTATTTAGGAAGATATTTAATGGGCATCGTTGATGCTCAAGTGCCAGATATCTTTGCATCGGATATCAAGGTTACCTTGAATCTTGTGAAGCTAGCCCTCTTTCAAGACACTTGTTTTGGTCTGTGGTTGGAGATTATCATGAGTGGTGGAGACCCCATATTGATCTACATGATCTTTTAGAGACGAGATGTGGTTTGATATCGTTGGCCATTACCGCCGGAGGAGTTTTGTCTTTTGACAAGTGTAACACCCCAAAACCACACATTGCATATAACACATATTTCATATATAGAATACATGTTTTTCCACATAGGTCCTTAATACAAGAGTCTATAATATAAAATACACAGCCCAAAAATTCCAAAAGTACATGCTCTTGCATCCTAGCATCTACGCTTCCAAAACGGCTAAGCATATAGGGAAGTAATTCACATAATACACTTTCCCTTATCATTRCCTGCACACATAATTTTGAAAACACAAAAWKWRGGGTYAGACATGAATGTCTASTGAGGTTCCCTTCTATGTAATGCAGGGTGAGGATCACCAAAACGTTTATTTCAAATCATTCAACATATGAAGCAAAATTAAAAACATACTGCTTCGGTCCACCGGGCCTCTGGTTTCAAACAACACTCTAGAAAATATTTCGACAACCAGGACCAGAGTCCCTCTGGTCTCTTTTCCAGAGCTTCTGGCTTCACGACCAGAGCCTTTGGTTGTAAACCACACTTAGAAAATATTTCAACATCCTGGACCAGAGCCTCTCTGGTCTCTCTTCCAGAGCTTCTGCTCTTCACGACCAGAGCCGCTGGTTTCACTAACTAGACGTAAAATATAATTCGACATTCAGGACCAGAGCCCCTCTGGTCTCTCTTCCAGAGCTTCTGGTCTTCATGACCAGAGCCTCTGGTTTCAAATCATACTTAGAATATATTTCAACACAGGACCAGAGCCCCTCTGGTCTCTCTTCCAGAGCTTCTGGTCTTCATGACCAGAGCCTCTGGTTTTAAATCATACTTAGAATATATTTCAACACAGGACCAGAGCCCCTCTGGTCTCTCTTCCAGAGCTTCTGGTCTTCATGACCAGAGCCTCTGGAACTAACCAGCACCTCTGACTCATATAATTTCTCAAAAATAGTCTTTAGATAAACCTTCAACTAATAAGATAGCCTTTTTCATAAAACGAGCAATTATAGAAAATTCATGTTCGACAAGAGCCTCTGGTTGAACTAACCAGAACTTCTGGTTCAAAAGACATGACCAACCAGAGCCCCTCTGTTTCAACGTGTAAGTCAACCAGAGCTTCTCTGATCTGATTTTCACAAAAAGACTAAGTATAGAGTTTCTTTTGAAATAACATTTAAAAACAAAGATTTAAACCACTAAGCTTGCTTCTCAAAGATATAAAGCTTATTTTCCAAACACATAAATTCATAAAAGATTTTGCAAAATGAATTAGTATCCAGTATCCTCTGATTCTATTATGAGGGTCAATCAGAGTCCCTCTGGTCCTTGCAAGGTATAACCAGAGTTCCTCTGTTCCCTCATAATTAACGCTTTTATCCAAAGCATTTTACTCACAACCAACAGTCATGAATTATATTATCTCCAATACCATCACTTCATTACCATCATTTCTACTAAAGACAACATCTCTAAATCCTCAAATCACCAAGAAGTGAGAACTCTAATCTGTTGCAACTCTAATAGTTATCATGGTAAGAGTTAGGCGATGCCGAGAACGTCCCACCTTATATCCTCCCGATAATCTCCTTTGCATGATGTTCCACCCTTATATCCTCCTGCTCATTAATATGAAGTAGTTCATCCAAAGACAGACYTCAGTCACATGTCAGAGTGAACCTATTCATAATCCTCAAACCAATATCATTATTCCAACATAGATTTATACTCAAAACTTTTTATTCTCAAGAACAATCTGTTCTCCCAAAACAGTTTAAAACTCTTGTTTTTCTATAAACTCTTTCAAACTGTTTAAAAAACCCGGATACTGTTTAATTCTCTCCAAAACAGTTCCAACAATCAGTTCCAACAGCAACTTCTCAAGGCTGTTGAAGAACACAAATCTGTTTCATATTTATCAAAACCAGATTCCAAAATAACAACAACATAAAACTGTTAAAAAAACAGTTATCATCTTATCCTCAAAAAAACCAATATCAAAACTCAATAGTTGATAATCAACGGTAGTTTAAAAATCATAGTTTATACTCAACGGTAGTTTAAAACTCACCTTATCAAACAACTTTCTTGATGAAAATCACACAGCAAAAGCTTTATTCTTAACATAGAATCTTCAAGAACACCTTAACTCACACACAGGTTCTTTTCTAAGAGAGTGACAGTGATAAGGATAACCTTATCAAACTCTTCTATAAATATCCTCACCTAAGCGGTGGAGGATTTTAATAATAANCACTCGAATAGTTTATCACAATAAGCACCACCTCATGTATGCTTCACACCACATGTATGCATGTATAAATCATATATGTCATGTCATCTTTTCACGTATATGCATGCACAATATCATGTTCACATATATAGTTCATGCATTTCTACTTTGGTATGCATATTTCATGTAATCGACATAATAAACTTGTATAAATTACCTCAATCCCAGGTTGTCTCAAACCTGGTTATAACATTGTTCCCCCCTTAAAAGAATTCCGTCCCGAAATTCATTCAAATAACCATGGATATTTTTCTTTAATTTCAGATTCTAATTCCTATGTTGCTTCTAATCCTTTGTGAAATCGCCACTGCACCCTTACTAGACTTATTTCCTTGTTTCTCAACGCACGGGGTTTTATGGTCGGTTATAGCTTCTGGAGATTCTACAAAATTTAGTTTGTCATTCAACTTAATCTCCGGAAGTGTTATTGCCATACTAGGATCAGCAAGGCATTTCTTAGGTTTGACACCTGGAAAATATTGTGAATCAGACTAACTTCCTCTGGTAACTTCAATTGGTAAGCTACTGCTCCAACTCTTTTACAAATTTTGAATGGATCCACTTTGATTCCTTCTTGTGACACAACATGGTCCTAACTAATTGATCAAATAAATCATCAATCCTGGGTAATGGATATTTATTCTTAACTGTCATTTTGTTAAGCTCCCGATAATCTATACACATTCTCATTGACCCGTCCCTCTTTTTAATAAATAAAACCGGAGCTCCCCAAGATGAAGTACTTGGTCTAACAAAACCCTTGTCAAGTTGTCAAGTAGATCCTTTAGTTGAGTCACCAATTCTTTCAATTCTGATGGGGCTAATATATATGGTGCTTTTGCTACAGGTGTTGCTCCGGGTATCAAATCAATCTTAAATTCAATAACTCTATCTGGAGGTAGCCTTAACAAGTCTTCTGGAAAGAATTCAGGATATTCACTAACAATCGGAATTAATTCTTGCTTATTATTTTCTTTTTTAGCATCAATTATATAGGCAAAAAATCCTTGGCATTTCTTTTGGATACATTTTCTGGCTTTCATCACAGATAGTAAACTGGTACGATGATCCTAATGATCACCATAAATTACGACTGTCCCTCTGTTAGGTAACATAATTCTAATCATCTTTTCACTGCAAACGATGCTAGCCTTATTTTCTGCCAACCAATCCATTCCTACTACCACATCAAATTCCTTCATAGGCATGGGAAATAATCGGATAGGCAACTCACAACCATTGCTGGAAATGGTATATTTTTCGAACACATAAGCAACAATTTCTTGACTATTAGCGGTGTCAACCACTAACTTTTTGTCAAGTGGCTTARAAATTAAACATTCAATTTCAGCAAAAGTAGGGGATACGAATGAAAAGTTCGCTCCCGAATCGAATAGCACTTTAGCATATACGGAGTTGATAGAATAGGTACCTGTTACCATGTCTGGAACTGCCTCTGCCTCAATTTTTAGTCATCTGAAAAGATCGTCCTTACGCCCTTTCTAGCCCTCCTCTAGTAATACTTGGTCTCCCTCGACCACTTGTTGTACTATTTCCCAAATTTAGTTGTGGAGTTTTAAGCTGTGGGCATTGGTCTTTAAAGTGATMTGGTGACTTGCAATTGAAACATCTTTTATTTATTGGACAGTATCTCGATGAATGTCCAATCTCACCACAATTGAAGCATTTCATTGATTCTGGTTTGCATTCTCCTTGATGATATTGTCGACACCTWGGACAKATCTTATCCATCGACCTCTGCATCGGTTTCTTGTTGAACTTAAAGGACTTGGTTTCTTGATATCCTGTTGAAGATCCTTCCCATTTTCTCTTTTCCATTTGTTTTCATTCATCGCTTCTATTTTTATTTCTTTCTGTGACTTCAGCTGCATCGACTGCCAATGAAAATGTGGTAGGATTCATTCCTATAACAAATTCTCTAATCGAGGTTTTCAAACCCCAGATATATCTCTCAACTTTTCTTGCTTCTGTGGATATGTAATGCTCAGCAAATCTAGAATACTCTATGAATTTTTCTGTGTATTCTCTAACTGATCCAGAGCTTTGTTCTAACTTCACGAAATCCTCTTCCATTTGTCTAACCGCTACTTYGGGACAAAATTGTTCCTTAAATATGTTCATAAATTCTGCCCATGACAAGGTTTGTAAAACATCCATCCTTCCAAGACACTCTATTTCCCACCAATACAAAGCATTAGATTTTAAAACTGATATAGCAAACCTGACTTTGTCGGCTTTTGGACAACGTATGGTATTGAATACTGATTCAATTTGTTTTATCCAACACATAGCTTTAACTGGATCTCGCTCAGCCGAAAAAGCTGGTGGTTTGCATGTTAGAAAAATTTTAATATCCCCTCCTCTTGTGCTTGGTGTCGATATGGAAGAATTTATCTCTACTCGTTCTGTTTCCACTCTTGTAGGTATTCTCAATATTGATGTTAAGGTTTCTCTTAACTTTCCTATTTCTTCAGCCAGCATATTTCTGGTCACAAATTCTGGCTGTGGTGCTGGTTCTGGATTGTTATCCCAGAGTTGGATTCTACTTGATTACCATAGGCTTCTGATTGATAATTTCTTTCCCTTGTTTGATTGCTCCCTCTTCCCCTGCTTCTTCCTTGTGAGGTACTAATAGGGGCTTCGATGGGAGAATTTTCTGCTTCACTAAGATCAGGATGGGCTAGTCTTTGGGATCTTATGGACCGACTTGCCATCTGTAGATATCAAAGTTAAAACACACATTTTTCACATTCCCAAATATAATAAAGTGCCCAAGTTTAGTTATGTACCTGTAGATTCAAAATTACATTGGCCAGATGTAATCCGAAAATACCTTACACACTAACCTCTTAACTTATCATATTTATTTCAAAGGTTCTAACTATGTATGGGACCCTAATATGCAATAGAATAGTTTAAGTCTAGGCATCATCTGGCAATTGATCACCTAAATCCCTTAAACTTAGGCTCTGATACCAATCTATAACACCCCAAAACCACATATTGCATATAACACATATTTCATATATAGAATACATGTTTTCCCACATAGGTCCTTAATACAAGAGTCTATAATATAAAATACACAACCCAAAAATTCCAAAAGTACATGCTCTTGCATCCTAGCATCTGCGCTTCCAAAACGACTAAGCATATAGGGAAGTAATTCACATAATACACATTCCCTTATCATTACATGCACACATAATTTTGAAAACACAAAATGAGGGGTTAGACATGAATGTCTAGTGAGGTTCCCTGCTATGTAATGCAGGGTGAGGATCACCAAAACGTTTATTTCAAATCATTTAACATATGAAGCAAAATTAAAAACATACTGCTTCGGTCCATCGGACCTCTGGTTTCAAACAACACTTTAGAAAATATTTCGACAACCAGGACCAGAGCCCCTCTGGTCTCTTTTCCAGAGCTTCTGGTTCTAAACCGCACTAACAAAATATTTCAACATCCCAGACCAGAGCCTCTCTGGTCTCTCTTCCAGAGCTTCTCGTCTTCACGACCAGAGCCGCCGGTTTCACTAACCAGACTTAAAATATAATTCGACATTCAGGACCAGAGCCCCTCTTGTCTCTCTTCCAGAGCTCCTGGTCTTCATGACTAGAGCCTCTGGTTTCAAATCATACTTAGAATATATTTCAACACAGGACTAGAGCCCCTTTGGTCTCTCTTCCAGAGCTTTTGAAAGATATAAAGCTTATTTTCCAAACTCATAAATTCATAAAAGATTTTGCAAAATGAATTAGTATCCAGTATCCTCTGATTCTATTATGAGGGTCTATCAGAGCCCCTCTGGTCCTTGCAAGGTATAACCAGAGTTCCTCTKTTCCCTCATAATTAATGCTTTTATCCAAAGCATTTTACTCACAACCAACAGTCATTAATTTTATTATCTCCAATACCATCACATCATTACCATCATTTCTWCTAAAGACAACATCTCTAAATCCTCAAATCACCAAGAAGTGAGAACTCCAATCTGTTGTAACTCTAATAGTTATCATGGTAAGAGTTAGGCGATGGCGAGAACGTCCCACCTTATATCCTCCCGATAATCTCCTTTGCATGATGTTCCACCCTTATATCCTTCTGCTCATTAATATGAAGTAGTTCATCCAAAGACAGACCTCAGTYAYMTVTYARAGTGAACCTATTCATAATCCTCAAACCAATATCATGGTTCCAACATAGGTTTATACTCAAAACCTTTTATTCTCAAGAAGAATTTGTTCTCCCAAAACAGTTTAAAACTCTTGTTTTTTTGTAAACTCTTTCAAACTGTTTTAAAAACCCGGATACTGTTTAATTCTCTCCAAAACAGTTCCAACAATAGATTCGAACATCAACTTCTCAAGGCTGTTGAAGAACACAAATCTGTTTCATATTTATCAAAACCAGATTCCAAAATAACAACATCATAAAACTGTTAAAAACAGTTTATCATCTTATCCTCAAAAAAACCAATATCAAAACTCAATAGTTGATAATTAACGGTAGTTTAAAAATCATAGTTTATGCTCAACGGTAGTTTAAAACTCACCTTATCAAACAACTTTCTTGATGAAAATCACACAGCAAAAGCTTTATTCTTAACACGGAATCTTCAAGAACACCTTAACTCACACA